>NW_024104681.1:0-341610 GCF_003945595.2 Pipra filicauda | reverse complement strand
GCTGCCAGAGCTGTGCCCGTGTTCCATGTGGAACTGCCAGGGCCCGGCGACGAGCACAACGCAGCCATTCCCCTGCTGCCAGCGATTCGTGAGCAGCTCCCAGGGAAAGCTCGTCAAGTGATCCCTAAAAGACCTGTCACTCCTGGACTCTCTCTGCTGTCTGGAGCTCAGCAGCCATCCCAGCAGGATGGGCAACCTCCTCCCAGTCAAGGTACAGTGCCATTCCATGCAGTTGGGAAACCCCTGACTTCCAAAAAAGGTTCGAGCTCGGTGGGGCTGGTGTGGGACAGGGACCCCTCTCTGAGGTTGTGCTCCCTTACACAGACTGCCAGAGATACGGAGGAACAGATGGATGTGGACGTTGTGGTGGACACAGAGGAGAGGATGGAGGTAGACATCCAAGAGTTTGAAGAAGAGATGGAAGTCGATGAGGTGGAGGAGATCGAGGAGATGGATGTGGACCAGCAAGATGAGGAGGAGGACATGGTGCTGGGATGAGGACAGTCCCCCAGCAGCACGACAGGCACGTACTGGCCATGCCCTGCCCCGGGGTCACCTGCTGGGTGGGCCAGGCTGGGGGCACAGGGAACACCCAGCAGGGCCCGACTGCACTGACCGTGCCCTTGCTTTTCTTTTAGGACTGACGGACCTACCGGCCATGCAATTGGCCACTTGTACATATGTTTTTCACCCTTTTCCCAGTTTTTCTGTAAATACGTTTTATATTAGTGACGTTTTAAGAAGTTTGTTGTTTTTATATAGAAGATAGTTTAAGAAGATAGATTTTTAAGTAAGGAGATAGTTTTTTATTAAGAAAATAGTTTTTAAGAAGATAAGTTTCCTTTTTAAGAAGATAGCTTTTTCTTAAGAAGATAGTTGTTTTATTTAGAAGATAGTTGTTTTTATTAAGAAGATATTTTTATGAAGAAGACAACTGTTTTTAATAAGAAGATGTTTGTTGATATTAAGACTGTTGTCATCAAGAAGACTGTTGTTTCTATGAAGAAGAGTGCTGGATTTAATAAGAAAATTCTGAAAATGTCAATAAATTCTGGAGACGTGTCTTATCTGTTGTTGTTTTATTGTCCTTCTGTAAATACATGTCAAAGACTGTTGTTGTTCCATGGGCCCTTAGTATGTGCCCTCTCAGACCAGACCCCCCCCGTGTCCTGGGCTCATCCCCAGCCCTGGGGGCAGCAGGGCAGGGGGGGTTGTGCCGCTCTGCTGCGCTCTCAGGAGACCCCACCTGCAGTGCGGCCTCCAGCTCTGGGGTCCCCGACACAACAAGGCCAGGGAACTGCTGCAGCAAGGCCACACCAGGCCAACAAGGGGCTCAGGGACCTCGAGCACCTCCCCTCTGCACACAGGCTGGCAAAGTTGGGGCTCTTCAGCCTGGACAAGAGAAGGTTGTGTGGAGACCTGGGAGAAACCTTCCCGTCTGGGAAGGGGCCTCCAAGGAAGCCGGAGGGTGACTCTTGGTCAGCAACTGTAGTGACAGGACAAGGGGTTCAAACTGACAGAGGGGAGGGTCAGATTTGATGTTAGGAAAATATTGTTTCCTGTGAGGGTGGTGAGGCCCTGGCAGGGGCTGTGCAGAGAGGCTGTGGCTGCCCCATCCCTGGCAACATTCAAGGCTATGTTGGATGGGGCCCTGAGCAACCTGGTGTGGTGGAAGGCTGGACATGTTGGAACAAGATGATTTGTAGGGTCTGTCCCAAACCAAACCATTCAAGGATTCCATCATTCCATGATCTCCATCCCCACTGTGGAGTGGCCCTGGACCTCCTGTGACATCACAGCTGCCAGAGCTGTGCCCGTGTTCCATGTGGAACTGCCAGGGCCTGGCGACGAGCACAACGCAACCGTTCCCCTGCTGCCAGCGATCTGTCAGCAGCTCGCAGCGAACCCTTGTCACCTGGTCCAAGACCACCCTTCACCCTGCTCCCATTGGAGTGTTTTTAGGTGATCCCTGCTCTGTCCGTCAGTCCTGACTCTGCCTGCAGTCGGGTCTTGTGATCCATCCCAGCAGGATGGGCAACCTCCTCCCCGTGAAGGTACAGTGCCATTCCATGGAGGTGGGAACCCCCTGACTGCCCAGGAGGGCTGGAGCTCAGTGGGGCTGGGGTGGGACAGAGACCCCTCTCTGAGGTTGTTCTCCCTGCTGCAGGCTCAGAGAGACAGCGAAGAAGAGATGGAGGTGGACCCTCAGGCAGATATGGATGAGATGATGGATGTGGATGTTGAAGAGAGAGTTGAAGAGATGGAGGTGGAGATGGAAGCTGATGTGGAAGAGATGGAAGTAGATCAGGAAGATGAGGTGGAAGACATGATCTTGGGATAAGGACACAGCACCCTATCATCAGCAGGTGAGGCCCGTCCTGGCCGTGCCCTGCCCCGGGGACAGCGGGTCACCTGCCGCCAGGCTGGGGCTGGGCTGGGGGGCCCCGCTCAGGGACACCGTGCCCCGTGCCCTGGATTGTGGCGGCACAACCCCCAGCCCCGGCCTGCCCTGCGCCTGCTTTGGGCCCCACAAGCCCCGTGCCAGCGCCTGGGGCCCGGCTCCCATCCCCAGCCGGGCTCAGGCCTGGCGCCAGAGTCCCGCTGGGCCCAGCGTGGGCCAGGCTGGGGGCACAGGGAACGGCCAGCAGGGCCCGACTGCACTGACCGTGCCCTGGCTTTTCTTGCAGGACTGACGGACCTGCCGGCCATGGAATTGGCCACTCTGTACATATGTTGTCCAAGGTGCTTCCTGTTTTTTTGTACATATGTTCTACATTTTTGATATTTTAAGAAAATATCTGTTTCTGTAAAGAAGATAGTTTTTTTATTAATAAATAGATTGTTTTTATAAGAAGATAGTTTAATTAAGAAGATAATTTTTTATAAGAAGATAGTTTAAAGAAGAAGATTGTTTAAATAAGAAGATTGTTTAATTACGAAGATAGTTTTTTATAAGAAGATAGTTTAATTAAGATGATAGTTTTTTTAAGAAGACAGTTTTTTATTAAAAAGATAGTTGTTTTAATAAGAAGATAGCTGTTTTTAATAAGAAGATAGTTGTTTTTTAAGAAGATCGAAGACTTTTTTTTATTAGGAAGATTGTTGTTTCTATAAAGAAAATAGTTGCTTTTTAAAGAAGACTGTTGGTTTTTTAGAGAAGATTTTTGGTTTTACTGAGAAGATTCTTGATTATATAAAGATTTGATACTGTAAATCCATTCTGTATAGCTGTTTACTGTGTTGTTGTTTTATTGTCCTTGTGTAACTGCGTTGTCTGGGGGTGCTGGCACGGCCCCCCCGGGCCGGGGGTACCTGTGCCCAGAGGGGTCCCCCTTGGGAAGGTGGCGGCCCTGGGCACTGCTGGTGTTGCTGGGCTGGGGCAGAGCGGTGTCCCCAAGAGCAAAGCTGTCCCCAGCACACAGGGGGGTCTGACATGAGCGGCCCCTGCAGAGCTGCCCCAAAGCAGGCAGGAAAGCTCCTGCTGCCCTTCCTGCTGCAGCCAAAGGGACTGGTGGGGCGAGAGCCGGGATCAGGCCCCAGGGAGGCCAAATGCCAAGGGATGCCCCGAAGGCCATGGCAGCCTTGGGAATGGCTGGAGGCAGGATGTGGGGAGAAGGTTTTGGAACTGGAGGGGCTGATGTTTAAGGCTTTGAAGCTCCAAGCACTCCAGGCTTTGTTTCCCATCCCCATGGCATTGCCTTTGGCCGTGGAAGAGCCCAAAGGCCAGTGAGGGATCCTTGCCCTGCCCCGATTCCTGCTGCTGGCAGCGGGCACGGGCCCATGTCCCCCACTCGGGGGGACACGTGGAGTGGGCAGCACAGGCTGTGTTGGGGAGAACCCGGGGGCCTTTGGTGTGAGGGTGCTGGTGGTGGGGTGCCATGGGCCCCATGGGTGCAGGGTCCTGGAGGGGGTGCAGGGTGTGGGAGCCGTGGGTGCTGCAGAGAGTGCCGGGGGATGCGATGCTGGGAGGGGCAGGGCTGGGGGATCCTGGGGCTGTGGGAGCAGGGAGTGGGCAAGGGGGAGTTGCTGGATACTCATGAACCTCAGCTCAGCCCTTTTCTTGTTAGAAAAAAAGGGAGAAAAATACAAAGCTTTAAAGAAAGAGAAAATAAGTCTCTATTTGAGTATCAAGAATTCAGGGGTAGAAAATGATCCAGGTGTCCTCAGGTCCGTTGCAAAGAGCAAAAGACAGGGACAATCAATGCAGGTTCCTATTGGCTACGAAAGCCAGAGGACAGCTGGAGACAGAGTGTTCAGCAGGGCCTGGGGAGAGGAGAAGGGGCGATGGCTTCACACTGAAGGAGGTGGATTTAGGTTTGATTTGCTTTAGGGAGGTTTTATTTAGCAAGGAGGGTGTTGAGGCCCTGGCAAAGGTTGTGCAGAGAGGCTGAGGATGCCCCATCCCTGGGAACATTGAAGGCCCACTTGGACGGGGCCCTGAGCAACCTGGTGTGGTGGAAGGTTGACCAGGTTGGAACAAGATGATTTTTCGTGTCCCTGCCAAGCCAAACCATTCAAGGATTCCATCATTCCATAATCCCCATCCACCACTGCAGAGTGGCCCTGGACCTCCTGTGACATCACAGCTGCCAGAGCTGTGCCCGTGTTCCATGTGGAACTGCCAGGGCCCGGCGACGAGCACAACGCAGCCATTCCCCTGCTGCCAGCGAACCGTCAGCAGCTCCCAGGGAACGCTCGACAGGTGATCCCAAAAAGACTTGTCACTCCTGGACTCTCTCTGCTGTCTGGAGCTCAGCATCTATCCCAGCAGGATGGGCAACCTCCTCCCAGTCAAGGTACAGTGCCAATCCATGCAGGTGGGAAACCCCTGACTTCCCAGGAGGGCTGGAGCTCGGTGGGGCTGGTGTGGGACAGGGACCCCTCTCTGAGGTTGTGCTCCCTTACACAGACTGCCAGAGATACAGAGGAAGAGATGGACGTGGATCTTGTGTTGGATACCGAGGAGATGATGGAGGTGGACACACAAGAGTTTGAAGAAGAGATGGAAGTCGATGTGGTTGAGGAGATGGAGGACATGGATGTCGATGTGGAAGATGAGGAGGAGGACATGGTGCTGGGATGAGGACAGTCCCCCAGCAGCACGACAGGCACGTCCTGGCCATGCCCTGCCCCGGGGTCACCTGCTGGGTGTGCCAGGCTGGGGGCACAGGGAACACCCAGCAGGGCCCGACTGCACTGACCGTGCCCTTGCTTTTCTTCCAGGACTGACGGACCTGCTGGCCATGGAATTGGCCCCTCTGTACATATGTTATTCACTTTTTTCTGTAAATACGTTTTCTATTGTTCACTTTTTAAGAAGATTTTAGTTTGTATAGAGAAGATCGTTTAAGATAGATTTTTTATAAGAAGATAGTTTTTTGATAAGACAATAGCTTTTTTTAGAAGATAAGTTTTCTTTTAAAGAAGATAGATTTTTATTTAAGAAGATCGTTTTTTATGAAGATAGTTTTTTTAAGAAGATAAGGTTTCTTTTTAAGAAAATAGGTTTTTTTTAAGAAGATAGTTGTTTTGTTTAGAAGATAGTTGTTTTTATTAAGAAGATATTTTTATTTAGAAGAGAGTTGTTCATTAAGAAGATTGTTGTTTTTATTAAAGAGATGGTTGTTGATATTAAAATTGTTGTCATCAAGAAGACTGTTGTTTCTGTAAAGAAGAATGCTGGGTTTATAAGAAAATTCTGAAAATATCAATAAATTCTCTATACGTGTCTTATCTGTTGTCGTTTTATTGTAAATACATTTCAAAGACTGTTGTTGTTCCATGGGCCCTTAGAATGTGCCCTCTCAGCCCAGACCCCCCCGTGTCCTGGGCTCATCCCCAGTCCTGGGGGCAGCAGGGCAGGGGGGGTTCTGCTGCTCTGCTGCGCTCTCAGGAGGACCCAAACCTGCAGTGCGGCTCCAGCTCTGGGGTCCCCGACACAACAAGGCCAGGGAACTGCTGCAGCAAGGCCACACCAGGCCAGCAAGGGGCTCAGGGACCTCGAGCACCTCCCCTCTGCACACAGGCTGGCAAAGTTGGGGCTCTTCAGCCTGGACGAGAGAAGGTTGTGTGGAGACCTGGGAGAAACCTTCCCGTCTGGTAAGGGGCCTCCAAGGAAGCCAGAGGGTGACTCTTGGTCAGCAACTGTAGTGACAGGACAAGGGCTTCAAACTGACAGGGAGGAGGGTTAGATTTGATGTTAGGAAGATAATGGTTCCTGTGAGGGTGGTGAGGCCCTGGCAGGGGCTGTGCAGAGAGGCTGTGGCTGCCCCATCCCTGGGAACATTCAAGGCCCACTTGGCCGTGACCCTGAGCAACCTGGTCAGGTTGGAACAAGATGATTTTTAAGGTCCCTCCCAAACCAAACCTTTTAAGTATTCCATCATTCCATGATCCCCATCCCCACTGTGGAGTGACCCCACAACTCCTGTGACATCACAGCTGCCAGAGCTGTGCCCGTGTTCCATGTGGAACTGCCAGGGCCCGGCGACGAGCACAACGCAGCCATTCCCCTGCTGCCAGCGATCTGTGAGCAGCTCCCAGTGCACCCTCGTCAGGTGATCCCTGAGAGACCCGTGAGTCCTGGACTCAACCTACTGTCTGGAGTTCAGCAGCCATCCCAGCAGGATGGGCAACCTCCTCCCAGTCAAGGTACGGAGCCAATCCATGCAGGTGGGAAACCCCTGACTTCCCAGGAGGGCTGGAGCTCGGTGGGGCTGGTGTGGGACAGGGACCCCTCTCTGAGGTTGTGCTCCCTTACACAGACTGCCAGAGATACGGAGGAACAGATGGATATGGATGTTGTGGTGGATACTGAGGAGATGATGGAGGTGGACATCCAAGAGATGGAAGAAGAGATGGAAGTCGATGAGGTGGAGGAGATCGAGGAGATGGATGTGGACCATCAAGATGAGGAGGAGGACATGGTGCTGGGATGAGGACAGTCCCCCAGCAGCACGACAGGCACGTCCTGGCCATGCCCTGCCCCGGGGTCACCTGCTGGGTGGGCCAGGCTGGGGGCACAGGGAACACCCAGCAGGGCCCGACTGCACTGACCGTGCCCTTGCTTTTCTTCCAGGACTGACGGACCTGCCGGCCATGGCATCGGCCACCTGTACATATGTTTTTCACGTTTTTCTGTAAATATGTTTTATATTATTCACTTTTTAAGAAGATTGTAGTTTAGATAGAGAAGATAGTTTAAGAAGATAGATTTCTAATAAGAAGATAGTTTTTTCATAAGACAATAGCTTTTTTAAGAAGATAAGTTTTCTTTTAAAGAAGATAGACTTTTATTTAAGAAGATATTTTTTTATGAAGATAAGGTTTCTTTTTAAGAAGATAGTTTTTTATTAAGTAGATATTTTTATTTAGAAGATAGTTGTTTTTATTAAGAAGATATTTTTATTAAGAAGATAGTTGTTTTTCCAAGAAGATAATTGTTTTTATTAAGAAGATGGCTGTTGATATTAAGACTGTTGCCATCAAGAAGACTCTTGCTTCTGTAAAGAAGAATGCTGGATTTTTAAAAAAAATTCGGAAAAAGTCAATAAATTCTGTAGACGTCTCTGATATGTTTTTGTTTTATTGTCCTTCTGTAAATACATGTCAAAGATTATTGTTGTTCCATGGGCCCTTAGAATGTGCCCTCTCAGCCCAGACCCCCCCCCTGTCCTGGGCTCATCCCCAGCCCTGGGGGCAGCAGGGCAGGGGGGGTTGTGCCGCTCTGCTGCGCTCTCAGGAGACCCCACCTGCAGTGCAGCCTCCAGCTCTGGGGTCCCCGACACAACAAGGCCAGGGAACTGCTGCAGCAAGGCCACACCAGGCCACCAAGGGGCTCAGGGACCTCGAGCACCTCCCCTCTGCACACAGGCTGGCAAAGTTGGGGCTCTTCAGCCTGGAGAAGAGAAGGTTGTGTGGAGACCTGGGAGAAACCTTCCCGTCTGGGAAGGGGCCTCCAAGGAAGCCGGAGGGTGACTCTTGGTCAGCAACTGTAGTGACAGGACAAGGGGCCCAAACTGACAGACAAGAGGGTTAGATTTGATGTTAGGAAAATATTGTTTCCTGTGAGGGTGGTGAGGCCCTGGCAGGGGCTGTGCAGAGAGGCTGTGGCTGCCCCATCCCTGGCAACATTCAAGATCAACTTGGAAGGGGCCCTGAGCAACCTGGACAGGTTGGAATAAGATGATTTTAAGGTCCCTCCCAAGCCAAACCATTCAAGGATTCCATCATTCCATGATCCCCATCCCCACTGCTGAGCGGCCCCACAACTCCTGTGACATCACAGCTGCCAGAGCTGTGCCCGTGTTCCATGGGGAACTGCCAGGGCCCGGCGACGAGCACAACGCAGCCATTCCCCTGCTGCCAGCCAGCCCTGAGCAGCTCCCAGCGCACCCTCTGGCCCGACCACCTTTGGTTCCAAGAGTACCCTTCCCCCTGCTCCCTCTGGACTGTCCCCACCTGCTCCCTTGGACATCCGTCAGTGCTGACTCTGCCTGCAGTCTGGGTGTTGTGATCCATGCCAGCAGGATGTGCAGCCTTGTCCCAGTGAATGTCCAGTGCCAGTCCATGGAGGAGGGCACCAACTGACTGGCCAGGTGGGCTGGAGCTCAGTGGGGCTGGGGTGGGACAGGCCCCCCCTGTGAGGTTGTTCTCCCTGCTGCAGGCTGAGAGAGACAGCGAAGAGCCAACGGAAGTGGACACGGCGAGAGATCTAAAAGGCGATGTAGAGGAGATGGAGGTGGACACGCAAGAGGAAGAAGAGATGGACGTGGAAGAGGAAGGCGAGAAGGAGGAGGCCATGATCCTGGGATAAGGACACCCCGCCTCAGCAGCAGGTGAGGCCCGTCCTGGCCGTGCCCTGCCCCGGGGACAGCGGGTCACCTGCCGCCAGGCTGGGGCTGGCTGGGGGGCCCCGCTCAGGGACACGGTGCCCCGTGCCCTGGATTGTGGCGGCACAACCCCCAGCCCCGGCCTGCCCTGCGCCTGCTTTGGGCCACACAAGCCCCGTGCCAGCGCCTGGGGCCCGGCTCCCATCCCCAGCCGGGCTCAGGCCTGGCGCCAGAGTCCCGCTGGGCCCAGCGTGGGCCAGGCTGGGGGCACAGGGAACGGCCAGCAGGGCCCGACTGCACTGACCGTGCCCTGGCTTTTCTTGCAGGACTTACGGACGTGCCGGCCACGGAATCGGCCACTTGTATATATGTTCTCCATGTTGTTTCCTGGTTTTATACATATGATTCATATTTTTATATTTTAAGAAAATATTTGATTTTATGGAGAAGGTAGTTGTTTTCTCAAAAAGATAGTTTTATTAAGAAATAGGGTTTTTTTATAAAAAGATAGTTTTTTAATTAAGAAGATAGTTTTTTGTAAGAAGATTTTTTTTATTAAGATGATAGCTGTTTTTAATAAGAAGATAGTTGTTTTAAGAAAGTAGAAGACTTTTTTTTATTAAGAAGATTGTTGTTTCTATAAAGAAAATAGATGTTTTTATAAAGAAGACGATTGGTTTTATAAAGAAGATTTTTGTTTTTACTAAGAAGATTCTTGATTATATAAAGATTTGATACTGTAAATCCATTCTGTATAGCTGTTTACTGCGTTGTTGTTTTATTGTCCTTGTGTAACTGCGTTGTCTGGGGGTGCTGGCACGGCCCCCCCGGGCTGGGGGTACCTGTGCCCAGAGGGGTCCCCCTTGGGAAGGTGGCGGCCCTGGGCACTGCTGGTGTTGCTGGGCTGGGGCAGAGCGGTGTCCCCAAGAGCAAAGCTGTCCCCAGCACACAGGGGGGTCTGACATGAGCGGCCCCTGCAGAGCTGCCCCAAAGCAGGCAGGAAAGCTCCTGCTGCCCTTCCTGCTGCAGCCAAAGGGACTGGTGGGGCGAGAGCCGGGATCAGGCCCCAGGGAGGCCAAATGCCAAGGGATGCCCCGAAGGCCATGGCAGCCTTGGGAATGGCTGGAGGCAGGATGTGGGGAGAAGGTTTTGGAGCTGGAGGGGCTGCTGTTTAAGGCTTTGAAGCTCCAAGCAGTCTGGGCTTTGTTTCTCATCCCCATAGCACTGCCCTGGGCCGTGGAAGAGCCCAAAGGCCAGTGAGGGATCCTTGCCCTGCCCGGATTCCTGCTGCTGGCAGCGGGCACGGGCCCATGTCCCCCACTCGGGGGGACACGTGGAGTGGGCAGCACAGGCTGTGTTGGGGAGAACCCGGGGGCCTTTGGTGTGAGGGTGCTGGTGGTTGGGTGCCATGGGCCCCATGGGTGCAGGGTCCTGGAGGGGGTGCAGGGTGTGGGAGCCGTGGGTGCTGCAGAGAGTGCCGGGGGATGCGATGCTGGGAGGGGCAGGGCTGGGGGATCCCGGGACTGTGGGAGCAGGGAGTGGGCAAAGGGGAGTCCCCAGGTGATCCTGCCTTCTTTTTCCTGCAGACACGGGCCAGGTTTAACTCTCCCCTGCCAGAGCTGCCTTTTGCTTCCCCTGCAGCTCAGGAGGGAGCACCAAAGATTGCCTGGGTTGGATCTAGCTTTTCTCATCTGGGGACGTTCATTCTGCCACAGTGACTTGGTTTAAGGAACTCCCTCATACTGGGGTTCTGACAGAAACCCCAGGAGGAAAACTAAGCCAGCAGAGTGCCGGCCTTCACAGGCTCTCACTGCCAGCCCAGGGCACTGGCACAACACCCAGCTGTGCCCTCCCAGCCTGCAGGGTCCCCGCTCATCCAGCTGGGCTGCAGCCCCTTCCCCAGGGGTGGCACGTGTGCCTGCTGTCCTGGCACACACAGGGAAGGGGACAGAGCAATTGCTCCTGTCCTCGGGGCAGTCCCAGCTTGCCAGGGGCCGGAGGTGGTGCCCAGTCCCAGCTCCAGCCCGTGTGGGACAGGACAGCAGAGCTGAGGTGCAGGGGAGGGCAGGGCGGGCCTGGGGGGTGCAGGTGACTGAAGAAGTGTAACAGAAGAATAAGAATGTTTGACCTCTTCTCTTGCAGGCGTCTGGATTCCTGAGTAACTTCTGTGTTATGTGTCAATCCCTTTTCTAAGGACTTTCAGTGGGAGAGGGAGGGTCAAGTAACAAGGACAAAAGGGATCCATAGCAACTCTTCTGCTTTAAAGCTTTCCCCAAGGTACCTGTAAGCAGCTCTGAGGGTGGCACTGTGCAGTTCTAGAGTTTTGAAGTTTGTTGTAGAGCCCACAGCATGGTATAAGTTCTTTCTCCTGCTCCTGCTCAACAGCACAGTCTCCTCTTTTCTCCTTTGTGGCTCAGAGCATTGTTAGTTTGGCAGCTTCAGTCCAAGCCTGGAAGGATCTGCAATAGAGAAAGAGGTGTTTGCAGGTGACTTCTGTGCAGGTGAGAAAAACAGACAAATATTCTTGGGCAGTGCAAGGCAGTCTATGTTTTACAGATGCTGCTGGAGCTCTGTGCCCTCCTGGCTGCACGGGGCCCTGGGAGGTGTGAGTAGTGGGGGATGTGCTCTACAGGGTGAGCAGGGGATCCAGGGCCCTGCCAGCCCCACAGGTCCCACTGAGTGCATTCCAGGCAGGAGGCAAACATCTACGGCAAAGGCTCTTTTTGCCAGGAGAGCTGTGGGGTGGTGCTGCTCTCCTTTGGCATTCACCTGTTCTTCCTCTTCCCTTCATCATCACTCACCGTGTTCAATGAGGACACATCAGCTCCACCTGCTGTGAAGGTGCTCCAGCCTTGACCAGACACTCCCAGTTGTCTCTGAGGCCATGAGCAGTGCTGAAAGAGAAGCCACACAAGCAGCATGGTTTGCCCTGAGCCTCTGATTTCGGGGATTGACACCTCACAGCACACAGTATTATACTCCATTTTCATGGAAGTGAGTACTCTGTGCTCTGATGACTCCTATACACCCTGGTCCTTTCATTGCTGCCGCCACTGGTGGATTTGGGACACCAGATGGCGCAAGACAGGCACAGAAGGGAGGGAATAGGATGGAGTGAAGAAGGAGGAACTGGAAAAAAGGAGAGTACAAAACCTGACAGAGTCCATGAAACAGTAACAGGATTTTATTCACGTTATACACCCTGTGACTGTTTCATTTACTGTAGGAGTTCAAACAGGGAAGTTCTGGGTTGTAAATTTATGTATCTCACTGGCACTGAAAAGCTGAAACTCAGGGGAAAGAAACCCGCTGTTTTAAAAATAAGAATATGACATTTCTTCAGAACTGTATTTCAAATAAGACTGGGCTTGCTGGCATGGCTGTGAAGTGCTGCAGATGTCAAGAGCAGGAGAAAACATCAGCCTAAGCCTCTGTGTAACACAGGTGAGATATTCACACAGGTGCATCACTGACCTTAGAAAATGCAGCACTATGCCCAATACTCTGACAAAGCACCCCGTGCACATCTTAAAGTGGTACTCAGAGAGAAAGAAATCATTCATTGTTGTATTCTGTACCTCAGGTAGCCCTTGCCTGTAAACTGCAATGATTTCATTTTCCCACAGACTTACATATTGCACATATAAATTCAGTTCTGCCTGTGAAGCACAGTGATATTGTGGTGGTGGCCTTCAGGAGACCCTGGTTAGGAAACCAACATTGTTTTACCCTGCTTGGTTAGGAGTGAAGGAGAATCCCCATGGTGAAGGATGCAGATGAAAGAGGAGGTGTGTGCCAGCCAGCACAAGCCATTCAGTGCAGAGGGACACACAGCATCTGATGATCCGGTTAGATCATACCTTGGGAAATGCCACAAGGTGCCTAATGAAGACACTGGTGGTGCATCACTGGTGTCTTCTAAGTGAAGTGTTTTGCTCTGTAGCCTCACCTTGCGAGGGCCCAACCAGCAGACGAAGGTTGCAGGATCCCTTTTCCATGCTCATGGAACTCAGCCTAGCAGGGGTCTCGTGTGGGATAGAGCCCCTGTTGTTCGTGCCTTGAATTGGCTTGAATTGAGTGCTGTTACAGGCAGCAAACATACACTCAGAGGACTCAGAAACGTGGTCCAGCTCATGCCACAAGTGAACTCCCTGCCTTCAGCGTCGACTCTGAGACATGCACAGTTTCGTGGTGGCAGTGCTGGGTAAATGGTTTGGTTCAATGGTCTTAGAGGGCTTTTCCAGCCTTAATGATTGCATGTATTGTCTCGTGTTTGCACAAAGTCCTTCCCAACGTGATTTCCCATTATATTCTTGCACAGAATGACACCACTGGGGATCCAGTTCAGTGTCTCAGTCCACAACAACGTTTATATTACTGTAGGAAGCATTTGCATTCTGATGATTAGACCATTTGCCTCAGTGATATTAAATCTGACACATTCCAGATTTATGCAGGTGACTTTCTCCTCCCCTGCCCTCCCAAAAGTCTCCTGCACTCTGCCAGCAAACTGCCCGACAGAGGGCAGAGGAAGCCTTCCTTTGGCTTCCCTGGGAATGAGGACGAGCAACATTCCAATAAGAGGTTGGTATGATCGAGCTGGTGCCTTTTGGGAGGAGGACAGTTAGTCCAAGGGTTAAAAGGAGACTGTATTTTTGTTGCAAGCACACTAGAAATCATTTACTTGTGATCATGCACTGTGCACACCCAGTGCAGGCAGGAACTGAAGCAAGAGCCAGAAGATAACAAATAAACTACTGTGAAGGGAAAATTGGACTAATTTTATTACCTCTTGCCTCTTATTTCCCTTGTACCCTCAACAGGAGGAGAAACACCAGGTTTTGTTCCTTGTAGGAACCCTGGGGCCAGCCTGTTACACAAGAGGCTCGTTCAGTCCATGGGAGCCCGAGGCTTGGGGTTGGTGGTAAGTCAAGTGCATCATCTTCTCCTCCCTCTCCAGCTGTAGCAAACGTGTGCATAACATGAGCTGAGGGCCAAGCCCTGGGCCTCGCAGAGCGAGTTTAACCAAGTAAATTCTCCCTTAATCCGTTCTGGGAAATCATGAGCACTGCACCTGGTATGTTAATGGCATGTGATGGGACTGGTACAGCCACCTTCCAGCACCTCACTCTTACTCACCCTAAGGTTGCAGTTCAGTGCACACAGAGTATAAGAAAGGCTGGATAAAAGAAATCAAATGAATGAGCAAGATCACTACTCAGCCAGGGATGTTCAAAGCCTGGACTGTTAGTCCAAGACCAGAGGCTTTGTTCAGAGCTCACAAGTGTAAAGCTGCAGCTCCAAGGGACCAACTTAGTGAAACTTGACCTCTCACTCGAAAGGATTGATAGCTTGGGTGGGGTTTTCTTTGCAGTGGAGGACATCGATCCTAGTACAAGGTGCTACATAAGGTAAAGAAGGTACAGACCCCTGAAGCTGATAATGGCTTTTAAAGAATTATTAATAGAAACCAGCTTTATTTGACTTTGGATCAAGCTCAGGCACTTAAATCATTCCTCCTCCCTTTGTATTAGTTTTGACATCACGTGGCTTTTTATCAGCACCTGTTCTGCTCTGAAACACCAGCTGATTTATACCAGAGCAATTTGCAAGGAGGCAAACCACTCAGGAGGTGAGTCAGCCTCTGGATGGAGGTTATACACAACTGTTTAAGTGCGGGAGGTGATCAGGATGGGACGGGAACAAACCTGGGTCTAAACAAGAGCTGTCTCTGCTAACCTCTCCGTGTCAAAACCTCTTCTCCAAAAGCCTGGCAAAAGCAGGCATCCAACTGACACTGAGCATGTGTTCCCATCCTTTGTGAGTCCTTGGTGCACCATCCAGAGGGTAAAGCTGTAACTGGGATCCAAGTGGTGCCCGTGGCACCCTGCACATCTGCCTCACCAAGGTCTCTGTGGAGGCGAGAGCTGGACAGAGCCATCAGTTAAGAACTGCACGGTTGTTTCACCTCTCCCAGCACCAGCATGTCGTGTCTTCTGCTGAAAACTCCCCAGCACATTTCTGGTATCGTGTTTTTCACTCCCAGCAAAAAATAATCTTCAGCCTTTTGCGTGGGGAAGAGAGGAACAATTTTCTCAGTAGCTTCTCCTTCCTTTAAAATATCTACATATCTTGGTTGTGTCATTTCCGTTCCCAAGACACCTAATCACTCCCTCCCACTTCTCTGATTATGCACTGCAGAGCAATTGAGTAATCAGATACTTAATTAAATAGCCACACGTCTTTGTTATACCCTTTAATTAGATTACTTGGAAATAATAATAGCTTCTCACCAACCTGAAGGGTTCGTTAATTCCTTCTGCAGATAACAGGAAGTAATTTATCTTTTCCTACTGATATTTTTCTAAATCCCAAGTCAAATGAATCAATTCTGATTTAAAGTCAATTAGAAAGAGATGCACTCTGACACTACACTGGTATCTTCATGAGTGGAGTAATGAATTCAGACTCTCATAACAAGGCAGCGCGACAAAATTTCTCCTTTCAGAGATGACAATTTCAGGACAAGAAGTCTGATTATAAAATATAAAGCACTTCCTGCAATAATTACTCAGATAACAAAACACTCCAGAAGACTTCTTTATAAGAATAAGACTATATAGTATTTATAAAACGCTTTGACATCCAGTAAAGAGAAGTGATGTGAAAACAAAATACTCCTGCGTTTCTAAATCACCAACTTTACACAGCCTTAAGTCAGACAGAAGCATTAAGCCACTGTTAAAGACTGAAAATCACTCAGGAGCTAATGGGTGCTGATGACACCTGATGACTGTTGCACAGTCATTGTGTGATCCTTGCTCGGGGCTGTGTCTGTCCCAAAGCAGGTAAACATCCACACTCCCCAAACTGCCTCCGTGGAGGGATGGTCACTGTGGTCTCCTCAGTACCAGGACCAGCTTTACGTTGTCAAGTTATACAGTGACAGGGACTGAGGTCCAACGGGAAGGTGGAGAAACCTCTCGGGAAACCAAGCAAAGGCAAATACAAGGGGTGAAATTCCAAACAGACACATGCAGAAAAAAATCAATCTATGGGTCATCAAGCACTTGACCAGGGCATGAAGAGGCTGTGGGATCTCCATCCTTGAAGGTCTTTGTCTCTCAGCTGTGCAACCTTATCTAAGCTGGTTCTGGTTGAAGACCAAGAGGCCACCATGGGTTCCTTCCTACCTGAATTGTTTTGTATTTGTGTGGTGCTGACAGGATTTTTGTGTGCTTCACTAAAATAAATAAAATAGAAAACATCAAACACTTGTCAAGGAGAAAGAAATGCAGTTCTGTTTCCAATTCTGACAGCAACTTGCTGGACAACCTTTAGGAAATCATGTAATGTTGGAAAGAAGAGCTTTGTCGTGTGTGAGGTCAGTGGAGTTGGCTGAGAGTGGAAAAAGGGAGAGAATTGTGAGAAACAGAGTCTCAGAATAAAATAATTTTTCAAATTAGAATTTATTATATAGTAGAAGCAAGCAGGTCTGGGTGGCAGTGGGGTCCTGCTCCTAGACTTGCCACTCTGATACAGTTTGTGTGCCTGATATTTATTTCAAACATCCCATACGTATTCATTACATCACAAACATACACATTTTACATCACTATTCCAGGTATTCAACATATGTTTATTTTTAGAACTAAGACTAATTTGTTATCTCTACGGCAAGTTATAAATTCATATGTTCTTTGACAAAAGGCGCCAGCAGGCTACTGACTCGACCTGGTTTGGACATAATTCCTGGCTAGGAGGACAGGGGAGGTGATGGTCTGTTTTATGTCTTTATGAGGGTGTAATTAAGTTTTACAATCCGTTTGTTTTTCTTCTTTCCTGAGGTTACATTAACCCATTTGTTTCCCATTTGTTTCCTTTGCTGACACGAATTAGGACTTGTGTTTATTACAGAATGAAGGCAGGGCCTAATTCAGGAGAGAGGATCCCATACTCTGGGAATAGTAGAATAATAAGTGTGTTCAGTGCTTCTCTTGTCTCAGCCCTTTAGGTGAGGGAGCCCAGAGCTTTGAGGTATCAGAGAGCAATCTCCATTTGCAGACTTCTGCTCAAAAAATCTGTCAGAATCACAACATTTTAATGATCTTGCAGGGGTTTTTTTATTACCACATGGAAGATTCAAACATGGAAGCGATTTATACAACTCTGCCACACAAATCCTTGTCCTCAGTGGTTTCCCAGTCAGGTCCCAACAGCACTCACTGATGTGCCAGTTCTGGCTGCAACAACTGGATAAGATTTCATCAGGGATTTGAATATTATTATTATTTACCACAGCCCAAGTGAGAATAAATACTACACATATTTTGCCACAAGAAACAATCTCTGTCCCACTGACCAGTCTGGATCGGACTGAGAGAGGCAGGTAAAATACTATGAAAATTATAACATATTATCTTTAAAAAAATTAACTCCCAGAAGCACAGATTCATCCTATCAAACCTGGCAAATCTGAAAGCCTATAAAGCATTCACAGTTTTCCTAAATAGTCTTTGTACAAGATTATCCTAAACAACTGTGGCAAACTGCACCAATTTCTTGGGGTTCTTACTAATCAAAAGAAAGTTATGACAGGGGATAGCAAGAAAATTCCATCCTGCCTGGGTATCTTGCAGTTATAAAAAGTACAGGGAAAAAAGAAAATAATCAAGCATTCTCCTCCTTTCCCCAAAGTAAAATTTTGGACACATAGCTCTTCTACCACTCAATTATATTCATCTTTGTTTGTAATGTATTCTATGTTAATTATTTATTTGCTGTTCCAGTTCACTGACAGGCCATGATTTTTTACAGGGAAAATGATCTCTGAAACAGTGTGAATGTGAGGATTGTTCCACGTTCCTTTTGTCCTGGCAAACGCAAACTGATCAGTAGTCTGTGCACCTGGAATACATTCTTTTTCTCATGAATTTTGGAGAGCAGATGGCGCCAGTGGAACTTGACTGGAGGCATCAGAAGCTGAAAAACAAAGAGATTAGGGCTTCTGGGGTTTAACAGCAATCACTTTTCTGAAGTGCTGGTTGGGAAGAGGAGGGGAAAAATTATTACAGAGAGGCCAACTGATGTAGTGTCCTTGAAAAGAGACACTGAGTGTTATTCACCTCTGCTGGGAGACAACAAATCCAGCAGAGAGGAAGCCCAGCTGTGCATAT
This sequence comes from Pipra filicauda, assembly GCF_003945595.2. NCBI lineage: Eukaryota > Metazoa > Chordata > Aves > Passeriformes > Pipridae > Pipra > Pipra filicauda. Next base: position 323,603 of record NW_024104681.1, on the reverse strand, counting down.
GTGGAGCTCCAGCTGCAGTCAGAGCCTCATTGTCCAGGACAGGAATTGGTATCACAACACTGGACGAGAGACAACTGTTTATTTAGGTGATGCATGAGACAGAAATCTCTGTTAATTTTTATCATCATTAATTTGAATAGACCATTAACTATTGGAACTGTATGCTGTCAAATATTTCTAAAGGAACATAAAGACTTAAAGGTGCATAGAAAAGCCTTAGAGGAAAAAAAAAAAAAAAAGAAAAGAAAGAAACACCTCAAGAACTTATTTCGGCTCTTCGAGTTGTTTGTTCTCATATAGGGCTGTAACCTTGGCTCCAAACTTGCTTCCCAGGGACTTGCACCTCTCTGACAAAGCCACACACCTGACTTTTCCATACCCCCAGGCTCTGGCTGAGCAGCACCTGTTGTTCTGTGCTGAAATTCAAGTGATTTCTGTGCTGGAAGTGATGTGCACATGTGCCTTGGTCAGTTGTAACCACAAATGGTTGATTGGCATCGAGACATGTGTTGGTCTCTTGGGGGAAACAACTGGAGCTGTTCTCTTGAATCAGCAGAAACACTTAATTGTAGCTGTGACATCTTATTGGAGGTTATGTGTGGAAGGCATGATGGATTTTCACATCCCTACCAGTTGTAAGAAAATGCTAAACTTTGCTCTTGCAAAGAATGTAATTTTTCCTGAAGAATTATTGAGGATATTCTCCCACTCTCCGAAAATTAAGGAGTCTTTTATCTGTTTTCAGTGCATGGAAACTGAACTCTCTCATTCCTCATTGTCAAAAGAGGAGATGTATTTTAATTTCTATGCGTTCACTTATGCAAAAATGCATTTGGGTCAAGAAAAAATACGATGAAAACAAGAAAGGTGTTACATAAAAGCTTAATAGTATCAATAGCTGAAGTATCTGAAGTGGATACCTTAAACAGCAAAACCTTCACTGTGTGTCCCAGAGCCCTCACTGCCACCAGGGATGCTCCAGCTGCTTGGCAGTCAGAAACTCCTGTCACCCAGGACATCCCTTTGTGCTCTGGGAGAATTCCAGTCATAACTGTCACTGCAGTACCTGGTGCCAGGGATGGCCGTGGGTTCCTCAAGGTGTTCCTGCGCCAGCCCAGCCCACAGCGGTGCTTTGGTCAGCAGTGATTTTTACTGCTGTGTGTGTGTGCATATACATATATATGTATATGTGTATATACTCTGTGTGTGCATATAGAGTCACAAATCACAGAGTGGTTTGGGCTGGAAGGGACCTCAAAGCTCATCCAGTCCCTCCCCTGCCATGGGCAGGGACACCTTCCACTAGCCCAGGTTGCTCCAAGCCCCATCCGACCTGGCCTTGGAGAATTCCAGGGATCCAGGGGCAGCCACAGCTTCTCTGGGCAACCTGTGCCAGGGCCTCCCCACCCTCACAACCAAGAATTCCTTCCCAAAATCCCAAGAATTCCTTCCCAAAATCCCATCTAACCCTGCCCTCTGGCAGTGGGAAGCCATTCCCCCTTGTCCTGTCCCTCCAGCCCTTGTCTCTCTCCAGCTCTCTTGGAGCACCTTCAGGGACTGGAAGGGTCCCTAAGGTCTCCTGGAGCTTTCTCGTGCCCAGGCTGTCCTCCCCACCTCTCCCCGCCGCCTCCACAGGTCATGGATGCCGAGGACACGCTGGATACCAATGGATACCAGGGGATATCCCGGCCCCTCCCGGCCCGCACCGAGCATGCGCGGCGCCTGTCGCGGGGCACGCCGGGAGCTGTAGTCCCTGCGGGCCGCCGGGGGGGGAAGTCCGCGCCTGCGCAGGTGGCGGCCGACTTTGCCAAGTGCCTGTGGGAGGCCGGGCGGGCCGCGCTGCCATCTTGGAGCGAGGGACGGCGGAGCCGCGGCCGCGCCGGTGAGCGGAGCGGGCCGGGGGGTCGGGGAGGGGGGTACACGGGCCCCTGCGGGCGGCGAGGGGACACACGGGGAGCGCGGGGCCGCTACAGGCGGGCCCGCTACAGGCGGGCCCGGGCGCGGAGGGGCCGCTCGCCCCGGGAGGGGCTCGCTGAGGGCGGTCCCGCCGCCCGGGGCAGCAGCGGGGGCAGCAGCGGGCCCTCCCCGCGGGTCCCGGGACCCCCGCACTGCCCGGCCCCGCCGCCTCCTCCCCGCTCGGTGCCGGCGGCACCTCCGGTCCCGTCCCCGGCGGTGCCGCGTCCCTGCCCGGCCTGTCCCGCCGGCCTGTCCCGCCCGTGTGTCCCGCCCGTGTCGCCGGGAGCTGCCCCTGAACCTTCGGCCTGCCGGGGACTCGCTGCCCACAGGGCTGTGCCCTCCGCAGCCCTGCCGGCACAGCCGCCTTCCCCCGGGTGTGTCCCCCCTGTCCCGGGGCTCCCTCCCGGGGTTCGGGGGCTCGGTGCCCGTGTGCCGGCCGGGCACAGCCGTGCCGTGCAGGAATGTTCCCCGGCAGTAAAGCCCGGCTGCAGCCAGAGGTTTGTCCCGAGCCGTGTTCCCTCTTGTAAACACGGCGGAATGGCAACGCTGGTGCCACCGCTCTGTTTTGGAAACAGGGACAAGTTCTGGCTGTTAACCCTCCCGCTCCCGACCGGGCTGTCTGTGACCTTGTGTGCCGGTAGCGTACAGATAAAGCAGACGATGATGTCTGAGGGTGCGTTTGTCCAATTTGCTCAGATATCCAAGAATTCAGCTTGTTTTAATAGCTGTCATTTGTGGTGTCAAACAGGCAGAGGAACTCCCGATCTGTGTGTGGTGCAGAGAGAGGCAGGTGTAGCATTTGGGGGGTGTGTTGTGTGCCATCCTTTACCCTTGACGCTTCGGGAGACATCCCCAGCACAACTTATCTCTTTGGCTTAGAGTTGAAGAGCTCAGAAACCAGGACATTTTAGGCTATCCTTTCCCAATATATTACTGCTTATTTTAGTAAGTTTGTCATTGTTTGGTCTCTGCTACCCTGCCACTCAACCTTTTCAAAGAGAAAAGGAGAGAGATCTGGGCTGCTGTTTGTAAAAAGACATTTTACATGTGGAGAGACAGTACATCCAGCTATTGCTTGTATTTACCTGAGAAAAGGTGCAGGCATTTAAGAGCAAAACATGATCTGCAAGCTGTCTTTGGTTCTGAGGATTTTAATGCTTAAAAAAATCTTGTTTGAAAAAAAATTAATTCTTTTCTATCTTCTTGAAGCAGAGGCCCAAAACAGTTCTAATTTAAATACAGTTAGATTGCTATTCACTACAGCTGTTTAAATCTGAGCTTGCTCTGGTGTGCATTCTGAGTTATGATTTAGGGGACATTAATCATTACACTGAATGCTTTCACCTCCAAGTGATCACTGGAATAATATGTAGCATTCTGATCCAAACTGGGTTTTCTTGTCTTTAAAACAAGAGCTGATACAGTACATGTGAAAGATGATGTTGCAGTGGAAAATAACTGAGACTTCTGAGAGCTAACTTTGAAAGCTTCTTACAGATTAAAGTTATTTTGGGGCTTAAGAGAGATTGAGAGAAGATTATTTATATGAATTTATTGGTTAAGGAGCATCACCTCTTTTTCTTCCCTCAATTTACTCTCCCTTGCTGAAGTTCTGTTTCTTCTATGGTGGAACAGACCTGAAACATGAAGTTTCTTTGTTTCTACATTTCAAATGGTTTGGAGAAGTTAACTACAGAATAAATAAGCTCATAGGAAGACAGGTAGTAAAGTAGTGTGATTCTCTTGTAGAGTTTGAATTAATCATTGTTTCTAGGAGAGCGTGCCTTAGACTGCTTGAAAAATAGGTTTCATTTTCTCCTATTTTACAGTAGATGCAATAGATATTGTTTTTCAACAGCATTATCAGTCAGTGATAGCCTCAACATCTTTTTTGAGTTTAAGCTGTTTAAACAAATTGGTAAATGTATTCAACCATACTGAAGTACTTTTCATGTAGCAAAACCAATTTAATTTCTGCTTAAAAGCAAGGAAAGGAAGCTGCAGGGTTAGAGAGAAGAAACAACCCATACACATGGTAATGGTGAAGCTTCTGGGAGTGCTGTAACGGGTGGAGTTTATTTGTAAGCCCTTTTGCTTGGTTGTCCAGTTATGCTCATGTCATGTTCCAGTTTTTATCACTGTGCTGTACTGAGGTGTAACTGTGGGAACTGCTTTGTGCCCTCACACCCGAGGAAAGTGAACCCTGTGCAGAACCCAGAGCAGGGCTGGCCTCAGTTCCTCGCTGTAACTGCACTTTGCCCAGCTGCAGGAGCCCTGTGAAGTGTGTGCTCGCCTCAGAAGAGGAAGTAGACAAGCCATGATTATGGTTTAACTTGGGAGGATTCTGTTTTTCTAGTTATTTGCTTTTTACTGTCTCGTAAACTGAGTATTTTTAAAGGCTTTAGGTAGTCCTTCTTGGGTTTGGTTGGACTGTTACCTGAGCTAATTCTCTGTGCAGGTTTTGGAGAGGGAAAGGCAGTTGTTGCTCTTCATCCCTCTCCTCTGAGGAATAAAGCAAGAGAGATTTGGGCATTTTCTGTAAGTGACTGGTGTCGGGTTTTACTGTAGTGCAGTTGCTGGAGCTGAAGGACTGATCTTTTTCTTCATAAGTATTGCAAATTACTTTAATTTCTATTAAGTGATTAAGTGTATTGCAACAAACTGGGAAAAAGCAGTTTAAAGAAGCCAAGGCCCTGTTTCATATGAGCAGCTCTCGAGTCATGCCTGGAATTTCTCCTTTTACTATACCAAAGCCTGGCAGGTTTGTTCCCCGCTCTGAGGGAACACGAGACCAGATCTTGTTGCACTGGTAATTCAAATAATTTTTTCATACTTGGCAGCATGTTGCTGTTCTTTTTTTTTTTTTTTTGTTAAAGTTTCATTACAGTCCTTCCATTTAGGAACTGATAATTCCTGCCTTCCACCCACCTGCCTGAGCTATTCTCAACTCTGCTGCTGGGAGAGGCACAGAACTACTGCCATGTTTGCATCTGCATCATTGATTCTGAACTTGGAGCTCACACTCAAATGCTGAGCAAGAAAAGGTCCATTCTCTTCTGGGGGATTGTTAAAGTTTTTTTGGGTGGAACCTTGTTTCTAATCCAAAAGTGAAAGTTGAGTGACTTTCCTTTACTTGAAATGTGCAGACCTCGGGTTCTGGGTTTGGTAGGTGGTGATGGGGGAGCTGGAGTTTCAAGAGGAATGTGTCAATATGAGCCTCTATAAAGTCTTCTGTTCTTTATAGATCTAACTTCTTGTCAAGAGTACCCTTCAGGCATACTAAGTGTTAGCTGGATACCTGGTAATCTTTTTGAAGTTTATTACTAAGGAAAAGGAAGATCAGGTAAAGTTTAAAGTGGTCTTGAAATAGAAGAAGACATGATAAGACAGGCCTGTAATCTGGTTCTGATTTACTCATTAATTCGTCAAGTGGATAGCCATTTGCAGGGAAATATCCATCAAGAATATAATGTTTGTGACTGGGAACATGTTCCTTTACTGAAAAACAAAACAGGCTCTTTGATTCTCTGAGTTTCATGTGATTGGGGTGGAACTTTTGCCTGGGCAAGTCATTGATAACTTACTGCCCTAGTTAGCTTTGCATGTCCTGTACGATGGGAAAAGCAAAGGAAGGGTTGTTGCTGAGCAAGCTGAAGAGATGGACTGAGACACAGAAGAGTGGATTTGTGTTAATTTTTAACATGCTTTTGGTCAGCATCCATCCTTCGTGCCTGTTCCAGTCCCCAGTGCTAGCTGTCTTTTAATTATGTGTTAATAAGCATTGCTCTTGCTTAACTCTTAGAGTGCTCAGATATCCAAATTGTTATTTCTCTCCTGCTGGTTTCATAAACACTTGAATGGATTAAGACCTGTTGCTCTGAATACTCCATTTGTTCTTTTCTGACACCTTGATTTTTTGTTCTTCCAGTGCCATGAGCTGCTGCTCTTTTGATGGAGTGAGATTTTCTGTATAAGGATTCCTCATCTTTAAAGTTTATTTGCTTTGGCTTGTCAGAGCCTGAATTAACTGATTATTGGATCATTTGGATTAATTTTTCTTGGTAGGACTTGCCTCTCTAAGTGCATATACCTTGTGTGTTTATGTGTGTGTTTATTTCCTACTGCTGGAAGTATGTGACTTCAGGGACTAGATAACGGATGTGCTGGGCAATATATCAACATGTTCACACGATGATAATGTGTTTGGCCTAATCTTTAACCAGGCTTGCTATCCTCTGGGAAAGTGTGGCATATTTTCACCAGCTTTTACCTGAACAGCCTTTCCTCTCCATTCGAGACCTCCTGGGCAACCCTGCATGTGCAGGTTTATAAACTGAGAGAAAAGAAAATATGTGAGCTTAGAAAATGAAAAAGCATCAGAGTGACACTGACTTGCTTTTCGTCTCAGGATCCCAGAGTGGTTTGGGTTGGAAGGGACATTAAAGATACCAGTTCAAAGATCACAAAGCTGCTTTGGTTCTTAAATGTCTGTGATTGACCCAGTGCACATGTTGTCATCAATAATGAAGTCTTGAAAGCAGCTTCTTATTCCAGCTGTTTGAAGGGGAATAATGTGTATGATGCTTACAGGAAAGAGGAGGGAAGTGTTGAAGGTTTAGTAAAGCACTCTGACCACCTCACTCTATGTTGAAAAAGTTTCCAAACTAAACCTATCTATCCAGACTAAATAGCTGTCACCTGCCTTTTCAGGTGAATACTGGCCACGTGTAACATTTCTAATTCCATTTAAGTGTTCATCACCTAAGGACACAGAGGAGGAGTTAGAATCCAGGGGCAGTACTTCTGCAGGTAATTGGCATGTTCCCTTTTGTGCATGTCAAATTGAGTTTGTCACTAAGATAACAGAATCCTTTTTGCCTTTTGCAAGCATGGCATTTGCTGTATATTAAAGTGACCAATTTCTAGAGCAATGCTGCATTTATTAAACATTTGCCTGAACCAGATCTAGTTCAGGTCAATGAGTAAGCTATGGCAAGGCAGCAGTGTTCTCATTGTTCTTCTGTGCACCCATTGGATCAGGGTATTTAACCCCTGTTCTGAAATCTAGTTTGGCCAGGTGGATTTGCTCTGTGTGGAGACCTGTTGACATTGCTGGTGGTTTATTTATTTTATATTCTCCATGGTTTAAAGGTTTTAAACATAGCCCTGTGAGGTGTGGCATATCATGAGTTTGTTCCTTTCCTTTCCACTATCAGAATTACAAGACTTATGGTAGTAAGTACTCTTAGTGAGGTTTGAGTTATTAAAGTAAAAAATAACATTTAAGCAAAGTCTTGTTTTCATCTGGGATGTGAACAAAATAATACTGTCCTGAGGGGGATATTAGAGGTGAAAATGCTGTCAGACTAATGCCTGTTCACTTTGAAGCTGGGAAGCTGCCCAGTGAACTCTACCTTTGAGTGGAGGAAACACCAGCAAAATGGAATTCCCAGTTAAGGGTGGGTGATACCGGAGGTGAGAGAGGAGGGACTTCAAAGACATTAATGATAGGAATGGGATCTATTCTGAGAGAAAGCCTATGTCACAGCTGGGATTCCTTTGCTTTCTGCAATTTCACTTCCTGTTTTTTAAAATAGTAAACTTTCTACTTTGTATTTTGCATTTCTGCCTTCTTGACTTCTAATCAAACACAGTAAGGTTCTAATGTATCACAAACTGGATAAAGTGGCGGAACAAAATTTAGAAGAGCAATTGTCAGAACTCCTCACCGGGTTTAGACTCAAGGATATTTTGCTGTTTAGGAAGGTCACTGCACAGCATTATAACCCTGTGGACCTGTACCTTTATTCCAGGGTTCCTTTTTGGTTTGCTTCGTGGTGCCTGGACAGGGAAGCTGTGATGGGGGGGCTGTACTGTGTGGGATGTTCACACTGAATTACTCCCCCTGCATAGTGTGCTTTGCCAGGACATGCAAAATATGCCTATTTTATGTAAAAAAAATTTTTTTGCAGTTCTCAAGGCTTTTTTCCTGAAGATTTACTGGGTTTAGGCAGCTCAGTGACTGTCAGTTTAGCACTGGAACTGGCACAAAGACAGGGAAGGACTGTGAGACCGTGTGAAGGGCAAGGTGGGCTGTCCCTGTGGCACTGTGGAGCTGCTGGAGGGGAACTCCCGGGCTGCACTCCCCTGAGGGCTCAGCAGCTGCACTGCTGACACTTGTGCAGTTGCCTCTGGCTCACTTTTTTGGTTTAGTTTTAGTTTAGGAGCCAGTTCTAAACTTCTTCACAGTCCTGTGGTCTTCCAGTTGGCAGTATGGAGAGCCCCTTGGAACTGAAGGATGTAATTCATGTTTGTTGTTAGCAGATGGTCCTGTTCTTTTTTTTTTAATGTGCAACTGTCAGTTCTTCATACAGAAGGTCTAGGATGTAAAGACTGTCATTCAAGGATTTCATTTATTACTATAATTGGAAACAATGGGTAACCCAGAATTTCCAAAGTCTACTTTACCTGCTGCTAAAGGGCAAAGGAATTTTAGGGCAGCCCCACAAAAACCAAGATTAGGGGAAATGTTGAGAATATTGAAATAGTGGTACAGTTCTAAGCCACCTTTTCCCTGTTGTTTCTCTTTTATTTTTCAGAGAGGCATGAGCTGGAACATAGCAGGCAGTCAGATTGTGCAGGGTTGGGATGGTTGTGTTGTCCCCTCCTGACCATCTGGTCACTTGCAAAAGATTCTTGGGAAGCAAGTAATGGACTTCCATTGCAATGAGAAAACATGAAGATGATTCCTCTGGAACTCAAGATTTTGCTTGCAGCAGTTTGCAGTTTTGGAAAAGACAGTGACCTGTAGCAGAGTTTCAGATACCTCAGGGTTGACTTAAATAGTCTCAATACTTTTTTTCCCCCAGAAATTCTAATTTCCATTACATCTTTTGGATTTGCGTGCTCTGCTGTAGTAATAAATAATTTAGGTTGGAAAGATGCAACCTTTATTTTTGGCTGACGTTGGTTTTCACACACAGGAATATTACTTTATTTTATTGCAAATACTAGATTTCCAGTTCTACTTTATTTGATTGTGATGCTTAAGAATATTCAGAGAAGCAGCTTATTTTTCTCATGGGGCAATATATGTGTAGTTATACCTCGGTACCAAGTCACCTGTGAGAATTTCAGTGCTTGCTCTTACAGCTGTGTCAGAGTTAATCAGCAGGAACTGCCTCACACCATCGACTTTGCTAAAGCACAAACAGGCAGCAGGTGACCAAGAGCTTTCTTTTTCGAGAGATTTCAGATCATCAGCACGTTACAGTTGTCCCTGGTAGCAGGGAATGATTCATCACTTCTTTGATGAGCCTCCCAGGTTGGATTGCAGAGCTGTGCACTTTGTTTTGATTTCATTTATTGCTCAGGTACCTACAGTGACAATCTGTTCAGCAAGGTTTTGTAGGCAGTGTGTTTCTCCTGAAAGCTCCATGGGCATTTTTATCTGTGCTCTTGGGAGCAGTGGAGCTGTGTTTGAGGCTCTCTTCATTGCTGCACCCACAGAGGGAGGTACCTTGTACTCCTTGAACCTTCGTCAGTGCTCCTGGACACTTAAAACCAGGTGCACTGTGTTCTGGACAGTCCTGCACAGCACATCCTGAAGGATCATGTTTAGGTTCATGCAGACACTGGAATTATGCTTGTGGAAATTGTATCTGCTGCATTAGAGGCTTCCAGGTTACGGGATCAGGGTTTCCAGTCTTTTAGTAGGCAACAGATCTTACCAAAGGCTGCTTGTAAAAACCTTATTTAAAACAGCTGTAAGGGCAGGTGAAGTTGCAATGACCCCAGGTAATGCTGTAATTTAATGGTGAAGCTTCCTGGGTTTTTTCATTCCCCAGAGTTAAAGCCTTTCTGCAGGTTTGTTTAAGTGTGTGTACAAACCATTGATAATGAAATGTAGCTCTGAGAAAGGAATGGGGAAATATGTGGAAGCAGGCACTGAGCTGTAAACAAGGAGGAAAACTAATGGCCAGAGATGATGAAATCCTGTGTGGATGGTGTCCTCTGTTAATAACTGAATGTGTTAGCTGCTGCTGAAGAGGCTTATTCCAAAGCTGCAAGGTGGGTGGTGAAACAGAAGGTGGTGGCCTTGTATTTTGTTTTACTGAGTGATTTTGTAGCAGAAAAATTGTTTCTTATTGACACTTTGAAAATAACGCCTTTGAAATGCCTTTAAAAATAGCTGTGATACAAAAACCATTGGTTTCCCTCTGATTCCAAGTCACAAAATAACCAGCCAAATTAGTTAAAGCTCAAGTGGTTCTCCAACATATCTACTGATGTCAGTCTTTTATCTCTCTTCCCGTGAGCATCAAATTAAGTTCTGCAGTTTCTGAAATTTGCTCACGAAGGTTAATGATTTCCGCCTTTTAATTGGAAAATATCATAAAGCATAATCTGAACTGTGGTGCTGTGTGGGTATGTCTGTACTAGTGAGATAGGAGAGGGAAATGTGGGAACTGGGAACGAGGGGAAGTTAGTGGATATGTGAAAATCATAAGGTTGATGTGGTAACGTTGGTGGGAAATTATCCACTTGGAATGCAGCTGTTTTATGCCTCCAAAATTAAGTTACCTGTATATACATCCCTGGGATTTTTGGCAGCATCATTTTTGTTTGGTTTTAGTATCAGAAGTGAAACTCCACTGCATTCCCACTGAAGTTTGGATTCATTTATATAGACACCTAGGAGAAGCTTTTAGAAACTGTTAGAGAATCAACATCCTTTAAGTGACACTCCAGCCTAAATTTGTCACACATGGGATATTTTTAATGTAAAATAGAGTAATTAGTTTGATTGAAAGTGCTGCAGAGATTGGGACAGGAGCTTTAAAGAATCATGGGAGAGATGCAGAGCAACATATGGATAAATGTTATAACAGATTTGCTTGGGTGAGTTTTTACCATATGAGTTAAAATGAAGGAAATATGTAGAAGTATCAACAAGTTAAGATGTCTTTTCAAATAAACAGACTATTAACCATGATATTCAATGACTTCCCCATCTCTGATGTTGTGTAAATAATGACAGGATACCACAGGTTCCAAGGCAGTGATATGTGAATGTTTTATGAGGTTTCTTATCAGGGCAGAAGAAAATGAAAATCAGCCAAGAAAGCAGTGTGCATGTGAAGTGTCCAGTAGCATTTTTCTGTTGGGACCTGGCCTTGATTTCTGCATGTTCTTCAGTCTCATGTTACCTGACTGTCAGTAGTTGGAGCAGGTAACACTTGGGTCCATACAGTCCTGCACATGGTGTAGAAGATTGGCTCAAGCTGTGTTGCTTTGTTCTTTATAATAGAGAGCAGCAATGAGGGAAATGGAAGTAGGTTTTAAAACTGGGAAAAAATACCTGGTGTAGGTTTGTGCATGAATTTCAGTGTAGGACTTGGGAAAAGCTGTAGAAATTAGAGGGACACTGAAGATGAAGATTGCTGAACCTGAAGAAGGTGTAGTGCTGACTGATGCAGTCTGTACTATTCAAACTAGTAAAACATAAACTGGGCACTGAAGGAGAACCTCAGTTTGAAAAAAAAGAATAACCTCTCTAACTCTCTTGATAGGTGTCTCTTTAGAGGAGGAGGAATCTGCAGCGAGACAGACATAAAGAGAACAAGCAGGAAGAACAGGACAGGAACAACTGGAATTATTGAGGTAGTTTTAGGGGACTCAAAGAAGCACAGAATACTTGAGGTTAGAGGAGACTTCTGGACATGGTCTGGTCCAAACCCATGTGCTTAAAGCAAGGCCAGTCAGAGTGGTCAGTAACGTGTTCAGTCGGGTTTGGAATGTCTGAGGATGGCAACTTAACCTCTCTTGGCAATTTCCCCACTGTTCAGTCACCTCAGTAAAATAAATAACTCCATCCCATTTTTACATTGAATTTCCTGTGTTTTAATTTGTGCCCACTGCCTATTGTCCCATCCCTGAGCACTGCTGGGGACAGCCAGCTTTTTAACCCTTCAGGTATTTATACACGCTGATAAGATCCTCCTGAGCATTTCTCTTTTCCAGCTTTACAATCCTGGCTCTCTCAACCTGTGCCCATATGTCGTGTTGCAATCACTTTGTCATCTCTGTGTCCCCTGGCTGGTGTCACACCAGCACATCTGTGCCACTCTTGATGTGGGGAGCCCAGAATTAGAGTTGAAAGGAAGGATGACCTTTCTTATTCTGCCAGTGATACTTTTCCTAATGCAGCCCAGGCTGCTGGTGACCCCTTTTTTTGCTGTGAGGAAGCATTGCTGGTTGGTGTTCAACAGCACCAGTGTTTTCTGCAGAGTTGTTTTTCTGTCCAGCTGCCCCCAGCCTTTACTAGTGTATGGGTTTATTCCTCCCCAGGTGCAGAACTTCATGGAATTTTTGTTCCATCAGCATATTTGCTGAGAGTGAGCTTGGTCCCATTGTCCAGGTCATAAATGGAGAAGTTAAACTGCAATACCAGGAGTGTGGAAATTCACTCACAGGAGTTGAGGGACCTTTTTGCTTTATTGTGGCACAGTGTGGGCTTCACTGAGCCCAAACGTGACTTCAGAGATTCATTAGAAAGATTAGTTTTGATGAATGATTTTCTCTAGAGCATAGAATGAAAAGCAAGTTTGTTTCAGTTGTTCAGCACCTCTGTGGATGCTGAATACTGCTGGAAATTTATCCTCCTTGTTAAAAGAAATATTTATGCTTACATACAGTACTCAGTTACTGCATTTCCTCCCACATGAAACAGGTAGTTCTGTGGTCCAGCTCATCACTTAGGCCTCAGAAACAGTCTGTTACCCTGGTTGATGACACAAATACTTTGTGCTTTGACAGACTTTTTTTTTTACCTACAGCACTCATCATTCAAGTTAAATATATGCTTTAAATGCAATCTTCATCTATTTGACTAAAAAGACTGTGATTTTTCCCTTAGTTTTAACTGCTGTGGTCATGTCTTTCTAGTAGTTTTGTAGAAACAATTTTCTAACCTTGATTTTGTGCAGAAGAAGGGACAAAGCAGGTCTGTCCCAGTGATGGAGAGTGGGAAATTTGGGGGTTTCCTTTGTAGAATTTTATAAAGGAAAATATGCTGAGAAAAAATCTCCTCTGGAACTGTGAAATGAAGTGAAATGTGCAAGCCTTGAAGTGACTGAGTCACATGTGAAAATACTCCTGTCCACACTGGGGGAATGAAAGGAGGAGAAGAGCAGTAATGCACAAGAGAGAACTCCAATCAGTGGATGGAGAGGTTATTCCACAGGGCCAGAGTGCAGAGAGGACTAGGGCAAGGGAAACAGGGAATGCATCTTCATTAGTGTTTTAATTGTTGTAATTCATACAAGGAGTGCGAGTCCACTGATTGTTCTCACAGACCGCACTTGGATTGGACTTGTGAAATGAGCTCGGGTCAAGGAAGCTGAGCTGCTTTTGGATGAAACTAAACTGGAGGCTGTGGTGCTGCTGGTGTGGGACTGAGGACTCAGAGTAGAGCTGTTCCAAACTAGAGCTCCAGAAATGTGTTCCCTGTGGGTATTGGGTCTGCCTGGCCCCACTCCTGGTCCTTCCCTGCTCGTGGATGTGGGCACAGCTCCGGCAAATCCGATCAGGGGAGGTATGGGGAGAGTTCAGAGACCCTCACCACTGGGAAAAGGCTGTTACCACTGTAAGAGAAGCTGTAACAAAAACCAGGTCTGCTACAGTGTTTCTGAAAGGTGTGGGCAAGGAGTTTTTAGGATGATTACAATACAAGAGGTGAAAATGGGTCTGTAAGAAAAAAGGGATCTGTTTTGGCAAGTAATTCCCTCAGTAAGCTTAGGAGCCGTAAGACAGTGCAATGAGCTGATACAAGCTAAAGGGTAATAGCATTATTTTGAAATGCAACTTTTAGAAAGGAATTATTTTAATTTTCTGTGAATGTGTATAATATGAACAATTGTTGAAAATGAAGAAGCACTGAAGGTCTTCAAGAAGAAATGAAACAAAACAGAAAGAAACCCAAATTGATAAAAAGGGAAGCATTTATATGGATTGTTATTAATAAAAGGCACAGAGGAACATACATCTGAAGGTGTTAAAGGAATAGCTGTTGCATTTACTAAATCCAGAATTATTTTTGGAAGACAACTGGAGAATGCTTCCAAAGGAGTTCGCTTGGGAACTCTTCTCAGTCTTTCAGCTGAGAGCTGTATGAAATGAATGTACAAATGTGTAGTGAAAAAATTACTGCACTTCTGTGAATGAAATCATGTAACAAAATAGATCTTGTTTGGTTTGTTTGTTTTAACTTTTAGATTTGTCCTGTGGTTTTAGCAAAGTAGTTTGATATATGGTTTTATGAAGTAAACAATCTCTTATCAAATGGAAGCTGCTGGTGATTGAACTTGATTGGAAGGCGTCCCTTAGGTTGGAAAAAGTTGTCTTTGGAGTTCACCTCTTTGCTCACTCTTTTTCCACGTTATTGCAAGTACGAAGAGGAATGACATTTCTAAGGACTGCATCTCTAGGTAACTCTGTATTTTAGCTTTCCTGTTCAATATGTTTTGTTTCTTTTGCTAGGTTTCAGCAGCAGTGTGGCCCGGAGATGTGTAAGGGCAGACATGCTGAGGATGGAAGGCATTGTGCACCTTTATGCCCTAGGAGAATAGGATATATGTTTGTGCAAAGCCTCAGAGCCACTCTCTTTGTTGGCATTGTATCTGCAAACATGAGCATCTAGTAAGATGCCTTTATTATAACTTGTATTTTGCTCCTATTGAGTGTACTGAAAGTTAGAGACACTGACGTTGATGTTAGCCCTGTTTTGGGGGGGTGTTGGACAGGATGATCTCCAGAGGCCCTTTCCAGCCCAAATCTGTGATTCTATTAAAAAAAAAAAGGGTGGGAGAGGAAATTGGAAACCAATTCCTAGAAGTGTGTTCTTGTTTTAAGATCCCCTTGTCTCCTGTGCTCTTTCAGTAACACATTTTCACTTACATTATTTTCAGATTGTTTTTAGGCAGTGTTTTGCTTAAATGCACAGCATAAGGAGAACAGAAATACATGGGAAGGGTCTGAGAGATGAAAGGATAAATGCTGCCTGGCAGTTGTTTAGACTGTGCAGAAATGCCTGAGAGTAAAACCAAACACACTTTTCTCATCCTGGGTGAATTTTTCACAAGGCTTTGTACCACCACTTCAAAGTCAGTGCCTGCTCAGTGTATTTTGTCTCCTTAATTTCCTGGGCATTTCATAACAGGCAAAATTTTGGGGTTTTTTTTGGTGTATTTTTATCTTTTCAAGTTTTTATCACGTGTTTTACGTAAAATAACTTTTGATCCTTGAATATCTTTGTTTTAAATATGGAAATGTTAATTTCCTGATTATTTCTCCTAACTCGTTGCATTGCAAGAAAATTGTTAAAACTGCAAAAAGAGGAGTAAAAGGAGGGTAATATAAATTATCTCTTCCCAACAATCATGAGTTAATAGATTACAAGTACGAAAATTGCTTAAGGGGGGGGAAATAACTTAAACTTTTGACGTGATATTTTTGATCTGGGTGATCACATTAAGATTATATTGTTGCCCTAATTAAAAATTAATTGAATAACGTGAATAAGTAGCTTATAGCTTGTGGATTTATGTGACTGTCTCCCTCACTACTGTGTCACACAGCTGAAGCAGTGATAAGCAGAGGCCTCCAGAAAAATTCTTTCCTTCCCTTTCCCATAGCAACAGGCAGGAAGGGACTTTGGGTAAAGTTCTCAAGATTCCTTTGCATGCTGTCATGGTAAGGTCTAAAATAACCTGTTGCCAACACCGCCATGAATATTTGACTGAGGTGCTCAAGGCTGGGATTTGTGCTCTGTAGGAGCATTAAATGCTTTTGGATACCTGCTCAGCTCCCTGTCAGCTCACAGTTGAACAGTGGCTGCTCACAACTGTCTGGCCACACTGTCTGCTTTTCCCTGCAGAAAATTGTCTTCCAAGGTTTCCACTGAAAAAAACGTTGTTTATACTTTCTAGATGCTTTCTTTGTAGAAACCTGGAAATAAAACAATTGGGGTTTTTTAGAAGTGTAGTATAAAAGGGTTTTTTTGCTTGTCAGGGCTCTCTCACTACAGGCCTGCCCATTACATTGCTTCAAGCTGTCTTTTTCCCTCTCTGAGGAAGGATGTCCCTGAAGTTATAGCACAGGTTATTTTTTTAACCTGTATTTCCAAAAGGTCCATTTGGGACATGGGTCACAGTGCAAGGAAGTGGGAGAATCAAGAGGGAGGGCTGGCATTAATTTCTACAGGACATGAGAGTTCTAATTGCTAGAACTTGATGCCTTTATTTTGTTGGAGGTCTATAGTAACAGTCTAATGACAGGAATGTGTAAGGTCAGAGGAACTTGGGTGTTTGGAGATGCTAAAAGGGTATTTCCCCATGGTGTTCACACCTTAGGGCTCCGTTACTCCAGCAGGAAAAGGCAACCAGCAGTGAGTTAGAACTCTTGACCTACAGGGTCAGCTCCCAGAGGAGGGGGACTAGAAAAGAGTTTTGTTCATCATGAACTAGATAAAAGAGCACAGACCTGTGTAACTGAGCTTTTACCTTGTGAGTGTGTTGCCAGCCCGGGATAACACCTGGAAACTTTCAGCCATATCTGGTTTTCTTGAATGAAAAGCAAAGTCTTACCTTGCTACCTGCAAAACAACTGCTTCCCTTGCAGTCCACATATTGTAACTTTGTCTGGTCGTGAACTCCCACTGGAAATTTTCCTGAAATCTCATCACAAAAGATGAAACATGGTTCTGAGTCAGTGCAGTGTTGTGTTGAAGCTGTATGATTACAAAAGATTTTTTTTAAGGAATTTTTAAGGCCAAAATGAGTTTCTAAAAGCAGTGGTTTGTAAAATGCAGGAGTTAATCCAGTTAATGTCCAGTTAATACCAGTAAATCCAGCAATTTAAAGATCTGTTTAATGTTGTGGTAGTTAAATTATTCCAGTTTCACTGTCTTCTCCTTTGTCTTCTCAACACTGGTTTAATTCTCTGTCCTGGGGGTTACCAGGCATGTCGAGTTTAATTGATCTTGTTTTCCAATGGTGGTATTTAAGAACCAGCCATTTCAAGGATTGCTCTGTTTCAAAGATTACAGCAGTGAACCAGTTTTAGCTTAGTGGTTTGCATATATGAATTGTTGTCCTCTTTGAAATGGATTGTACCGCGAGAAGGAAATGGCTGAAACAAAAATAGACCATCTCTTTGTTTTCACAAATGGTTTTAATTATCCTGTGCAGCTCTCTGCAGTGGCTGCTCTTGCCAGGTTTTTTGGAATCAAGGCATATGATGTTCGTGTACACTTTTGTCTTTTTTTCCCCTCTTAAAAGTTAGTAGAAGTTAACATCCTCATAGTTAGAGAGGAAATTCAGTGGAAAGGCAGCTAAGTTGGTGGCAATGCCTGTTTGGTCCCTTTTGTCCTGCCTGCCACAGTTTTAGCCAAAGAACAGCCTCTGGTTGGGAATTACTGATGTACCACTGAAAGAGGGAAAAACTGTCAAATTACATGGGTTTTTTCTTTGAATTTTGTGTGTTGCAGTTCTGTTTCTTTACATGTCTTTTCCCCAGTTCTTTTTTTCAGTGTCAAATGCTACCTGTGTGTACCAAAAAGTCAGATGAACTCTTTCTGCTGAGGTGCAGGTTTTACAAGGAGGCTTCTCGCTACAGAGAAATGCTAATGACTGAATTCTCTATAATTTTGATATAAGTCTTCAGTTTGAGAGGCCTGAAGACAGTTTAATTTGGATTGCAGGCAGTGTTGGAAGCATTTTGCTCTCCTCTGAAGTTGATGGACCAGTTTTTCTAACCAAGGAACGCTGGTGATCCCAGGTATCGAGGGAAGAGTTACAGTGTGAATATCACTGAGTGTCTGGCCACAACATTTCCAGCCTTACTCTGCCTTTCCTTGGGCAATGTCTTTGTTTTGACAGGCAGGTTAAATGTTTTTCAGCACTGCCGTCTTAGAAACTTTGGATTCTAAGTGTTCAGTTTGGATTCTAATGTTCAGTTCTCTTTTTGAAGTGGTAAATATTTAGGAAAAACAAGGAATCAGCACTCAGGATTACTGTTGCATAAATAATTGTTTCTAAAAAAGGTGTCTGAGGCTGTTAGTGTTTAGTTCCTTAGTCTTTGCTGCTGTAATTTAAAATCTGTTGGTGACACAGCCCTTTTTTGATGCCTTTGTAGGATATCCATGTGCTGTCACACTTTACCATTCACGTAGCGTTGAGGTCGCAGGGAACTGGTAAAACAAAACCCAGTGTGAGACTTTACAGGAAGGGACTGTGGTACTGACTCTTCAGATCTCACATAGATTGTACTCTCACTCTCATTCTCCCACACATTTCATTTACTCCTCTCTCACAGCCGTGTGCTCTCAGACACCAGGACATTTCCATGTGTTTGGCTGGGATAGCCAGTGTCACTTGTGTGCTCCATGGAGGATGGAACTCATGGGATCTGTCGCTGTTTATCTTGCTCTGGCTTCCTGTTGGTGACAACAAACTACTTCATAGACAGATATTTTATATCCTTTGGGAGTCAAGAGCTGTTTTTTGCTAGTCCTTTGCTCTAGAATCTGGCTTAGTTCAGCCCCCATAAATCTTCAGTGAAGGCTAATGGTGGTTGTTTTTTCCTTATTTGGAATATCCGTATCTCTAAAGCTACAGTATGTTTTCCTGTTGGGCTGACAGGAAAAGGAATGACATATGTGATGTGACATAACCCTGCTGGCAATTTGCTCTTTGAAGCACAGGCTGTTTTGCTGGCCAGGCATCTGCTGAAGTCTTATCAGAGCGAAAGCATCCTGGCCTTGACACAAACACTCCTCAGTTTTATTCCTGCAAGGAGTGTCTTTTGTTATCAATCAAAGCCCTTTTAGCCTTTGTTTTGCTGATTTTAGACACGCATTTCCATTTCTTCTTTGTTCATCTCAATGGAACATCTCCATTACATTCTCTACAAGGTGTGTTTGCTCATAGAAAAAGATTCAATAAATTCAGTTCTAGAGAACAGATTCAGATAATCTCACTTGTAGAATTAGACCTGTTGATTTAGAAGGGCTGTGACTTCTGACTGATACATCACTGTGCTTTGAAAGGGTGCAGAAATGATCCTCTGTAAAGAGATGTAAAAAAAAAAGTGATTCCTGTGTTGAGCCAGAAGTACAGTGGATTGTATATGCTGTATACATGGATCAGATACGGAAAAAAATCAAAGGACACAATTTGAAGACACATAATGGATGAAGTTTCTGCTGCAGTGCCAAGAATTTCTCATTAGCAAGTCCAGTGTAGAAACGGGACAAGAGTTGGGCACCTCCTTTCCTTTGTTTTGTGGTTTATATATCTTGCTTTTCCCTCCTTGCAGCCTCTGAAGGTCATGTCACTTGGTTTGCTTCCCAAACTGATTAAATTGTATTTCCCACAAATACATTTTTAGCCAGTGAACTGGCTCCAGTGTTATCTCTGGGTCGGGATCTCCCTGGCTGTTCCCAGTGCAGCTGTACCTGGGTAACCTGAGTGTGGGGCTGCAGGGAGCTGTGCTTGGGCTGCCTCTGCCAGGGGAGACAGGACCACACAGCTCAGAACTCCAAGCCAGGGTCCTATTTGTTCAGAAATGGGCATTTTCAATGTCAGCAGTTGTGATACAGCACAGGCTGCTTGGATTTTCCAGCCCCCCCAGTAAATGGGGGTAGTGCTGCTCTCACAGCAACACCAAAGGAGCCAGGCTGCACTTTGTGTTAAACCCTCTCTGTTCCATCCCTTATATAAATATCCCTTGATGCAAACCTCAGGATTGCTTCCCTTTCCAACCTGTACTCAACACTCATAATCTGTGTCTATTCTTTTCTCCCTGGTTGATTACTCAGCAGTCTCTGCCTTTCTGTCTGTCTTTTGATTTGTTTGGGCAAACCTGACCATGGCCTAAAAACTTATTTTAAGGGGGAAAAAAGTGTAAACCACTAAAACCAGCTTTGTCAAACCACATTTTACTTTAAAGATGAAAGTTGAACAGTTAAAGTAACTGCAAATTTGCTAAGCAAGTAAGTTGCCAAACTTGCTGTCTCTGCCTGGGCTCTGTGTATTTACAGCTAACATTAAAGAGAAAAACCCTTTTCCACAATATGCATGTCTTCAGCTAAAAAGAGGCTTCAGTGTTTTGGGGGAAGGAGAGAAAGCATTTCTCTAATTTCTCACACATAAAGTCCACGTATTTATCACATACCCATTAGTGTTACATCTTACATGCAGTTTTGTAAACAAAACTTTGTGTGTTTTATGCTCTTTCCAGAAGTCTCTATTCCTATTACATAGTGAGGTTTTCAAAACCATTGATAAAATTACCAGGTGTGTGAAAGAAATCTTTTCATTATGCAATTTTTTGTCTCTATTATTGAAGCACTTTGAATTAGAACACCTGTAAAGAGCAGTTGAGCCTGTTCTTAAAAGTAATTACTAAACATAAGGCTCACAGCAGCCAACAATGTGCAATTATTTCAGTATTTTTTGAATTATAAAGAGCATGTGCCAACATATTTTCAAAGCTGAGGGTGTAATACACAGTCACAGGGTTTCATTCTCACCTACGTGTCTTCGATTCTTTTAAATAAATATAAAACAAAATTCCTGTGACACTAAGTCAGTTCTTTACCAGATGAATTCCATCACTGAATAAAGTCAGATAAATTGGTGTGACACTGAAGATCTCTCGAGCCTTTGATAGCATTTTTCTTCTGTTTATACTGCCTGATTTTTGGGGGTAAGAAGCTCCTTCCAAGCTTCTGGGATTAAAATGCCCCAGCAGCTGGAGCAGGTTGGCCCAGCAGCATCACCACTGCTGGGAATGCTCCAGGGGGGGTTCAGACAATGCCAAGAGGATGCTTGGTCTGAGTTTCCTACTGTGAGGCAGATTTATTTAAAGCAACTTTGTTCCAACCTGCCTGAGTACCAGCAATGGCAGAGGCAATTATGAAGCTGAGCATAATTTCTCTAACAATTTACATGTTAGAGTAGGATGTTATAAAGCTAAACCTCCTGGGGAGTAGGTATGGAGCCACTGAAGAGGTTCGGGCAACCATCTGAGTGGTTTATTTTTAACGACAAGATATTCTTTCTGAACTGTGTCTCCTTATATGCCAAAGAATTTGTCTGGTTCATTTCTGAGAAAATTGTACTTGTGTGATCGTGCTCTGAATATCCATTGCACTGCCCTGCTCTGTCACAGCTGTCAAACCTTTCAGCTTTCATGTTCCTAAATTTCAGATTCTGGTGGGTTTCTTGGAAGTGGGTAGCAGCATCTGGGAGAAAAATGACAGTAGGAGTTCACTATAATTTAAAACAAAACCAGAACAACAAAAAAACCCCAAAGCAAACCCAAACCACACCAAATCCCTAAATATCCACGAAGATGTGTGTAATTTTCTACTGCAGAAAAAAACTTAAATGTGCATTCTCAGTTGTTTGAAATTATAGTTTCAACCTGTGAAAGTACTTGTTGCATTACACTGAATTTATAAAGACATTTGCTTTTCACAGAATCCTAAATATTGTTTGTATTGTAATAAAACTAAATGGAAATACTTTAATAATGATTGAGGACTATATGTTTTCTTATTTTGTGCTTAAGTTTACAAGTAGCCCTAGGCTGGTTTTGGGTTGAAATCATCTGCAGTGTTACCATTAAAAATAATCTGTTAATACAGTAGTTTCTTGCACACAAATTAAATCTGTTTGGTGTATTCGTTATATAAACAAAGAGAAGTAAAATGCTAAACTTTAATTAAATACAGAAATCAGCTGGATGTGTGTGACTGGTGGGGTTATTGCCTTTTGCACTCTTTGTGCTTCTTTCGAAGTCTAGTTCATTAATCCCATGGATTCTTATTTGGCTAATGAATCTATTGTAGCTTTGTTTCCTGAGAAAATGAGGTGTATGTAATTCCACCTGCCAGTCCTGCTCTCTTCTTCCACTTTTCCTGTGTGTCTCACTGCAGACTTCCTTAATTACTGATCCATCCCAGCTAGAAGTTGATGGAGGTGAGTTGTGAAAACTCTGGGTAGAGTATGTCCAGGCATGGTAGGGAAGGGACTGGAATTAGTGCCCAGCTGAGAGAAAAACTGCAGTGGGCGTTCAGTGATTATTCCTGGCTGGAAGCCTGGCATGGAACCAGCTATTCCACTTGTGGAGCCTTTTTCAACTGGCACTTGAGGGGAGCAGAAGAGGCATTGGAGTCAAGGTATTGGAAAACATGGAAAGAGAAACAGGGCTGTTGAAGTGCAGGGCACTTTGTAAATTGCTGCTTCTTCCTCTGGAGCTCTCCTTTTTCCTGGCTGATTAATGGATCTTGCTTTAACTGGATTTTTAGCAAGCGTGCCAAAAAACTAAGGCTCTTCAGTTTTATTGTTCAAAAATAATTAGAAACTTTCTGGCAGCTGAGAGAACTTAAACAATGTATAATGTAGTTTCATGGGTTTAGAAATATTGGGAGGCAGTAGATTCCTGGGATTTTCCTTAAGCCAGTCGTTGGTGAAGGCTGTGTCTCCTGACACTCACTTGTACATCCACACGTGTTAACTTAGGAGGTGGCTGCAGGACACTCATTTCAGAAGGGATTAAGCTGCTGGATTTTTTTGCAATTTCTCAATGAAAATGCTCTAGTGTTCCTAGAATCATTTTAATAAGTGTATTTGCAGGTTAGAAATGAAAGTTACCCTTCCCATGTGCTTCTGAATGACTGTTGTGAGGTGTAAATGCTTATTGTATGAGTTCAGTGATCACAGGTGTGTTCTGTGCAGTGTTATTGCTCCAGGTGGGAAATAGCAGCTCTTCTGAAAATCTGAACTCCTCCAGACTATTTCAGTGTTGGTCTAGATGTGATCTGATTGTTCTCCTGAAATGTAAAGGATACCCAGGGTGTTTGGTAGAACCAGTCACAGGATCAGAGTTAAGAATTGTCTTCTAAATGTTTTAAATTTAGGGTACTTTTTAAATACTTCTATTAAAAGCCTTTTCACTCTAGCACAATTTAGATTTGTGTGATTCACATCTGAAATTTAGTAATTGAACTATTAACACCAAATACTACTGAAGTGAATGGTTAGCACTGGTTTTGGTGGTGTCACATTCTGCAGTGGGGAACACTGGCATCAGCACGTTGTAGGATGCAAGAGCTTCCCTTTTCACCACTTCCAAATACCCATGGAATTACCAATTTCACAGCAACTGTCACAGTATACAGACTTTTCCTTGAAATTGCAGCCTGTAAAAAGAAAGTTGCCATATTCAGATCTGGTCTCCTGGTACACATTCTTGTTTGCTTGGCCCAGAGAGGCTGGGCGTGCCCGAGGTGGTGGTGGTGTTATCAGCTGGTCAGGTCACACACACAGCCTTCTGAGTCGAGGCAGAGAGAGCAGCAGCTGAAGCCAACACGGTCCTGGGGGTCATGCTGTGTTGGGGTCATGCTGTGTGCAGAGAATGCCCTGGGAGCCAGCACGTGCTGCACAGAGGGGCAGGGATGCTTTGCAGTGGGTTATGAACAGTGTGGAAATGTCCCAAAGGAGGGAGCACGGCAGGACAGGCAGGGATGGAGTTGTATCCAGCAGGCAAGTTGGAGTCTTCAATAATCCATTTGTTATCCATTGGTTTATGTGCTGTAGAGTCTTATATCTAGTTCAGCTGGGAGGGGATGTTGAGCTGAAAATGTGTTGTAAAAATGGAGACAGGAATATCTGGATATTCCAAAGGGATGCCTGTTCTTAATATAACAGCACACCACTTCATTTCTGTTGGGTGATATGGAAGCTCTGTAATGTATATTGTCCACTTCCTCCCCTGCCCCCAGAACCAAATACTGAGTTGAGTTCAAAGGGTAGGAGGGACATGTGCTGCCTCCTGGGTGGGAGGATCAGGCCAGCCCAGGTGGGAGGGTCGGGGTGTGTTAGCTGTAGGAACTGAAGGTTGTCTTGCCCTCTTTCTAAAGTGATGTATTTCCTTCTCTAGTTGACTGCTTTGTAGAGTTACAGCCCATCTGTAGACTTGATCTGACCAGGGGAAAACAAAAAACATACAAAAGCAGGTAGCTCTAAATTTGAAATTCACTTTTTAATTTAATAATTTATTTTCAGTCTTTTTGCTGTACTTGTGGATTGTGGGTTGGTTTGTTTGTTTTTTGTTTTTTGTTTTTTTTTAAAAACCAAGTAATACTTGTCATGGGAAGATAAACTTGCCCAGGAGTTACGACATCAAAACAGGCAGGTGTTCCAGACATGAGAGGTACAGCAAACTTAGCAATTAGAACATCATTGACTCAGTTAATTGGCAAATTGAAGTGACAAAATCAAAAGACCTCTTTTGCCTTGGACCTGAGCAGTTACAGGTTGTGTAATAGAGACTGAGCCTTTTGCAAAGCATATTCTGCACTTTGGGGGAGTGGAAAGGAGCTGGACAGACAAGTGTGGAGGTTTTGCTTGCAGAATAATGTATCTACAGGTGAAAAAACAGATTAACCTTTGATTTTCTGAGGATTGAAATGTTTATCTTCTCTCTCCATCTAGATTCAAGATCCAGCCCATATTATGGCTGGCAGTGGGTCCAGATCAGGACCAGCCAGTGGGTTGTCCATGAAATCACAGCTCCAGATCACTGGTAAGCCTTTTGAAATTACATATCTTTCTGGTTAGAAATGTGGAAGTGTTTTTCCCACAATTAACCAGAGGTTATGATGATGTATTTTGGGAAGTTTTGAGTCGTACAAAGCCCAAGAGAAGTCACACAATGCAATTGATGGTGTTATGCCGTCATTACTTGGTAGAAATAGAGCTCTTTTATTTAGGATTTTATCTTAAATGCATTTTGAAATGATACATTTTTGTGTAAAAGAGAAAAAGGAAGGAATAATTCTTTTTGAATGCTGTTTAGTAAATGATTCAGAGCACTCCTCTTGGAAATGGAATAATGCATTATGATACTGCTTACACTTACTGAAACCTGGCAGAATATCAAATCTGACACTTTCTCCTGACACTCTTCTCACATCTCTAGCTAAGTGAACCTGCACTGCTGTTCATTAAATTTGACTTACTGCTTCTCCCTTGTTACATGTTTTTATGGCCACCATTGCCAAGGAGCTTTAAGAAAGGTGTTGGTGAGAGTATCACTGTAATTGAGCCCCTGTGGATTGTTTGGGAATGGATTTACATGACATGCTTTGTTTTTTGTAGTGCCTCACCAACAGAGCAGCTGTTGAAATGGAATTACCAAGGTTGCTCACTTCTGCTCTCTGGCAGATTTAGCTGAAGCATTAAAGCTGAATGGGAGATCTGGGGGGATGTGCAGGTCTGTGTTGAGAAGCATCAAGAGTAAACTTGGCACCCTCAGCATGGAAGACCTGTGGAAATCAGAGAAATCCTGTCCCTGCAGGTTGATGTTGGAGAGAAATTGCAGGAGGTTTGGAAGGAGGTCCATCCTCCACACAGGGGTGGAGAGCAGAGCCAAGGATTGAAGTGGTGGTTGATGCCTCAGGCTTTCTCCAGTACAGGCCTGGGACTCACATAAAGACAGGGAAGTGGAATGAATGCCTCAGTGTTTGGAATTGAGACTACTGAGATATTTGAGCAGTTCTGAATTTCTGTAGAAGTTCAGCCGCAGTCTGCAACCAACTATTGCCTGTGCAAGCAGGTGTTCCCTGCCCTCTGCCCTGCCCTCAGCTCCCCCTCCTGCTGCCCTCCTTGGTTTTGAATGAACTTTCAGAGTGTCTGGGGAAGAACAAACCTTCAAAGTAGGGACAAATCTGCTGATTTCTGCTGCCTCAAGGAAGGTCTTGAGATAATTAGTGGTGTTGAGGCAGAGGTGCTGGAAACAGGAGGGGAAGGGATGGGGAGCTGTTTGTGAAAAGGAAGGAGTTAATGTCTGTGAGGTGTCTGTAATACACAAAGAGTTTCCCTTGGGAGCAGCTCCGAGCAGTTTATACTAAGCTACTTCTGTAAATCTCTAAAGGAGCATAGACTATAAAGGGAATCTGGGCAGATTAGCCAGATGGGCCTGAATTAGTCATCCTTGTTAAGGAGGTAGTGAGTGACAAACACATAGGAGAGCCAGTTTTTCTTTGTTAGAACTGTGAATTCACTGGCTGATGGAAATGATAGTATCTTAAGTGCTCTTTTGTGAGTTTTAGTGTTGCCCAGGAATCCGAGAACACTCCTGGGAGTCAGATGTCAGGTGTAGACCTATGTCTTAAACAGAGGCAACATAACCACTGTGTTTGGAAAGACAGGAGCATTGCACTAGATGTTGAATGCTTAAAAGAACATTTGAGCCCCCAAACCCACCAAACAAGAAACCAAAACCACCCACCAACCCCCCACATTAAAGCTCTGGGGCTGCAAGGCCTGTCCAGGTTTGTTGTTCCTGTAACAGGAGGTAGTTACTGAAATATGCCTTCAGCTTTTCTGTAAGTTTGGTTTGATACAGAAAACTTCACACAAAACTGTTTTTCTTTATGATTTTTTTTTCATCAGAAGTGGTGGCAGCTTTCCACCTTCATAAGAGGCAGATCATGTTTTGAACTTTTTAGCAAGCAAGTGTAACAAACTCTAGGAATTCTCTTGGCTGGTGATAGACAGGAGAAGGTTGTAGAGGATATTTTCTGCTTGCAAGAACATTTTTATCCATCTAATGTGGTCTTTTCCTTTAGTGTTACTGTCAGGCATCAATGACCTGACACTTGAATACTGAAGCATACCATGGAAAAATATTGTTTGCAATTGAAATCTTGCTGAATAAATTATTGTTTTTTCTCTTTCTTAACAGTGATTTCAGCAAAACTAAAAGAAAAGAATAAATGGTTTGGACCTAGCCCTTATGTGGAAGTCTCAGTAGATGGACAGTCAAAGAAGACAGAAAAGTGCAACAATACAAACAGTCCAAAGTGGAAACAGCATCTTACAGTGTAGGTTTGGTTTCATTTTCCAATTTGTTTGAGCTAAATTAATGCACCTGACAGTGGACTTGAAGGTTGTATTTTTATTTTAAGCAAAGTGTGGAATGTTACATGCCATGGAGATATTTTGGAGCAAATATAATAGAGTCTGGAATGGATATTTACAGACTATTGCATTGTGCTCAGTGTTTATGAGGGAATAAATTCTGTATTAATGTATGTGGCATATCAAAGGAGCTCTAATTTTGTCAGTAGTAAGGGCAGTAAGGTAATTTAATATTTCATCTGACTTTCCCGTGCATATTTGTGTTGTCATCCTTAAGGTTACAGTTTTCAGAAATGCTGTGGCTGAAAAGTGTAGCTGTTCTTTGTGTACCATCTTGTGTGTACCAGGCCATAGCACAGGTAGTTGGCTCTGTCTTGTGCACCTCTGAACTCCAGCATAAATACAAAATTCCCAGTTAATTTGTGCTTCCAGAGTACAAAACTAACATCAGATTCAAGATGAACACGTCTGTTGAGGTTTGCTTGGCTCAGTATTTGTGTTCTGGATGATAGGAAGTGTGAAGCATGGGAAAAAAAGATACACAGGTTCTACAAAATTTAATTTGATCTTTAGAATGGGACATGGAACTCTGGGATAAAGGTCAGTCTTGTGCTTGCACGTTGGAGAGGGACTTTTCACAAGGGCAGGTAGTGACAGGGCAAGGGGGAACGGCCTTGAGCTGAAAGAGGGAAGGTTTAGAGTGGATATTGGGAAGGAATCCTTCCCTGGGAGGGTGGGGAGGCCCTGGCACAGGTTGCCCAGAGAAGCTGTGGCTGCCCCTGAATCCCTGGAAGTGTCCAAGGCCAGGTTGGACAGGGCTTGGAGCAACCTGGGCTAGTGGAAGGTGTCCCTGCCCATGGCAGGGGGTGGAACTGGATGGGCTTTAAGGTCCCTCCAACCCAAACCATTCTATGATTCTGTGACTTGCTTATGCTTAAATTCTAGATTATTCTTCTTGAAGCACTTGGACATTGCTGCCTGATTATTGAAAACACTTTTTCTACCTATTTATTGTAATTTAGATCACTCTGAAGTTTTAGTCACTACTATTGCATTGAAAACAAATGTATTAAGAAAAGCTTGTGCTTTTACAAGCACATCAGTGTAGATGAGCAGAACTTTCTTGTAGCTTTTAAAGCTTTTTTTCTTTCCTTTCTAATGGAAATGTTTGTGGCTTTGCTGTGCAAGTCCATACAGTAATACATGGGTCTGTTTTGCTCTCATTGAGCAGGAGCTGAGCAGAGACACCCCAGGCATATCAAGTTCATTGAAGATTACACTAATGCTGCTTGGAGCTTAGTGTGAAGGAAGTTGTTTTTAGGAAATTCTTTGACACAGCTGCTTACATTCAGATTCAGGATAAAAAGGAAAAGTGTAATGGCTTCTTCAAATGAGGATGGACCGTGGGTTCCTCTTCTGGGAGGCTGTTGGTTGGGTGGATCTTCTGAAGGGTTGGTCTGACTGGGGAAGTCTGGGCTTATCAACCATGTACAGGTGAAATTAATGAGAAAATAAACCTGTATCTGTAATATCTGTTTCTCACAATTAAAACAATTGAAAAATACATCAATGTTAGAATGTTCCTTATAGAAAAAGAGTATCAGTATTAAAAATTGCTTTGAAGTTGCTGTTATGGAATTTACTATGTATTACTAGGGAGTTGCTGGAAGGTTTTCTGTAGATATTTCCCCTAAAATAGTAGTAATATAAAATGTACTCAGTCTATGAACAGCCTTGCAACAGTCTTGATTTACGTGACATACACATGACTGCACATGAGAATGTGATAAATAGAAATGGTTTGATGTTACCTCCATTTTTGCTTTGTTTTCCAAATTACTTTAAATGACAGCTGAAGTAAATGGCTCAGTTCACCCACTTCCCCTCCAACAAATGCCCTTACAGTGCTCAACTTTTTCTTTTCAGAATTGTCACTCCTGTAAGTAAATTAAACTTTCGAGTCTGGAGCCATCAAACATTAAAATCTGATGTCCTTCTGGGAAGTGCTGCTCTGGATATTCATGAGACACTGAAATCCAACAGTATGAAACGTAAGTACCGGATTAACAATACCCTGTAATGCTGCAGAATTTGTGAGGAATTGTCTGTTAATGAGCAGCAATGCTGTGTGCAGCCCTGTAGATGGCCCTTAAGGATCCCTTTGGGTGCTATAAGTTGATTTCATGAGCTTCCTCCTACTTTTTCAGTCATTTTTTTTGGTTACACACAGTCTGGCGTGGTGTCACTGAAAACAGGATGTTTTGCACTTTGCTGGTGTGTGCAAGAGTGAGTGAAAGGCTAATTAAAGACAAGTCTTTCCTTTTCAATAGCTTGAAAATGAAACCTCTGATATGTTCCTGGTACTAGACAGGAAATGTGTAAAGGTATTTTTGTTCTAAATAATGCCATGGGGATATACTGTATTATTTCATACATCTTAGAACTTTGGGCAGTATGTGCATCCTGGGAAGCTTGAAGGAGAAATACAGGATTCTGCACACCCTGGCTGCTCTCCTGGCATCTCCTGTCCTGCTGGACCTGGGTGAAAATCCCCTTGGATGTCTGCATTTGGTGTCTGACACCAGGCACCGGCTGGAGTTCACTGGGGTTTGTTTTAAACCCTTTCAGCAGGAATGTTTATTTACAGTTCTGTTTCACTGAAACCCAGTTGTTTACCCTGAATATACCATTGATCTGGAGCTATGATGGAAAATCTTCACATTCTAAATGTGAATGTCGTTAGATAAAGGTGAAGCATTTAAGTCAGAAGATAGAATTGATATCTGTTCTGTATCAAGAATAAAGTGAGTTACACTTCCTAACTCTGTATTGAGGACAGGTGCATTAATTGCTGCAGAAATATGAGGCTCAATCTCTGCTTTAATGACAGTCCTTTCTCTAGGCAGCAACAAGCTTATGCTCCAGTTTGCCCCTTTTTGTGGAAATAATAACTTTCTACTGGCACATGAAGATGATCAGTTTTACCACACAAAAAACAATGGAGAGGCAGAGCTGTAGCTGTGGGGGTTGTTTTGGGTTATTTTCCCCCTTGACCACTGTGGCCTGTGGATAAAAAGCCCTTTTTCCTGCTGTAGTAAGATGAAGTGGCCTTGTTCTCTGCTGTGTTCCAGTTGAGCAGGTGGTGGTGACGTTGCATCTCGTTGGTGACAGAGAACCAGCAGAGGTGGTGGGGGATCTGTCGGTCTGTCTCGACGGGATGCAGGTGGATCCCGAGCTCCTCACCAACGGGGAAGCCTCAACCTCAAGAAGTAAGTACCTTTCAATTCAAACATGCCCCTACACATCTGCTGTCCAGAGCTTTTTGCTGGGAAGCTTTAACCCAGTGTTGTAATGATAATGACAGCAGCAGCTGCTGTAACTTCCTGTTTGTAGAGACCAGAAATCTCACACCTTTTTATTTGAGGGGGAGTCGTAGTTCACAGGGGAGAGCTTCAGCCTTACTGTAACAAAAACAAGATCAGCATCTCTGTTTTGTGGACTTTGCAAACTTTTATCTAGCAATCCCAAACTCTAATGAAAGTCCCTAGCTTCCCTGGGTTTTAATAACATCATAAATGGAAAAATATTAAGTAAATCGGTTTGATCTCGCCATCATAGTAATAAGTATTCTGCTCACTAGGAGACATGGGCTTATATTAATTTTTTCTTAAAACAACCCATTTAAATAGAGTTATTCATAGATTTTAGTTCCCTGTGGAGAGCTACAGAGAGGGATCCACTTCCTGTTTAGTTGGTGTCTTCACTTTAACTGAAAAACTTGAATACATGTGAAATGTCTAATACACAAAAATAAAAAGGTGAAGAATTTTAATTCCACTGGTGCAGGACAGGGAGTGGAGCATTTCTGAGATAATTGTACATTGTGAGGTAGAACTAGACAAGAGGTTGTTTCTCCAGAAGGCAGCATGGGAGACTGACTGCTGTAGCAACCAGCTGGGCACTTAATTGGCAAGTTTTAGGCTTTTGGGTGGTAGGGTTGGTTTGTTTTTTTTTTCAAGTACTAGAGGAAGTTACTGTGAGATTTCATCTAAGTATCATAAGAAACTTGAATTAACACACTAGCTTTGTAATCATTATTTCTTAAAGCTTTTAGTCCATTTTCTTTGCATCTTTTTAAAGGGATCAACCACATGATCTGATTGTGTGGGATTTTTCTGTAAATAAAAGCCGAGTGCTGGGGATGTGTGGGGCTGGTAGAGCAGGGCTGAGATGCAGTGACAGAAATACCCAGTGGAAGTAACAAATTGGCCTCTTATGCAAGACTTGATTTTCATCTGTGCTTTCTTCCATTACACAAAGTTTGCCTACTGGGAAAAAGGTGGGAAAAGTCCTGCAGGTAGTGGAATTGAGTCCTCTGTGCAGGTGTGGGCTCAAGAGACCAAGGCAGAAGCTCAGCAGAAGGTTCCCAGATGATCAGGGGACTGGAGCCCACAAGGAGAAGGGTCCATGTTGGAGCAATGTAACACATTGTACAGGCTGAAGGGACGTCAGGCAAATACCTTGTTTATGGAGTTGCTTTATGGAGTGACTTAAGATTTCTCTTTCTGGGATTAAATCCCTTCCATGCACAGGCCACTAACAGCACGTTATCCTAAGCCTTTCCATGCCTACATCCTTGTCTTTGGCCTAGATCTGCCTGTAGTTCCCATCAGAGCTGAGAACTGATTTCTTTGTTAATGACGTGTTTAATTCTATGGAAATAAACTATTGGTGCCATCTACATGAATGAGCAGTTCTGTGCTGCATATTCAAGGTTTGCAAATGCTGGCACAAAAGGCAAATATTTCCAAGCTGGCTGAATAAGTAGTTGCAAAGCATTTGCAAATCTGGGCTGAACTGCTGTAATTCTTTTGGAGTGCAGCCATATTTTGTACCTGCCTCAATGCCTTTATGTTAAATAATTTACTGAGAAGGGGAAGGGTTTGGGCTAGAGAGCCCCAGAAAGCAGAGCCCTCAGCCAACCAAATAGAAGTTTTTTGAGAAGTTTTTGTCCTTTCTGCTCTGTTTGTCATCACTGAAAGGGGGAGAATATGAAAAGCCAGCTCTACTTAAAGAATGAGCATTGTTTTATACTGCTACAAAGACAGCTTTATTAAACTGTGTGTGTGCTGGGGAATGTTCATACAGTCAAGTGATATCCTGGTATATCCTCCATAAGATGGAAGTGTTACCCACAGGGGCATTAGTTTAAAAAATGGTACTCACATCAACATGCAAAACATACTGGCTTGAAACACAGTAGATAAGCAGCACATAGTGCCTGACCTCCACACTGGAAAGAAGTGTGAGCATTAAAGGTGCTGCTTTCCTTGGAAATCATTCCCAGTGTTGCTTATACTTCTGTTGTCTTTCTCTTCCCGGTATTTAAGGTCCTACACAGAGTGAAAGCTCCAGAGTAAGGACTGATACACGGTAAGACTTTATTCCTCTTTTTCTTTCTCTATTCAGCCTTTTAGTGTTCACAGTTTTGAAAGAGGAACTGTATGTTTTATAAAGGAGACAGTGAAAAATTTCTGAATATGTCCTGCAGCAGCATCTGCTAAGATCTGAGCATGTCCTAAACAAAAATACTATATGGTTGTATATTCACATATATTGAAGTGTTTGCCATGTGAACCCCATCATCTGGCCTCAGTTTGCCTTCATACATGACTGATTTTTGGTTTTTTCCCTTCATGTTCATCTTTCTCTCAAAAAAGATAAAAAGTAAAATATATATATATATATATAAATAAAGCCAAAACCAAACAAATAAAACCCACTGGTAAGTTGGTGGCACTGGTTATTTTTACACAGGTTTGCTTTATAGCATGGAGGTATCAGAATTATATTTAGCTTTGTTAAGAAGATCCCAAAAGCTGTCTGGCACTTACAGTGTTTTAAGGTCGATACCAGATTATGAGCCCTGCTGCTTGGTAGGATAAGTGTGTGACCAGCACCATGTTACTTGAATTAGTTCCCAATACTACAAGTATTTTAAGGATCTGTACAGGACACACATCATTACTGGATGACACCTGGAGTAGCCAAGTTACATTTCAGTGTTTTTTTTAATAGACTGTACCCTTGGCTATGTTGTCTGAAGTCTTCCCATGAAAGTTTATTTTTGTTCTGTTTGTTTTTCGTGCTCCAAAGAATGTTTCTGTGCTTGGGTTTTCAGAATACCTGAGTGTGTAATAGGATAATAATAATAATAGTGATTTGGTCTTAATACCAACTGGGGGGTTGGTCATTAAAGGTCCCTTGTGAGGATCATGTAAATGATCGGGAGAGGGACTTTCTACAAGGGAATATAGTGAAAGAAAAGGGTGAATGGCTGAAACCTGGTGAAAACCTGGGCTAAAGCCCTTACAGACTGGAGACCACTTTCATAGTCATTTACTTGGGGGCTGGTGTGGTAGGAATTACGTGCACCACAGCTGGTATAGAGCAAAAGTATGTTTGGCAATGATCCTGAGATCAAATGTACATGGTTCTACTTGGTCCTGTTTGACTTGTAATTACTTAGTCTTACCTGCTGGTTTTTATTTTGTGTACATTTAAAGGCATGTCATTTTAGAGGTACTGGGCTGAAACTGTAACCTCTGGTTTTATTACTGATGGCCTATGTGCTTGACCTGTAAATCCAGTACAATTTTAGTTGATTTTGCTCAGCATATTCTGAAAAGAAAATTCTTTAGAATAAGTATGTAGGTACCTGTAACTCTGCTTAAAGAGCTACAAATATATCAGAATAATACTCTGCTAGGCATAACTGAACAGCACAGAATGGTCAGTATTGCTGTGTAGTTTCTTAATTCCTGTAAAGTTGATCAGCTTATATTTGTAGCTGTTGATCAAAACTTTACTGCTTAGTCCTAAATTCTCCAGCCTGTTCAAGAATCGAGTTTAGGGGTAAATTTGGTATATGTGTAAGTAAGTGTTCTAAAAATTTGAAACACTCTCTGTGTTCTGAGTGCCTGCCAGCCCTATGGAGTGCAGGCACACAGGCTGTTCTCAGGTCTGAGCCAGCCTCTCATCTCATTAGAGGCAAGTGGAACTTATGGGCAGAAATAGCTGAGCAGCAAAAGCCAAAGCCTGGACCCAAAGGCAGGTGTATTGAGATTTTGGTGACAGATGTTATATATATCTCTGTTTTACAACCTTTCCGTTAGTTGAGGTTTCATGTGCCTCAGGAGATCAGATGTTTTTACAGATGCAGAGGTCTTCAAAATTATTGTGGATGTAAGAACCTCCCTTAGTTGTGATTGTTGTGTTCTAGTGTCTTGCACATATCTTTCCAACCCCCCTGGAAGTGTCCAAGGCCAGGTTGGACGGGGCTTGGAAGCAACCTGGTCAAGTGGAAGGTGTCCCTGCCCATGGCAGGGTGTTGGAATGAGATGGGCTTTAAGGTCCTTCCCACCCCAAACCAGTCTGTGATTTATAAAGTTTGTTGTCATCTGTGCACTGTTAGGACACTTCTTTGTGTCTTTTCTTGCAAAAGGACTAACTCAAATGGCCTTGAAAGCTCTGAAGAAGCTGCTTCCAGTGAAAACAAGACTGTTAACGGCAGTGACTCTCCGTTACTCACAAATGGAAGCTGCAAACCTGCCAGACCTCCCAGGCCTGCCAGACCCCCGCCCCCCACTCCCCGCAGACCCCCGTCGGTGGCCGGTACGTACCCGGGGCTGCACCCCTGGGGTGAGCACAGCTCCTTGTGCTCCTCGTGTTCAACTGCATTTTGATGGGAAATTCTTTGGCAGGTAACTTCCGAAGGAGTATTTTTTAGCTTGCATATATGGTACGTGTTTAATTGTTGTTACCAATACTAAAAATTTCTTGCTTCCGCATCTGCTCCGTGGTGGTTGCAGTGATCTCCACACAGAGTGGAGCTGGGGCCAGGAGAACACAGGGGAATTCTACTACTGCACTAAAGCACCCACTGAGGCTGAGAGGGAATGTACTGCAGGACTCACAGAACTGTCTCAAGTTGTTAATATTGTGTTTTGAAATACTAGTTATTTGTTTCTACGATTCTAGTTAAATTCTGTTAATTAGCAGCACTTAAAACATTCATTCCTCTTCCATGCTGATTTTTTTTTAAACTGTTTATTTAAAAACTACAAAACTGGAAGATCAGTAGTTCTGAAAAGTTAGTTGTTGTTTTTGGGGTAACTCCTTTACCCCCATACACTGCAATCTGTTTCAGTAGTCAAATTATTACATTTGATATATGCTGGGTGTGGATAGGATCTGCAATACAGTAAATACCTTTTAAAGATTATCCAGTGCATTTAGTTAATAAGGCCTGACTTGTATTAAACTTCTAACCTCACCCACCAAATGGCATACAGATAAAACTGAAAACATTTAAAGAATGTATGTGTTCTCCTCCCATTGCAATAGTTTCTTTTGTGCAGTATGAAATCTCTTCCTGAAAATTTTATGCTTATCATCCCTTAAATTACTATTCCAAATAATAAGTGGAAAATAATTAACTCATCGATGCAAGGAAGTACGTTTTTGTTTATCATCATTTAATGTCTACAGAATGCAAACAACAAGGTAAATATGATTTATTCTACCAGAAATATGAAAATTGTGCCATTCGTGGCAGTTCTTGGCATTTTTACAGTGAGACAGAACTGCTCTTTAGATTTTGTGTGAGCTGCAAGCAGTGGCTTTGTGTGCACTTTGAAACAGCAGTTCTTGCAGCTGTGCTTTTGTGATGTAAAGTTCTGCAATGGATTGGTGATAAATGTCAGTCAGAAGGTTTTTCCTTTCTTTCTCTGGTGTCTCTGACATCCCAGCGAGTGCAAATGGCCCTTCATCCACATCCACGGAGAGTGACGGGGCCAGTGCAGGATCAGTGGCAGGAACAGCCTCCAACACTCCTTCAGAGCAGAGCCCTGAGGGGGCAACAGCTGCGAGCACAGCTCCTGCCACTCCTGCCCTCACCACTCCTCCGGTGTCCAGACAAGTCCAGCCAGTAAATCCTCCACCTCAGGCACTTTCCACAGTCAGCCAAGGTCCTCTTCCACCTGGGTATGGCTTTAATGACTTTTTTCTCTCTCTGTGTGTGTGAGTGCTGACATTTCTGGTTTTGCTATATGTTACTTACAGTAGGTGTAACAAAACATTGATAACATCTGCCTTTTACTGCATGACAAAATCTCCCCTGAAAATCATTTGGTGGTTTTCATAACTGTTTTGTCTGGTTGGTCTTCAAGCATTCAAGAAAAGAATTACTCTGTCAGATATTTTTGATACTTATCATATGTTCCCATGTCAGTGAAACACAGGTTTTAAATGGTGTGGTACCTTGTGGTCTTCAAATTAGAATGAGATCAGGCAGGAAAATATTGGTACAGATAAGCAGAAGAAAAGCTGCTGTTCCAGTACTACTCTGTGATGTCTCCTGAAGATTTGGATTTCATACTGCAGCTCCTCATGGTTATGTTTCAGGCACATGGGGAATTGGCCAGATGGTTGGTTTGTTACCTCAAATCTCTCATTTAGATTCTAAACTTAAAAAAAAGAAAAATAAGTAAAAGTTTCTGGAGTCTGAGTGATGGAAAGCAAAAGCTTCCTGATGTGAGTTGGTGAAATACCTGCCTTAATTTGCAGACAGTTGAACCAAAAGGTAGGAGAGGTCTAAATAACCTCACAGAATAACTGAAATATAAAAGCAGTCTTGAAAACGTCAGTTGTTGCTTTATCATTTTGATTTCAACAGAAATGGCAAATTATCATGTTCTTTTTTTCCCTGTGATGTTACATGTGATGCAAATACAGGGGTAAGTCATTATCCCAAATGCTGCATAGACAGAAAATGTGAGCAGTGCCCTTATGGTGAACTCTGCATATATGTGATCACTGCAAAATGTGCATATTTTTTAGGATTTATTGAATTAATGCTACTCTAGAAGTGGATTATGATCTAGAAGTGGTTCTGTTCAACAGGTTATTAATACACTTGATACTGAATACAAAACTTTGCTAAAATTATGCACATAGACATAAATTTTAGTTTCAGTTTCCCAAAAAGTCATGTAGAATGTTTGGGGTTTTTTTTATTTTAGTTGCCACAGAATCACTGTTAATATGAACACTGTACCACTTCTGGTGCACCTCGTGAGCCAGGTGTTAGTTACAAGCATTTTATTTAGAGAGAAGCATTTTATGAAAACAGATGTTTCTCATCTCCGTGCTGTAGAGGAATGGTTGGAGTAGTTTGACCTGGAGGAATATTAAAATATTTGATCTGTTTTCAGTTGGGAGCAAAGAGTAGACCAGCACGGCCGAGTCTACTATGTAGATCATGTTGAAAAAAGAACAACGTGGGATCGACCAGAGCCTCTTCCTCCAAGGTGAGCCAGGATCAGCCATATGATCATCTGGAATATATCTGGGGTTTTCAGGAACAAATTGCCTGACAGTTTACTAAAGCTAGACAGCATGT
This sequence comes from Pipra filicauda, assembly GCF_003945595.2. Classification (NCBI taxonomy): domain Eukaryota; kingdom Metazoa; phylum Chordata; class Aves; order Passeriformes; family Pipridae; genus Pipra; species Pipra filicauda. The sequence continues at coordinate 286,193 of NW_024104681.1, read as the reverse complement.
TGGTAAGTAGAAATGTGAACCCAGTGCAAATGATGGCTCCAGGTTGTCTCTGAGGAGTACATGGTATGGAGGAGGGTTGAATGTCCGAATTCCCATCAAAGATTAAGCAAGTGCATCTTTACTGACTGAAAAGTGGATTTCAGTTAAAGACAGTAGGCACCCCCAAGTGTAAAAGAGAACCAAACCCACAGAAAAGTGTTTTGGGATTGAGGTAACTATCAGCTTGAGCAGGAATGCTCTTGGTTGCCTCTTATCCTGAGGTTACTGTTCACAGGCCTTTGATCTTGTCTCAGGGTTCCCAGCTGCTCATTTACTATGCACATAGAAACCAGCTTTGGTTATTAGGCCCTTCTAGTTCCTGGCAGCAGAACAGCCCACTGGCTGTTTTAGTTCACAGTTGTTCTATGTTTCTTAAAAAATATAAGAAAAACACAAGAGCTATTCTGTTGCACTTCATTCATCCTCAGGTGGTTCACACACTAGACAGACAGTATTACAAAGTAAAAATGTGGAATGGGAAAGAGCATGTTATTAAAGAACAAAAACTGGCAGACAGTCTCATAAAGGGAGCCCACTTGTCATATTTCAAAATATTTTGAACTCTTTGAGAGGATCAACTACTGTATTACTTAAACTTACTCAGAATGTTATGTTTTCTTTCAAGTTTTGTAAATAGTACCGATTTCACATGAACTGAAAATTAGAAAGAAACTCAACACAAAATCAAACCAATACACCAAACCCAATGCCAAAACCTTCCTTTTCTGCCAAATCAGAGTGTGAGGGAGTCTTGCATTGAACAGCCCAAACTGCCAGGGGTTTTGCTGTGTCTTTAGGAGAAACCATAGACTTGTGTTATGGGCTGCGTGGGATGACTGACTGCAGTGATACCAGCACAGTATGGCTGGGGTTTGGGCAGCTCTTAAAAGCTATTTACAGCAACCCTAAAAGTAGAGAAAACGGAATGAGTCTGACTTTTTATAGTATGCAACAAATAAAAGCGACTCTCCTAAAACAACTTCAGCTCTTACATCATTTTAGCGGAGGGTCCAAGGGGGAAAAGCTGCTGCTGCGCCCCTGCTTTTTATTCCCTCCCCACCCTGCCTGTTGCCCTCAGAGTGCCCCTGAGCCCTTAAACTGCTGCTATTCACAACCGTGGCTTGTGATTTTTTTTTTCCCAAGCTGGGAGCGCCGGGTTGACAACATGGGCAGGATTTATTACGTCGACCACTTCACCAGGACGACGACGTGGCAGCGGCCGACGCTGGAGTCCGTCCGCAACTACGAGCAGTGGCAGCTGCAGCGCAGCCAGCTCCAGGGGGCCATGCAGCAGTTCAACCAGAGGTTTATCTATGGGGTAAGGACTACAGGCACCACCAGCAAGGTTAGGGTGGTTTTGGGGTTTGGGCATGTTTGTGGGTGACCTTCCCCCACAAAGACACCAGACTTTGTTATGGTTTGTTCTTTATCCCAGTACAGTGTCTGTGTGTGTGCTGTGGCAGGGAGGGCTCACTGTAACCCTGGTTCATGTCCTTGTGGTGACATGAACTAAGTGACATTACACATGCAGTGGACTGGGGGTTTAGTTGTCAGCTGAATACAAGTGGTGTTCTGTGATAAAAATGTGTGTATGGTATCGATAAAGCCTTTGGTTCAAATCAAACTGCAGCTGAGTAGGAAGCTGGTTTATTTGTGTGGTATCTTGTATTGCCTTGGGCAAACACCTGGGAGGTAAACAAGCTCACAGACCATACATTTCTGCTCTGGGTAAAATGAGCCATGCACAGTGAATGTTGTTAGGAAAGCAGGGAAATTGAAAACAATCCTTCCAGAATTTCAAATCCATTGTTTGCCTCTGATGAATAGCAGGCATTAGATCAGTGCAACTCATGCTGCCCGTTTATCAGGAGTGGTGAAGGTTGTGAATTTGCTGTAAGTGTGAGAATAAAGTGGAGCCCCTAAATGGTGGTAGGGAGATCTGTACTGACTGCAGGAGTGAAGTGATTTGCTTTCTGATTGTTTTGGGTGCTACTGTACTAATTTCCTTCTGCGTAGGCAGGGCCACCAAACAAAGAATAATTATTTCTTGGCACTGTAGTTAATTAGGCATGCCAAGGGTCGGTAAAATAGATCTTCTCTGGGGAGAAAAAGAAATTATTGGCATCTTTGCTTATGTGTAATGTTAACAAAAATGCATTTAATTCAATAGTTCAGGATGGCTATGGCAGAACATCTGGAAAGCAAATGCCTAGTCATTAATGCCTCATTTGTTTGTGTGACTTGCAGAACCAGGACTTTTCATCCACACAGAACAAAGAGTTTGATCCTCTTGGCCCTCTGCCACATGGATGGGGTAAGGCTGACTTGAAAGTGGTTTGTAATGCAATGTAATTAAACATTAAAGCATACTTCTGCCAAATTATTTGTGAGCTGTTCTAGGCTAGTTTTAAAAATTAAAATCTGGATTAAAAATATTTTAAAATTAGATCTAGTCAAATGTGCTGTTAAAACAGAGTCCTGACAAGGATATGCCATTTCAAAGTAGATTAGAAACTATAAAGTATTTTGGTTTACTCCCTGTAATGAGCATAATAGTTTCTTTCACACTGTCATCCTTTTATGCCTTTTTTTGGGCAGGATCCCCCTCCACTATCCTGTTCCTGCTAAAAGAGGCTCCAAATCCTCTCTAAATCAAACTGCCAAATTCCCTCTCCAAGGCAATTCTTGGAGAGTTTTGTTGGTGTGAAAATGTTTTTTATAATGACAACTAACCACTTCTTGACTTGCCCCTCTCCCTGGAATGAATCTGTTCTTGTACTTTACAGGGTTGAGAATTTACAATTAATATAAATTTGGGTGAGGTGTAGTCCAAAAATGGAAATGTAAAACTAATTTCTGGCGTGACTGTCAAGTAGATATAAGAATTCAAGTTTTATGATACACAAGCAAAGCTCTCAATTGTGGAATTTTAAAGCAAGTAATTACTTGTCAGAGTTGGAGCTGGGTTTTTGGCTCATCTGCTTTTCAAACAGAACTATTTGGATTTTTAGTCCTGGTATTGATGCAATTTCATGCCATAAAACTGTTGTTCCCCACACTTATGCTGAGGTACATTACCAATATAGCGTTTCAAAGGAAGGTCTTTGGGCTGACATTGTCCAGGCAATGGCAAAACTGAGTTTCCACATCATGTGGAATTCTGTTATAGCACAATTCCATGGACAAGTATCTACTTCCAGACTTCTCTTGGAAACTGAAGCTTTTGACCTGTGGTAGTCAGACTTTTCTCATTTTTATAACTTGTTTCTCATGCAACACTAAATAAAAATGGCACGAACTGCAGAATGGTACAAAAGGGCAAGCTGGAGCATTCCTCCTAAGCTTTGTTGAACTGTGGGCATACTTTAATCTATATGAGAGAAAATATAAATGGGGTTTCTTGGAAACTACATTGACCATTTTTCATTCCCTGCTCTAATTTGGACACGAGGCCCTTGTACTGTCTCGATACTCGTGTCTACATCTGTTCCCTGTTCTGTTTGCTGTCTGTGTTGCTTGTCAGGAACATCACAATATTCAAAGCAGCTGGAATTTCCTGTGGACAAAACAGCTCACACTTGTCCTTTTTTCCAGTTAACTTTTCCTGCAACTGAAAAATACATAACACAATAAGGAATAAGGTCAATGACAGTGAAAAGATGTTGGATCAGAGGAGGTGCAGAGAAACCTATGGCAGGGCCTGGTGATATTATTTGTTTGATGTAGTCTCAGCAATATGTGAAGTGGTACTGACATTTTTTCCCCCTGCATCTTTTCAGAGAAGAGAACTGACAGCAATGGCCGAGTGTATTTTGTCAATCACAACACACGGATCACTCAGTGGGAAGATCCCAGGAGTCAGGGGTGAGAAATCAGTTGGATCTTCGTATAAGTCTGGAATGAAAATGTAGCAAAGTAGTGGGACTGGGAGGTGGGAAGTGCTGCCCACAGGTGAGGCATGGACTGTGCCACACAAATGTCAGACAGCTCATGAGAAAGGTAAAAGGTATTAACCAAAATGGAAACTGTCACAGTATTACTTAGTAATACTACAATTACCAAGGAAGTCTTTGTCAACAGCAATAAGCTCATTCCCCAGAAGGACCTTTTCCTCTTTCTATAAGTAATCCCATATGTCTCAGCATTTTTGTTGTTGGAGGAGGGAGAGATTTCTCTTGTATGGTGATGGGATAGTGCAGAGTCCTGAGTAAGACTTTGCTTGTTTCCTAGACAGTCACAGAATCATAGAACCAACTGGGGGTGGAAGGAACCTTAAAGCTCATCTCATTCCACCCCCTGCCACAGGTAGGGACACCTTCCCCTAGCCCAGGTTGCTCCAAGCCCCATCCAACCTGGATAAGAGACAGAATGAAGACAAACCTAAGAAACTGCAGCACCCCTTCTCACACCTTTTTAAAAAAGGAGGGGGAAAAAAAAGACACAGAGAAAAAGCACTGGAATTCTGTTTATTTTGGGCTCTGCCATTCAGAGTCTTTGAGGTAAGGAATGGAGGCAGGAAGCTGAGGGTGAACTGTTCAATCCTAACTCCTGTTTGAGCTGAAAAATTCCATTTGGTGAAGCAACTCCATCTGTCCTTGAAGGAGAAGAAGGGGAAGGGGAATAGCCTAGTATGTGTGAGGGATAATAGCTGTATCCAGGGATAACTTTTCCTTCCCAGTTACCTCTGCAGCAGCTGAGTCTGGAGAACACTGTTGCTCTTAAAGCAACCCAACAACCCAATGTTTAGGATGCACAGTCAGGACCATGGACCTACACGGTTCCCTGCTTGTGGAGGGAAGTCACTGTGGAGCACTTTGCAGGGACCCTACTCAGATCTTCCAAATATATTTTGTTTATACCAAAATTGAGTTGGAAGTTGTCAAAAAATTATGCACAATCGGTATTTACATTTTCTTTTAATTTTGTCATTCTGAAACACATTTTTGGCTGCTGTCATTATACACAAGATACCAAAAGCCACTTATTAAAACAGTGACACTTTTGGAGTAAAAATATAATAGTTAGAAGATAAAATTCTGTTGTTTGTGGAGGAAACAATGACACCTGGCTTACATTTTCCCCTTAAGTTTCTTTTTGCCTTTATTTCGTGTAGTGCAACCAAATGAGCTAATGTTTACTTCAGCAGTCACTTTGGTCTAATTGAGAGCTGACTGCAAATTGAAGAGGGTGAAAAAAGGCAGCATAAATCTTGAATGGGAAGTTTCTCAATCTGTAGGTTTTCTAGACCTGCCAGAATTTTTACTGTCTCAGGTATTGTTCAACTGACTTTAAGTTGATGTGTTACCATGTTTTTTCTTGTGTCCATAGTCAGTTAAATGAGAAACCCTTACCAGAGGGCTGGGAAATGCGATTTACTGTGGATGGAATTCCCTATTTTGTGGATCACAACCGCAGAACCACCACGTACATAGATCCCCGCACGGGCAAGTCTGCTCTGTAAGTGGGTTTAACTTCATACCAAGCTTTCAAAAGTGAAGTTTAGCACACATCATTTTTGAAAGGTTTATTTTTTTCCTCTTACTACATTTCTAGGCAGAAAGTTTTACATGTAGCAATGCTCCTTAATTATCTGGGCTTTTCCATGCACTGATGATAAGTCCCTGGAGAAGGCAGAGTTCTGAACGCTTAGAATCCTTCTTGACAAGTAGTGTGTGAGATTTGAGGGTAATGCAGGAGCTGCATCTGTCCTGTTGATGACCAAATCCTTTCCTTACACCTACTAGTCTTTCTCATTAAAAGTACACTCCACCCTTTCTTTCTTTGATTTTTTTTTTTTTTTAGGACTAAAGTTAAAGCCAATATTTAACTCCCAACTTAAATTAACTGAATGTCATCACATCCTTATTGTTATAGACTTTTTTACAGGTAAAATTTAGATATTGTTTAAAACATACAGTGTGTGCATTTCACAATTGACAAAGGAAGATTTATTTATTTTTTTTAATTTAAAACCAAGAAAATTACACCCCAAAATCAAAAATTGTGACTAAGAATGTCCCAACTAGATAGCCAACTGAGGCATACAGCTGTATAACTAATACATTTGCAGGCTTTTACTTTGCTTACAAAAACACTTGTGAAATGCATTCCCCCCCTCCTTTTGGTTCCAGAGACAACGGGCCCCAGATAGCCTATGTGCGTGACTTCAAGGCCAAGGTCCATTATTTCAGGTTCTGGTGTCAGGTATGGATCCATTTCTTGGGATTTCTTGCATTTTTGGGTTGTGCTTACATGCTTTAAATGCTTCAGTGCCTTGCAAATACACATAATCAAACTCCTTTAAGCTTAAGGATGAGTTAAATTAGGAGGGAGTAAATACAGGACTTGTGTAAACTCATGGAAGCTTTAAAGCGAGGTAAGCTATGGCTTTAAAATGTTTTAGAATAAAGGAAAAGCTCAATTTCACTACTGCTTTTGAAGTGGTGGGTTTCTGAATAGTGTTTTCTTTCTGTTGTTAATACAGGAATATATGGAGGCACAGTAATTTATGGTTAATACAAGATCTTCTTTCTGTAGAAATACTTCTGGTAGAAAATGCAGGGCATTTGACACACAACAGACACGTCTAAGCACTGAAGAATATACGGTGGGGCATGTTAGTGTGCTCCAACATAATTCCAAATTCCAGTGTGTCAGTCCTGGTTTAAATATTCCAGTCAGTTTAAATATTCCAGCTTTCAAGAGTCAGTGAATTATCCTTTGAAAATAGTGGAGAGACCAGCCTAATTTCTCACTTTGGATTCTGTGCACTATAACCTAAATTTTCTAATTTTGTGTTAATAAAATTCCAGAATGGTTTGGGCTGAAAGGGACCTTAAAACACACCTCACTGAACCCCCTGCCATGGGCAGGGACACCTTCCACCAGCCCAGGTTGCTCCAAGGCCCGTCCAACCTGGCCTTGGACACTTCCAGGGATGGGACACCACAGCTTCTCTGGGCAACCTGTGTGGTAGCAATTTGTTCTTGGAGTAAATTACAATTCAGATATCTTGATTACTGGGTTTATTTTATGTGGATTAATGAAATTCAACTGTGCCTTTTAATATATACTACAAATAACAGTCCAAACTCAGTATTGGAAACTTTAAGTGACTGTACACTTCACCTCTAAAAAATTTTCTTTCAGCAACTGGCAATGCCACAGCACATAAAGATCACAGTGAGCAGGAAAACATTATTTGAGGACTCCTTTCAGCAGGTATTGTGTTAAAACATGGTATAGTGGGCATGAAAAATGGAGTTATTTAAATTTGTCACATATTCTTGATCCTTTAATGTCTTGCTAACGTTATTTTAAATGAGACCGACTGAAAAATACTAACTTAATAGTTAGGCTGATATATTAAAAGATCATGCTAAATCATGAAGTTCTGGCACTAGACTGATTCATCTAACAGAGAAGGTGTTTTGTTTTTTTAAGTTTTTCTTCAGAATGCTTTCAAACATAGTTAATTTTGAAGGGAGCACTGGGGCAGAGCAGCTCCCCATTCTCAGGAAGGTTTCATGTTGTGCTTATGTTTGGCACACTTTTCCTCACAATATGTTACATTAGCATGGGCAATGTGCCAAAGTACATTAAGTGGATCTTAGTCTGGGTGTTATGGGTCTTGAAGTGAGTAATGAAATAGTTAAAGCAAAAATTGTTAATTCTATTTAGATTATTAGTTGCAAAATTCTTGTTAATGTCTAGACCTAAGGCCCAGTTAAAATTTTTCCAAATTAATAAATTGTTAGCCAATAGTAATAATTCTAGCCAGCGCTTGTAGTTGTTTTCTTAAAAAGAACTGATTGTTTTTCTTTTACTAAGATAATGAGCTTCAGCCCTCAGGATCTCCGGAGACGTTTGTGGGTTATTTTCCCTGGTGAAGAAGGTTTAGATTATGGAGGTGTTGCAAGGTAACTACACTGAAATGGCAAATAACAGCTTGTTCTGCAAGTGATGGTGTGAAGGCATCCCCAAAGGAGATATTCCAAACTGCAGTGCTTTCACAACAGTACTGAAGTTTATTCCTTATCTTTCCTCGGAACATCTGAGGAAGGCGGTTCTGGAAGATGTGTTTGCATGTCTGTATTAAATGATTTTCAGTTTGCATTAGGAATGACTTTAATCATCTCAGTGATTAAAGAGATGCAGTTCACTGAACTACAATGAACCTTTGGCATAACTGTTAATCTCAGAGTAGAGTTGACTGAAAAAGTGAACAGAAATCTACGTTTAAGTCCAAAGTCTTCAGTGGAATGGAACCGAGAAGTTCATATGTTAATGAGCATTTCCCAAAGCCTGAATGTTTAGATCAGAAATGTGCTCATTTAGACAAGGATGTGTTTTATCCAAACCACTGCCAGTTGTGTATCGTTGTAGCTTTGCATCTTAATTTGTAGTTTGCTGTAGTTTCCTTGGGTGTCAGTGGGCTGGCTGCTCTCTGGGGAAGGACTCTGCCAACAGGTCCTGAGTCAACACAAGTTACCTACAGTAATTTCTGCTGTGTCATTATGTTGAAATGTGTTTTTATTGTTTGTGTGATTTCAGGGAATGGTTCTTTCTATTGTCACACGAGGTTTTGAACCCCATGTATTGCCTGTTTGAATATGCAGGGAAGGATAATTACTGCTTACAGATAAACCCAGCCTCCTACATCAACCCAGACCACCTCAAGTACTTCCGATTCATCGGCAGGTTCATTGCCATGGTAGGTTCTGAAGCAGAAAGGGACTCTCTCCTGTAATGTTCCTATAAACAAATATTGTGCCATTATAAATGGACAATTAAACAGTTCATTTTTGAGCTGAAATTCTTATCAGGTGTTTGTATGTAACTAAGCTAATTCAGCATATTAGCAGTCACGATATCCATGTGGGTTTAATTCTTTGGCTGTCAGATTTCATGGGTACAGAGTACAGAATGTTGTCATATTAGGTATTCAGTCATCCTTTGCATTATTTTGTCTGGTTTTGTGTTTTGCAGGCTTTGTTCCACGGGAAGTTCATTGACACTGGTTTCTCTCTGCCATTCTATAAACGGATCCTAAACAAGGCAGTAGGACTCAAGGATTTAGAATCTGTTGACCCAGAGTTTTACAACTCTCTCATCTGGGTAAAGTGAGTTTGACTTGATTTTGTTCTTGAAATAGCAATACAATGTTTTTGATTTTCACTTATATCAAGAAGTAGGTGTAAATTTATTACTAAAAACCCCACTGAGAAGTATAATCTCTCATTGCAGAGCAGAATGGAATTTCTACTGGAACTTTAGATACACAAAGAATAATTTGTTAATACAAAAGCCTTTCTGGTTCATTGACTATTCTGTGCAGCATGTTGGGGTCCATTTTTGCTGGTTTTTAGTAATTCTAGTTGGACATAGAGATGTGGAGTCTTGAACTTTATTGTTACAAATAAAGTGGCTTCAGTAAATTTCTGTGAGACTTTTCAGATAACTGATTAAAAAAATCAGCAAAAATCCATTTAATGTTTCTCTAGTACCTGATTTAGTTAGAAAACAAAGTTTAGTGCTACACTAACATGAAGTTAACAAATGTAGTTTATTATTTACTACCATGTCATTCTTTTGACTTTAAGGTTAGTATTGAAGATTTAATGCTTTAAGGAAGTTAATGCTCATGTATTTTGCTAGCTGTCCTGGGTTTTTTGCTCCAAGTTTAATGATTCCAGAGCATTCCTACATGCAGCCTTCATGTATGCATGGTCAGCCACATACCTGTTTGTCCATACTCTTTTGGAGTCCTCCTTCTCCACTCCTTTGCAGATTCATCTCCAGAGAGCAGCAAGTAAAAAGGATGTGGAATTTCTAGGCCATTATTATTTTGGAATTATGTATTATAAATATTTTAAGAAAGAATTTTTAAAACCCCTTAGATCCAAAGCATTGTAATTCTATACTGATTTTGTAATAGGAAGATGCCAGGATGACAGTCCATGGCTGATGTTCACCATTTGTTTCGGTAACAGAAGCGATTTTCCTTTCCCAGCAGTTAAAAAATAATTTAGAAGGGAAAAAGACAAATTCAGTTAATTTTTCTTTTTTTGCTTCTGATCCAGTAAAAGCAATTTAGCAGAAAAATTAGTCTTCCTTGTCACTAGAGACATAAAACATTTTACTTAAGAATCATACGAAGCCAGAGTAGTGTTAAACACGCTTCGAGAAATTCATAAAAGGTGAGGATAGATTGGTTTTTGAAATGCACAACTAAATATAAAACCCAGGATTTTCATCTCCTGTAGTACTGAATCTTGGAAGCATTACCTTGAATAATGAGGAGAGGAGAAAGCAGCTGTATGATCTGTTTAAGAATTGAGATAGGGATTTTGATTTGACTTTCAGAGCAGTATGTTCTGTACTCCATGTATGTGCTGTTAAAGTGCCTTCACTTTAATTCAAAGCAATTTCTGTAGTGATGAAAATATTCTAGACTGGAGTCCAGGAGGGGCTTTGCCCTTTCAAAAAAACACTTAAGGATGTGAAAATTGGAGGAAAGCCTTCAGAGCTCTGAGAGGGGATACACGGAGCCCTCAGTACAGACCCAGCTGCAGTGCAGCTGACCCTGCTGCTCTGAGGAAGGGACTGCACATTTATAGGGGAAAAGAATCACATCTGTCAGGGCAGACATCGTTTTTTTCCTCACCAGAAAAGCAAATTTTATAACTCTGCAGGAAGCTTTCAGTAGCTTTGAGTTCCTTGACACGGTTTGGAAGACTCACAGAATCACTGAGTTTGGTAGGGGACCTTTAGAAGTCATCTGTCAAACCTCTGTGCACAAAGTGAGCTACAGCAGGTTTCTCTTCTTTTCAAAGGAAGGGGTGATTTTGTCATCATCCATCCATCTGAAGCCTTCCCTCCTCCCCCCAGGTTTCCTGCAGTATTTTGGAAAGATGAAGTTCAGACACTCAGTTGCACCACGGGGCTCAATAAACCACAGCCATGCTTTCAAGACTGACATTTGTGTGTTACAGTTCAGGACAAATATCTTGAATTTGCGCTTTATTTCAGACAAAAATGGTCATCAAAAGCTCTGCATATGCAGGCAGTTCTTCACAGAAACATGTATCAACATAGAAATTAGTGTTGTACCTGTTACCCTTCTGGCTATTAATGCCTATAAAGAGAAGAGAGTTAGTTTTGGCTTCAGATTGTTCCTGTGTTGAAATTTCTTGGAGACTTCCTCTTTAACACTATTTGTACTTAATTAACTTAAGAGTTTGGGACACTGTAGTATATGTTTACAAAACTGCCATAAAAAGGCTGGAGTTAAGAGATTATTCATTGACCATGAAAAGTGGCTTCTCACCTGCTGTTACCTGTCAGTGACAGCTACCTTTGAACACATCCTTGCATTAGCTGAGAGAAGGGGCAGTCATGCCATGGAATCTGCAAAAATAGCATTGCTTGAGAAGCTTCTATTCCATAGACATTCCTCAGATCAGGAGGTAGTTGGTCAGCCTTGTGGTTGCTAAATTTGAGAGTTGTGCTGATCAGAAGTTTCCAATCAGGAGTACAATTCATGTGTGCACATTGGCAAAATGAGTCAGGACTTCTTGCAAAGCCATAATTATCATGTGCTCCACACCTTTTATCTTTAGGTTCTTCATGCTCATCTCCTTTATTGCATACAAGGTCTCAACACAGTTATTTAAAATTATACTTTCTTCCTTACAGAGAGAATGACATTGAAGAGTGTGGCTTGGAAATGTTTTTCTCTGTTGATAAAGAAATATTAGGTGAAATCAAAAGCCATGATTTGAAGCCAAATGGTAGCAACATTCTGGTCACAGAAGAAAACAAAGAAGACTACATCAGGTAAGAATAAGTGAAGACTTTAAAATACTCTTTCTGTCATTTTCTTTCTTAAGTTCTGGCAGCAAAAGACCATCTGTGTCACTTGAAGCATTGCTGAAATTTTGTCTCTGAGTAATTGCTGATGTTGGCAAAAAGTGACACTCATTTGGATCTCATGTTTGAAAGAGGAATATTGATAGAAATATGTTTCTAAAATCGCCTTTTCCCAAAGACTGTGGTTAGAAGAAAGTCCACTTTTTCTAGAGGTATTTAAGTTTAGCAGAACACCATCACAACAAATATGAATGTCAGGTATTTCATGAAAGCTCTGCACGTGTTAATTACTGTAATTATATTGCTTCAGAGCCTGCTGATACTCTACCCAGCCAGTGGTTTGGTTTGGGGTTTTTTTTAAGAACATTTCTGGATGCTTTCCTGATGATTCATATTTTTAAAAAATAGTTGCAATTCCATCTAGTTTTATCTGAACTGATGTCACAGTCTAATTGTAACAGGACAGTGTTATGAATGATCTCATAAATTGTATTCTCATAAATGAAGAATTATATTTGCAGTACCAGAATGTTTTAAAGCAATAGATTAGGAGAGAAGGAGCCTAAGAGCAATTAAGTCATACACTTGTGAACAGTGACCTGCTTTGTCCCTAGATATCCCCTCCTTCCTCAGTGTGCAGCAGTAGAGAAGCTGATTTAAGGTGTGAACTTCAACACACAGGCTTGGAGGATGTGCTTGCAAAAAAAATCACACATTGCAGGCACAAACTAAACTGAGTCACAGGAGAGTTTTCCTGTTTGTTATGATGTGTTCTGGAAGGCTTTTTCCACGGGCAGGGGGAGGGAGAAGGGAGTGGATTCTGTTTTCATCACATGAGGAATCTGTCACTTCAGGGATTCACAGGAAAGGTGGTGTTTGCAGAGGAAACACACTGGCATTTGGCAGGAGGAGGGAGGATCTGCAGAAAATCATTCCCTTCTAGTTTGTAGGAACTACAAAGTTTGTAGAAACTCCCTTCTAGTCTGTAGGGAGAGCTCAGATTCCAGTTTTACTCACTTTCTTTTGTCTTGCTCTTTATCTGCTTTAAATCCCCCAAGTTTCTAGGATTGAAATAAGAAATAGCCACCTCTCCTTTAGGCTCCAGTGCTCCTGACAGGTTAGGCTTGGATTTAGTATAATATCTGCTTCTCCTTGGGTTCAGGTTCTTTGAGTCTCCTGTCTGCTTTTCACCCTTTTATTAATGGAGAGTGGAGTTTCTGCCCCAGAGCAAAGTTTTAGCCTTAACAGAAACAAATATGGAACTTCCAAAGGGACACAGTCATTCTGGTAAGCCAGCAGTCCTGCTTGCTCTTTCCCAGTACAGCTTGACTTGGTTTTTACCTTGTCATGGATCATGACTGAGATTTCTGGGGAGAATATTGAACAAAATCAGCTCTGCATTTTGAACTGTCTTCAAATACCTCAGGACTGCTGTGCTCTCATGGAGGTAATCAGTGAAGAGATGCTGCCTCCTCTTTGAGTGTAAAATACTTCTGTAGCAGAATAGTTGGACACTTCAGGTTTAACTGAAAGAGCAAATGAAATCCTTTGCACAGAGTAAAGGTTACTAATGAAATTATACAATGCTCTATCCCCAGAACTTTCCAGACTTTCTGTATTTTTTTTAACTTAGCTTACATTTCATCTCAAAACAGGCAAAGATGAGGACTTGGGTTAGCACTGACCATTTAAATTACCCTTCCGTGTCTTCTTTTCCAGGCTAGTAGCAGAGTGGAGACTTTCCCGAGGTGTTGAGGAGCAGACACAGGCTTTCTTTGAAGGCTTCAATGAAATTCTGCCACAACAGTATTTGCAGTATTTTGATGCAAAGGAACTGGAGGTAAAGGATTGTTTGGCTGTTGCTGGATCCAGCTCATTACACATGAAATCCTCTTAACTGCAGTCAGTACATGTGAAGAGCAGAGCTCACTAAAGCTGACACCTCTGTTTTATGGAGGAAACTTTATGGAGTACTATTAGATTGGTGTGTTTTCCTGAACTTGCCTCTTAGCAACCTACATAGATGTTTCTAAAGGCCAAGATTCTGTCAGCAGAAATTTCTTACTGAGTTGCTTTTGTAATCCTGAGCAATTTGATTTGGCTGTTTTCAAAGAATGAGTAACCTGATAAAGGGAGATAAAGCCAGATATGCAATGAATGCTTGCATATAGATTGGACCTGGCTCTAGATGGGTTTGATCTCTCAAAATCACAATTTCTGAAGCATCTAAAAACCAAAAACATCAAAACAAAACATCCTGTCCCTAGTGGAGAATTTTATGGCTGGGCAAAGATAAACTGTTCTGGCTTGAATTGTCTGTGTAGAATCACAGAGGAGTTTGGGTTGGAGGGACCTTAAAGCTCATCTTGTCCCACCCCCTGCCATGGGCAGGGACACCTTCCACTGTCCCAGGTTGCTCCAAGCCCCGTGCAACGTGGCCTTGGACACTTCCAGGGATGGGGCAGCCACAGCTTCCCTGGGCAACCTGTGCCAGGGCCTCCTCACCCTCACAGGGAAGGATTTCTTCCTGAAACTGCAATCAGTTCCTTATGGCAGAGATGCTTTTTATTTTGTAGCCTCTCCAAATAAACTTCATAAGCAGTCAATATTTTTGTGTAGAAGTTTCAGATAAAGTTTAAAATCAAAAACAAGTGTACAGTTATTGCAGGTGCTGCTCAGGGTGGGTGCAGCTCGTGTGCTGCTTTGCTGTGTGGGAGGTCACAAAAGGAAAGTGATAACTTGTACTCATGCATGTATTTCCTTTTTTTTCCCCCCCAAAGGTGCTTCTCTGTGGAATGCAAGAAATAGATCTGAATGACTGGCAGAGACACACCATCTACAGGCACTACACCAGGACCAGCAGGCAGATCGTGTGGTTCTGGCAGGTTTGCAGACTTTGGTTTCTTGTCAGACCAGCAGAAGTCACAGAGCACAGCTACAGCTCAGGGCACAGAACCCTGAACACATCTGGAGAGTGCAAATATAAACTGTTACTGCTGATCCAGCTGTGGCACTTGTTTGTCTGTGGGTGATTATGATGTGAATATCTGAGTATCAAGTCAACTGTTTGTTTCAATTACTGTTTTTCAGTTTGTGAAAGAAATAGATAATGAGAAAAGAATGAGACTCTTGCAGTTTGTAACTGGAACATGCAGATTGCCAGTGGGAGGATTTGCTGACCTCATGGGTATGTATTAATAACCCCTCTAATGCAGCAGAGACTTTTTAAAAGAACCAAGTTATATATTTGTGGACATTTTAAGTGAATTTTATAATGAATGCTGTTTTGTAAGCCCTGCACATACTTGGAGCTATAATGGCAAAAGAGATGTATTAAGCTTCAAAATCACTTCAATTGATGCATTTTACCACATGCATAATTTTGATCCAGGCAGAGCTGTATAATGAGACATTTTTCTGTGCAAGTAAGGGTGATCTTTTCTTTGTTTAAGCCTTGCCTATTCCAGGTGTATTATATAGTATCATATAGTAATACAAAGGTAGCCAGACCTATGCCTTGTCTATTGGAATTTGTTACAGGGAGCAACGGACCCCAAAAATTTTGTATTGAAAAAGTTGGAAAGGAAAACTGGTTACCTAGAAGTCATACCTGGTGAGTACATAAAAACCCAGAATATCACTATTGCTCTGGTTTTTACTGACCACAACCTACTTGGAGGTGTTTTGGTAAATGGGTAATATACTGAAATGACTGGAACTCTGTAAAAGCAAACACAACTTACACCAATAAACTGTGTTGTTGAATAATAGCTGATCTTCTGGAAAACTCTTATAGCATGGAGTAGATTCCATTGCAAATTCCATGCATTTGTGTGTTACTGAACACTTAGAGTAACTAACAGTACTGTTTAAAGAGGTTTGTTATTACTGCACTCCACGTCTTCTTAGTGAAGGAGCCACATTCACACAGTCTTCCCTAGGGAAAAGGTCACTTCTACTCATTCCCTCAGGTTTTACCAGTTAGTAAAACCACACAAATTTAAAATTTCAAATCTGAATGATGACTCTAGTTAACCAGGTAGGAAGGGTTAGTGAAAACTATCACTGTTCAAGCACTCTGCTCTCAGAAATACATAAATTTATGTCAATAGTCAGCTTTTCACAGGGTATAAATCCCAGTATCCATCTGCACAGCAAAAATTAACCTGTTTTCATAACGGATTTTTTGTGACTGTTGAATTCTTTGTCAGTACCTAAGTTTTTTCTTTATTTTCAGTTTCAATCGCTTAGACCTTCCACCGTATAAGAATTATGAGCAGTTGAAGGAAAAGCTGTTGTTTGCAATTGAAGAAACAGAAGGATTTGGGCAAGAGTAGCAAAAATTTGCACCTTGAAGAATGAGAACTCCACACGATGTATGTTCTTCACTTCTTCTGCTTGTTGCACACTTCATTGTAAAGTAGACTTGACTTGGATTTATTTAACAATACTAATGTGTAAATAAATGGATGTTATCCTGAGGTTATCCACATTAACTCTGGATTTCTACTGAGCACCTTCAGAAATCAAATGAGCAATCAGATAATGGCTACAAGTGACTAATGACCGAAGTAGAGGTTTAATACAGCTTTGGGCTCTGCTTTGTTTTACCATTCATTAATTAGAATGTGTCCTTAATGACTGACAGATTTTTAACAATAGTTTTGTCTTTCCTTTTTAGTAGCATTTTTTGCTACTGGTGCACTGGGAAGTTCATTGGTAGCTGCAATGCTGCAGCAGCATCCTGAGCCCTCTCCACAGCAGTGTCAGAGCCAGCCAGCCTGGATCCACCTCTGTGCTGTGAGCAGCTCCCGTTCCTTAAGCTCCTTTTTCTAACTCAAGTGTGGCCAGACTGTTTTTCCCCACCTGGAGTCTGCTCACGTGCCAGCTGGACTCAAGCTGCTGTTAAGGGGATGTCAAACTGTGGCACAAATGCAGGGCATAGCTTGGCTTTGGTTTATCCCAACCCTGCTCCTGTCAGCAAAACAGACACCTGCCCAAAGTTGCTGGAACTGCTCTGTGCCCTCCGAAGGATTCTGATCTCTTGCTGTGTAACACATTTTAACTCTGAAATCAATATTAACACTGTGGTACTTCACTTGTTTTGCAAAAGACGAGCCCACCTGGGATTGCACTGATTGCCTTGAGGTCCCTGTTTGCAGGCTGATGTTTGTCAGCAGTGTTAATGGACATTGTCCTCGGTGTTTTTCCTACATGTTGCAGTCAGTTTGCTCCGAAGAGTTCGTTGGGTTCTCAGGAAGAGGTACAAAACAACTGGATTCAGAAAAGGATCCCACTCATCATCTCTGCGGATGAACTGATGTGTGAGACTGGCTGAGGCCAAGAGGATTAGGAAGTTCAGGCATGCATTACAGGTTTCTGAAATGCTGGAGCATCAGTAAATAGCTCAATAAAGTTTGAAACTCAAGTTTTTGGGAAGGTGTCTAGGCTAATTCACCCTCAGCTTCTTACAGCTAGTAACTTTTGTAGTGAGTTCCTGTTGGATTAACAGCATCCTTTTAGAATCTCTTAATATTCAGTTCTTTTCTGGTTTAAAGAACATGTTGCATTTTACTGCTTCTTTAGACTGAATGCACTTTTTGAGTCTGGTCAGCCCTTTCCCTGCCCAAAGGCAGACGCCAGTGAGATGAGCTGTAGCCACAGGGAGACGTGACACTTGAAATAACATGTAGCACATATGAAAGCACGCCTGCAGTTCAGAGCAGTGTGGCAGGACCTGCTTTGAAGACTGTTCTAGATAACAGAGCTGAAACAGGACAGTGGGAAAGTGTAAAACGGAACTTCCAGTCTGGAAAAGAATATTTCTTTCCTGCTGTCCCATCCGTCTGAACTGCAAGAGGGAAAAACTGCTTGGGGTCTGAGAAGAAGCAAGGCACTACAGGTTTTAACTGACTTAGGAGCGTGTCAGGGCGAAGTGGTAAATGCTCTGGGAAGGCAGGAGGGTGGGGCTGGAGTGAATAGCTGTTGTCAGGCATATTCAAAGAAAGGCCCAGGGAGGGTTGCTGGTGATACAGAAATGCCCCTCATTTAAAGTTTCGTGCTGGTGAGAACTCACCTTCATGGTCTGACTGGGAGGAAAATTGCCAACTTCAACATTTGGTTGTATTACATTATACAGCTCATGAGGAGAAAAAAAGCCTTATATATATTTTCTGTTTATATTAATTCTTATGATGAAATGTAGTTATCTAACATATTTACAAGAGAGAGTAAACTAAGCAAGATAATGCAAGATTAAGCTATGAAAAATAGTCTATGTTCTGCATATTGCTTTACGATTCATGTAGGGAACCTAGAACTATTGTTCATGTATAAATATCACCCAAAAGGCTGTCAGCCCTATATTTTTAAAATAAAGAATAGTTATAATTGAAATAGCCTTAGCCCTAGTTCTATAGGGTTTGGCTGTTGAATATTTTTATGGTTGAAATGTTTAGTTCAGGAAAAACATACCTGCTTGTATATATTTTTGATGTCCAGGATTCCACTTATTCCATTGTTTCTTTTAATTTAAATGGCATGTTTATATGTCTTTTCTGCTGTACCAGGATGGGAGGAAGGGGGCTGGATATCCCAAGCACCAGATATGATTTAAAAATATTGCAAATAAAGAATTCATTGAGAGGGGAAAAATAAAACATGAATAAAACATTAGATTTGGCCAAAATATAGAAAGCTTAAAGCAACTTCTCAGTGTTAAATTGGCAATATTTCTGAAGACACAAGTTCAGATTCCTCAGGCATTTGACTTGTGAATACTAACAAGTCTGTAAATTCTTACAGCATGTTGTGTTGAAAAAAAAGGAATTAATATGAGCCAGTGGTGCACTTTTCAGTTCTTTCTGGGGATCTGGTGAAGCAATACAGGGATGAGCCCAGAGCAGCCAATGTCCCAGATGACAGGTTAGTGTGGATTGGATTCACAAGTGAGATTTTCAGCAGAGATTAATGAATTTGTCTCCCACTACTTCAACTGATTTAGCAACCTGAGCTGCATAAAGTCATAGTATGTTACAAACATATGTTTATATGCAATTGTCAACTGATCCTAATTATCAAGTACTAAAAGAACTTTTATTTAGAATTTTCCCTCATGTGAGTGATGTGAGAAAATGAAATGCTGAGAATTAACAAAGCCTTATTGTTTTGGGTAGCTCAGGAACTGTTCATATACTAATGACATGCACAGTAAATACATCATGTCTTCATCTGACCTAGTATGGAAGTTTGGGGTTTTTTTAATCCAGTTGCGTGTGTTTAAAAATAAAAAGTTTTTTTTAATTATTCTGAGAAAAATAAAACAAAAAAAATGCTTGTTTAATTTTTAATTTTTATTTTTTTTTTTTTTTTGGTTTTGCATTTTATTACATGCTGCACTGGATTTGTATTTTCAACTCTGTTACATTGGTATCTCCAGCCCCCTTTTTGTGGTGTCTTTTAATTTTCTCCAAGATTCACTGTTTGTGTATATGTGCTCTAGTGAACTCGTGAAGAAACTGGGATCAGCAGCACTGGATTGTAAAATACTGTACTGAAATTCATTGTCGATATTTCCTTGCATTGTAATTTCAAATACTCAGGTAACTGTAACAGTATCTCCATAAGTCAAATACTTTTATAAAACTACTTAAAGAACTGGTAGTTCTGGTCATTTTTCCTGGTGTGTGATGGAACATCCGTGTGCAGATGAATTGTTTGGGGTCGGGCTGCCTGGAGTTGTCCTTCTAGCAGAGTTCTTTGGGAATGTTTCTTTCCTGAGACCTCTTCCACTGTTGTTAATTGCACTGGAAATTTATTAGGAGCTTTTGGACTCAATTCCTGGATTTTTAGTGCTTGCGGATGCTGCCCTGCGGAGCCAGTGAGGGACGTGGGCTGGAGGAAGGTTCTGCACGAGCCACAGTTGTAACATTTCCTTGTGGCACTCTTGTAGGGATAACAAAAATGAGGAATGACACTGCAAGTGGTTAGGATTGACAGCCACAAGGAGGGGGAGAAAGCTCCAGTGAGCCCAACCAGGTTTGTGTGTCCCTGATCCTCCCTGAAGGGAGAAGTGGCCTTCACGTTCTCCCTGTCATCAGGAGCCTCTCCTGCCGGCCTTGACCTTTCCCAGATAACTGAAATGGGCTTTGCAGTGACATTCCAGCTCCTCTGTGCTCACAGGGACATCCCGTCAGGTCTCAGGAACCTGGTTATGTCCAGTTTGGTCAAATGGTCCCTAAACAGGTCAGCCTGCCTGATATTCCTTGCTGCAGGCCTTCCCACGGGGTTCTCCCTTGGCTGACTTTCCCAGGTGTTCCCACAGGCCGGGTTAACACAGTTTTCGTAGTGGCAGCAAATCCCAAGGATGACTTTCTGTGCCAGGCAAATACAACAGCTATTGCCTTTTTCTGCAGCAGGGATGTTGGAGTTGCTTCCTCCAAGCCTTGGATGGGAACCACTTAACAGCATCCTATAGTAAGTTGTGGAAACTGGATGATCATCAGGGTCCCCTTCCAACCCCCATCATTCTGGGATTCTCTGATAAGGGAGATGGGGAGTTCCTCCCCCCTTCCCTGGCTGCATCCCCTCAGCTGCTGCCAGAGCCCCCTGGGACAGGGGCAAGGTGGGGAAGGCCAGTCCAAGGCATGGTACATCCCAAATCTCTGGGATCTGCAGCCCAAACCCCTGGGATGTCCCTGCCACAGCCCTGGGGATCTGTGTCCTGAGGGTAACCGCACCTCCTGCCCCTGCCAGGGAGAAGGGATGAGTGCTCTGCTCCCCCGGGGAAGGATCGAGGATGGGCCACAGTCTGGTGGCAAAACAAAATAATGCCCTGAAGAACTGCATCCCACGTAACCCCAGCTGTGCTCTGCGCACACAGCAGCAGCACTGGGCACTTTTCCTCGGGCTCTGCTTGAAGGGAGACGTAGAATGGTTTGGGTTGGAAGGGACCTTAAACAATATCTCATTCCACCCCCTGCCATGGGCAGGGACACCTTCCACTAGCCCAGGTTGCTCCAAGCCCTGTCCAACCTGGCCTTGGACACTTCCAGGGATGGGGCAGCCACAGCTTCTCCGGGCAACCTGTGCCAGGGCCTCCCCCTCCTCCCAGGGAAGGATTTCTTCCTAACATCTGATTTAACCCTACTCTCTTGTCAGTAAAGCTATTCCGCCTTGTCCTGTCGCTCCGGGCTCTTCTAAACAGTCTCTCCCCATCTTTGTTCCCTTCACGTACTGGAAGGCTGGAGGTTATTTGCGGGATCAAGGACCCGCTGAGCCGCCGGGAGCGGCAGCCACGGGGGATTTGGGTGTATTTGCGGACGTTTGCGGTGTTTTGTGGGGGATTTGGGTGTCTTTGCGGACGGTTGTGGTGTTTTGTGGGGGATTGGGGTGTGTTTGCGGACGGTTGCGGTGTTTTGTGGGGGATTGGGGTGTATTTGCGGACGTTTGCGGTGTTTTGTGGGGGATTGGGGTGTATTTGCGGACGTTTGCGGTGTTCTGTGGGGGATTGGGGTGTATTTGCGGACGTTTGCGGTGTTCTGTGGGATGCCGGAGGATGTTTCCCCGGCGCGGTCCCGCCCCGCGCTCGAAGCGCTTCCGGGGCAGCGGCGGGGCCGAGACGGGGCGGCGGCGGCTCGACAATGGTGGGTGAGGCCGGGCCGGGGCCGTGCGGGGCCCCAGAGCCGCCCTCGGGGGTCCCTGAGCACCCCCGGCCCTCGGGGCTCCCGCGGGCGGTGCCGGTGCCCCCTCGGCCCGGGCGGGTCCGGGCCCGGGCGGGACCCCCGAGGGCGGCGGGAGCTCTGAGGGGGCTCCGAGCCCCCGGCCCGGCGCGGGGCCGCGTTTGTGCGGGGGGTGCCCCAGCCCGGGGTCTGTCCCGTCCCGGGAGCTCGGGGGGTGCCCTCGCCCTCCCTGTCCCGGAGTCACTGCGGGAAAGGCGGGTCCTTCCCCCCAGCCTGGGGCTGGTCCCGGTGTGGGAGGCGGGGGGACCCCACAGCAAATCCTGCGGCTGCCGGGGCGCAGCCCTAAGGCTGGGAGCGGTCAGGAAAAAGGGGCTGTTTGGGGCTGTTTAATGTTCCGTGAGGCCCTGGATGTATTGTGATTTTATTGGAATATTCCAAGAAACTCGGGATGAATTGATTCTACTGTGATTGTATTGGAATTTTCTGTGAAACCCGGGATATGTTCCTTCTACTGTGATTGCATCGGAGGTTTCTTCCTGCCCCAGGAGTGTTGTTGTTCAGGGCGTATTCATGAAATTCGGGGATCAAAGTACGTGTCAAAAAATTTGTAAAGAAATAAGGGATGACCTGGGCTGTAGGTAGAGAATTGAAGTTATCTGATGAGATGTGTTTTTTAGGTGAACCCAGGAGTTCAGGCTTTCCAGATGAGAACAGGAAGATAAAGGCTGCTGTTTGGACGTGTAGCAAAGGGTATTTGACAGCAAATTGGCGATAGGAGAGTGTTTATCCTCCTTTTCCAGAGTGCATCTCTCCTTCCCCATGTCTCTTGTAGTTATCCAGCACTTTGTTAAGATAGTTTTTATTTGTTTGACGAGTTAAATATATAATTTTTTTTCTCAGTAATAATTTTGCTGCTCTGGTGAGCTATGCTGGCTGGTGAAGGTGTTGGACAAGCCCCAGGGTGGGAATAGGAGAAGCAGGACCTTCCCACGTCAGCAGCAGTGAAGTGTAAGCCCATCCCTCACCTGGGAGTTAGATCAGCTCTTGGTGGTAGAGGAAATTAAAAGCTGGTATCCTTCTGTATGGCTGCTGCTTTGCATCCAAATGTTTTTAAAGGTCCTGTGAAGGAAAGTATTTAATGAATCAGGACTTAAATACTGATAGTAAGAAGTCAAGAGATTACTTCTTAATTTCTTAAGAGATTTGCCATCATATTTCTGTCAGCATTTGTGCACCCCATAGCTTGTTCTTCATTTCACTCCCTTTGCCTTCCATTTGAAAATAATCCAGCATTCAGAAATTATCAAGAGTTTTGTTGAAAAGACTGAATCTTTCTGTGCTGTATCAGACAGAAAAACCTCTGCTCCACAAAGACCAGCCCAGGGGGTCCCACCCCTGATCAGGCACAGGTCGTGTTCCCAACAGCCTCCCGAGGAAAGTGGGTTAACAGTGCTGGGGCGGAGCTCGTGTTGTGAGGACAAGGGCTCTTCCCAGGGAACAGGGCTTGGAGAACGTGGCTGGGCTTGTTTGCTGAGGGAGGAAGTGCAGAGGGTTGTTCCCAGTGCCCAGGGAACACAGCCTTGGCCAAATGCCCCACGTAGGCCTCACCTGTCCTGGTTCAGGGGATTCCTGTCTCCCTTCCTTGACCATTTCTGTGGGACTCTGCCTTGCAGGATCTGAAAGATGCTGCCTGTCTCTTGGAATATTGGATTAAAAAATGCCATGTATTTCCCCAGCTGTGGTGCTGAGGGTTTCCCACCCTGTTACAGAACCCAGAGTTACATTTTGATCTGTGTATTGTAGCAGTGGAAGTTGTGCAGAAGGTACTGAAACCTCCTCTGACTTTGATGGTCTTTACAGAGAAGGCAAAGGGACTATAAGGGCCTGTTGCCTTGGCCTTGTTTGCATTTTCCCTTTTTTAAGCTGTAGTTTTTTATTGGTAGTGTTATAATCTTGCAGCCATCCCAGCATGACTCAGAATTCTAAGCAAATAGTGTTTATTAATTGCTTTCCCCTCACTTCTCTTATGAGTAATTGCTCTTAACAGTCATTTAATAAAAGGGAAGGTGATCTTGCACCCAGAATGTGTTTTTTTCCTACTTTTTTCATAAATTCCGTATCTATTTTCAAACATTACTTTTGTCTGACACCCAAATTGTAGTGGCCTGACTGCAACTTCCAGCTGCAAGAATTCACTGGGAGGGCTGGGGAGGAGGAGGGAGGGAAAGATGAGAGGGGAGTTCCACGTTTCCACAAGGTGATAATCACAAATGAGCGATGAGCAAAGACAGACAGAAAACAACAGCAAAGGTCCTGCAGAAAAGATGGTACCAAAGCACAGCCACTTTGCTGTACTGTGTGTGTTTGAATCACCCCTGTGCAGCTTTGTTTTCAGAGCTGTAACCCCCTGTTGACCTGTGCTTTCTCTGTTTGCAGGCTGAGGTGGAGGAAACACTGAAGCGAATCCAGAGCCAAAAGGGAGTGCAGGGAATCATCGTGGTTAATTCAGAAGGTGCTGTGTCAGCCTCGCTTCTCTGAGCTGTAACTTATTCTAACCCTGTGCTTGGGGGGCTGCTCACTGTGCCACTTAGCTTAGAGTCTGGCTTTAGCAGGGGTTTCTCTGGAACCAAAGCAGAGAGACTACAAGGGAAAACTGAGTTCCCATTTCTGCAAGCTCACTCTGTTATTTTAGGAAATAAATTAAGATAATTTGCAAAAGCTTTGAAATACTTGAGTTATGCCAGTGTTTGAGACTGTGTCTATCAAAACCTCTGTCAGTAGCACTGAGGCTCTCATGAGATGTGGAGTCTTGCTGCTGTGCATGTCCAGAGTGCTGCTGGCCTGGCAGACTCAAGTTCCTCAGCACTGTTTGGTGCTCGTGGCCTTGCAGGACTCATCAGGAAATTGTCTCTTTTTGGAGTCATTGAAGGGTCCAACAGAGCAGCTGCTTCAGAGCACTCTGAATACACTGTGAGCAGCCCTTAAAATTGTGTAATTATCAATTAAAATGGAATATGTCCTAGAAATGATCCTTAGAAAAGATGACAGTGGCTGTATATGAATATACTGAGGATCACATCACTGGGTACATGTAAGTAGCTTGTGTTCCTGCTCGCTGCTTTTCCTTGGTGGTGAGTAATGGGCTGTGCTCTCCAGGCTGAAGCTGCAGCTGTTGGAACCTGCGGCAGTGGTTCTGCCCTGCCAGGATTTAGCCCTTGGCTGCTGCATTGTTCTGACACCTGAGCTGGGTTTGACTGGCTCTTTGTGGGAAAACACAGCTAATGGGTGGCTGAAGTGTAGGGGAGGGAAGACTCTGGCCAAGCAGTGTGTCTGCCCTCCTGGCTGGTGACCACTGAGGCAGGGACCTCACAGGACTGCATCACCTGCTGTGGCTGAACGGTGGAGCCTCAGCCTTGGAACTGTGGGCTGCAGCAGCTGATGTCCTGTATAATCCCAGGCCCAGCGTGGCCTACGTGAGTCTCATTTAACTGTGGTGGTCTGGAGCCTTTCTGAAAGAAAAAGGTGTCCCCAGGCAGGAGAACCAAACTGAAACATTGGTATTTCCTCTCTCCTCTGCAGTTGTTTATTCTTGTTGTTATTTATTTCTAACTCATAAATAAATAAATGGAAATGCAAAGGTAGAGCACTGATGCTACTGCAGGTAAACAGTTCTCACCTACACTCGTGGTCCCAGATCTCAGGTTTTCCACATCTCATTGCTGTTCACGTTCTCCTTTTGCCTTTCAAAAGAACACTCCTGACCCCCGGTGCACAGCAGCATCTCCGGAGGTGGAACAGCCACCCCACTGGACCTGGTGGTGCCCGAGGTTGTGGAGTGTTGTCCCTGAGCCCTGCTGTGCCTTTCCTGCAGGTATTCCTATCAAAAGCACCATGGACAACTCCACAACCATCCAGTACGCCGGGCTCATGCACAGCTTCATCATGAAGGCGCGGAGCACCGTGCGGGACATCGACCCCCAGAACGACCTCACCTTCCTGCGCATCCGCTCCAAGAAAAACGAAATCATGGTTGCTCCAGGTAAAAGGGAGCGGGAATCAGGGCACCCAGCAGGATTGGTCTCTCACTGGCAGCCCAGGAGAAGCGTTCTGCCTGCTGCTGTGCTCACATTGGATAATCCCTTCTTGCCAGGGAGCTGTTCTGCTCTCTGCAGAGTTGAAAGCTTTTGTCACGGACCCAAGTTCGCTTTGTTGTGTTTGAGTGTGGGAAATCACTTCCCTCATTTTGCATTGATCAAAGGAGAAAGCATGAAACAGTGCTTGAGAGCACGTTGCAGCCTCTCATGCTTTGTGTTTTTCAGTATAAAACCCCAGGATTTGGAAAGGAATATGTTTTGAGAGTAGTTTCCATTCAGAATTGTGGACTGAGTGAGAAAACAAAACAGTCCTGATTTTCCAGTTCTGAGGAAAGTATTAGAGCTACATTGTAGCTGTAATGATGAGTCCTGGAATACAGCAACAGCAGCCTGCTTTTCAGGAAACATTCTCAGTATTCCATCAAATTCAGTGAGTGCAGTTCCCTGATGTGGCAGGAATTCAGCTTCTCCCTGTGTACTCCATGTGGATGGTCCTGATGGAGAGGCCAAGGAGGGGATGGCAGTTGCCTCGGGCACAGGTCAGGGCACATCTTAATGCAGGCTCTGGTTTATGCTGGGGCAGCCTCTGATTTCCACAGGAAGGATGGAAAGATTGCTCCAGGAAAAACACGACTGCAGCCCACAGTAGGAGGAGGGAAACCACTGCCTTGCACTGCTGGCTTTGATTGCATCATTGCATGTGCTAGTCACTGTTGTTTCCTGGCACAAACAGGGTTAACTTCAGCTGCCTTGGGAACATGAAGTTTCTAAAACTGAGACTTTATCATAAAACCCATAAAATAAGTGATCTGATACACAGAGCCTGTTTTGCTTGTTGAGAACCAATATCGGGGCTCTGGAATTCCCACAGTGTATAAGGGAGATGTGAAAAATCCTGGAATTTACTGTTTCTGTGAACAAATATCAGCAATGAAAGAATAATTTTCTTTTTTTTCTTTCTCTCCAGATAAAGACTATTTCCTGATTGTCATCCAGAATCCAACTGAATGATTGCACTGACTTGGTCTGTTTTTTTTTCCACTTTGCCCAACTGTTTTTTTTTAATTTAATGGTAAAGAATAGAGCATTAGTGTTAACTGTGCTGTGCCACTCCAATAAGGTTTGGAAAAACAAAAGCAGGTGGTTTGCTGTCCACAAACAGCAAAAATGGCACTTTTTTTTTGTATCACAAGTCGTTTCGAGGGAGAGCTGGTGAGTTAGAATTGGGCAGTAAAAAATGCAACAGATTCTTTTAATAGCTAAAAAGATAATATAATAAAATTCTAATAATAACCTAAAAAGGCTATTCTTTGTATGCCTCCATGCCTCTGTCACCACTGAGCTCTGCTTTGACACTACTAGTTTTGAGTGGCTGTAAATATGACTCTGCCTGTCCTCTAGTTCTGTCTTACTCTGTTGGTTTTAGTTCCAAAAGGTCTGACCATATCATATTAAAATATGTCACCAGTGACTGGTTTTGTCTTATGTGTTTTTCTTCTGGAGATTTTAAGTATTCTGGTGATTGACTGACTTTTTATTCAAAAAGTAGAACCTTCCTAGGACTGTTTTTACCTTGTCCTGTTGCTTTCTCTGAACAAGGATTTGCTCTAAGGGCACATGCAGTGCACTCACAATTGCCTCGTGTTGGAACATTTTCCCACCTCTTTCTTTCAGTTCCAGAGAGAATTTTCATGGCCAAGTAAGGCCATCGAGGCTGCCCATGGAGCTCCCAGACTGCCACTTCAGTAGCCAGTTTGACCCGGTATCTTCCTTTAGTGTTTTTTGTTTGATGGCCATTAAGGACAAAAAAAAGTCATGTGGTCCCTCTCAAGCTACTAAAGGGGTTGTTTTGATTGAGTTTTTCTTCAAAAAAAACAAAAAAGAAGCAGGGTTGGGGGTGCTGCAGGCAGTGCAGCTTTGGAGAGTTCAGTAAAAATGTTGGTGTTGACTTGGGCACCTGTGGCTTTCAGAGCTCAGTGGTGGGCGTGTGGGCACTCAAACAGCCCAGGTAACCTCCATGTTCAGCTTTTCTTCTGTGCATTTTAACACCTGGACATTAATTTACAGACTGCCTCTGTCTTTTAGGTGGTGTTCACAACCCTGAAGGCCAGAAATGCTTTTTGAGATTTGTAGTCAGCCCTGCAGCATCTGGGTCAGGGTGATTTACAGCATTTGGGGTGTCTCAGCTGCCATCATGACTCCGTGTTGGCTGCTCCTGTTCATGAACTGTTTCTCCCACTTCCTTGGGTCTGGTTTAAGCCATTCCACCGAAGCAGGGAATAGGGTCTGGAATCCTGTTTGGCCTTTGGAGCAGCTCCTGGTACAAAGCAGGTTGTACAGTGCCTGTGATCTGCAATAGTTGAATGCTGTCTCCCAAGAAATGACCTCCAGCAAGCTGAAGTCTGGATAATAACAGAGTAGTGAGGCAAGGCAGGAGAAAAATGTGACTTTAGTGATCTCTCTCTGTTATTGTTCATAGTCCAGAGAAATGTTTCCTTGGAGGTGGTGACCTGCTTATGGATTTTGGCTTTCTCAAGTAGGTGGTGGTGCTACTCCCCTGAACAGTGAACCATCTGTAGTGCCCTGCATTCTTTTGGACACTTCCTTAAGGATAACTGTCCTGCCAGTGCCTTTGTGTCATAGGAGCCTGGGAGAGAGAGTGTTGAGGTGGGTTTTGTTTAAAACAAGCTGTAACAAATAACCTATTGCAAAACAAAGATCACGGCCTTTTTCTGGGTCGAAATCATAAACTTGCAGTGAAATGACTCAGCTCCTGCTGTGTGCTGGTTGGTTTGGGTTGTTGGGGTTTTTTTCCCAAGGGCTGACATGAAATATACTCAGGAATTTGAATAAAAGGGTCTTAAGAAGCTGGGTTTGGAGTCTGAAGGAGCTTGTCAAATCTATCTGGGCAGGGCCTTGCTAGTGCCACCTTTACACTTTGCATCCAAATTAATTCTGATTTATTTCTAAAAAAGGAGAAGGGGTGGAGGAAGCTGAAGAACGACACCTTCTATTTAGTTACTTGCTATGGAGAAAAAGTGTCTTGGATCAGGAGCATCAGAGGGTCACAGAGCTCTGACCTGCAGCAATTTTCCTGTATGTAAGTTTAGGGGAGAATTTCACTTTCTTTAAGTTACCTTAAATAGGGCCAAAAAAGAGATGGATGGAGTTGAGCTTCTTGTCCTGTGCTTGCTGAGTCTGGGCCTGGTCATTGGTATGGTAAAACCATTGTCAAATTGAGGAAGAGTAGAAAAACGAGCATGATGGTTCCAGTCCTTTTTCCTGGGCAGAAAGCACATGGATCACAGGATGGCCTGAATAGCCTGTGCCCCTGTGCCTGGGAGCTGCTCTGTGGAGGGGCTGGGGACTGACCTGGTTTGCTCTCTTGGAGAGGTCAGTTTTGGTGCATCCCTCACTGAAGGCAGAGGAAGCATCTGCTGCTGGGATGTGGAAAACAAACCCTGACACATTACCAGGGTAGTGAAAGGGAGTTTGGGGAATGGCTCTGGGCCATGAACAGCAGCCCTTGAGGCCCAAGGACGTGCTCTCCTGTGCTGACCCTGCTCCGAGAGAAGGCTCTGGCAGAGGAATGGAGGTGACCCTGCAAAAGCTTGGCTTGTAGACACTCATCTTCTGAGGAGCTTGTGTTGGCTCCAGTGCCCTCCCAAGCAACTCTTCATCTGCCCAAGGTGGCTGATGACAGTGCTCCTCCTCACTCAGGAGCTGTGGCTGCCCCATCCCTGGAAGTGTCCAAGGCCAGGTTGGACGGGGCTTGGAGCAACCTGGGCTGGTGGGAGGTGTCCCTGCCCATGGCAGGGGGTGCAGTGAGATGAGCTTTAAGGTCCCTCCTAACCCAAATCATTCTGTGGTTTTATGTTTGATCTCAACACTTACATGTAACTACATCTCTAGGGCATGAAGGCAGAGCCCCTTTCACTGCGGGGCTGTGCTCGTGTGGGCAGAGCTGCAGCAGCTCCTCAGAGCCCTGTCAGCAGCAGGAGAAGCAGAGGCAGCTGGGGCTGTGCAGGGGCCAGAGCTCAGGCACTGCCCTGCCAGCACAGGCCTGAGCATCAACACAATTCTGTTGAAGAAAACACACTTGACCAGCATCACAGGATTTCTCCAGGGACATTTCCCTCACTGGTGTGGCTCCACAAGCACCCAGGAGTGCTCCTGGTCAGCACAGGTGGAACGCTGGCAGGTGGGAAGCTCCTTGCTGGTTCCAGGTCGTGTCAAGACAGCTCACTGATGCCTTTACCTTTGAGTGCTCCAGGGGGGTTGGGATCTGAAATGCACCTCCTTAAGTGAGGAGTTTTGCCAATGGCATCAGTAAGACCAGGCAGGAGAGGCACTAATGTGTGCAGGGTTGATCAGGAAGCTGAGGGCTGAAGGGTGTATAAATCACGTTGTGCTGTATTAGAAGTAAAACTTCCTTGATCAATGTCCCATTTCTGTAAGTACCTTAACATGCTAAGAAGCTCCAGAGCTTCAATGAAATGGGGTCTTTTCTCCTTCTCCAAGTGTATGAATAATCTTCTGTGGAATTATGGCCCCAGTCCTGCAACGAGGTCTGCATGGACAAAACCAGGGATGACATCACTACATTGGAAGGAGTTCCACATTCCTCTCATCGAAAAGGGGTTCACACTTTATAGCAATAAATAGTAAACCCCTTTGCCTGAGGACGCAGTGTGTAAGGTTCACCTTTCCATGTCTGATTCATCATTCCTGCTTTCCCTTAGGTATTCTCTGATTAACAGGACCTATATCAGAGGTTAATGTCTCTCCCTGTATCTTAATTATGAAAATGAGTCTGAAGAGATTACACTTCCTTACCAGCGTGGGCTTATCTAACTACTGTTTGGTCAAGGAAAATCCATGGCATTGGCCATGAAAGTGTTTCCTTTCTTGGGTAAATTTGACAAGGAGAAAAGAATTTGTTCAATTCTCATTAAACATATTTTTCTTTTAATTGGTGACACAAGAATCAGAGCAGTTCTTTACCAGCTGCATCTTTCATGTCCTTTTTTTACCAAGGCTGTACTTAATCCTTTAACATTTTGCATCACTCGTGTTTGGTGCCAATTCACAGTAGCAGTGAGACCTTGCTCCAACATGATACACTCCTGTTGCAGTGTACAGCGAGGAGGGATGTTAAACCTGGTTCTTGGTGAAGCACTGAGGCTGTGTTTGCAGTTGTTTTTGATTCATTTACCAGCTCCAGAAATAGCTGCCCTATTTGTAGTTGTGCTGCAGGCTTTGAAATATTCAGCACAGCCGTGGCTCTGGATGCAGCAGGGAAAACAAGGGGCTCGTTAGCTGGCAGATGATCGGGGAGACGTGGGAATTGCAAATGTCTGAGAGTCTGTGTGAGGGCGGTTCGTGTCCAGATTTGCTGTCTGGAATCTCCCAGGCACAGCCCGGGTTGGAGCTGTCTCAGCTGTATCCCTGCACAGTCCTTCCCCTCCACCCACCTCACTCCAGCAGCGTTTCCTCCCAGTGACACCTGGAAGGTGTTTGATCCAAGATGTCCAGAAGAAGCCACTGCAGGCCAGAGTCATGGACACCTGTGTCCTGTGAGCACCTCTGGAAATCCCAGCCCAGGTGTCCTCCTGCTGCCTTCTCTGGTGTGCTGCTCTGAACAGTGCAGGTGTTTGGGGTCACCTCTGACGGACCGTTGTGTCCCCTCAGGGGATGGTGATGCTCTGCCATGGGGTTCCTGCTGGCCCCGTGTCACCAGCAGCCCTGTCTCGTGTTGGGGGCTCATAAAAAAGAGGGAGAGTGACTTATTACACGGGCAGAGAGTGATGACAGGACAAGGGGGGACCGATTTGGACTAAAAGAGGAGAGTTTTAGATTAGATATTGGGAATAAATCCTTCCCTGTGAGGGTGGGGAGGCCCTGGCACAGGTTGCCCAGAGAAGCTGTGGCTGCCCCATCCCTGTCCAAGGCCAGGTTGGAGGGGGCTTGGAGCAACCCGGTCCAGTTGAAGACCTTCCAGGGATGAGCTTTAAGGCCCCTTCCAGCCCAGCCCAACCCGTGATTCCATGGTTTTCACAGCATTCCCAGGTCACTGTCACCCCTTCCAACCCAACCCAACCCGCGATTCCATGATTTCCATGGCACCCCAGGTCAGTGTCGCCCCTTCCAGCCCAACCGAGCCCCGCGATCCCACGATTCCCACGGCATTCCCACGGCATTCCCACGGCATTCCCACCCCTGCAGGGGCAGCCCCGCGGGGCGGGCGATGGGCGGGGCGATGGGCGGGGCCTCGGGCGGGCGAGGCCCCGCCCCCCGGGCGTGCGGCGGTGACGTCAGGCGGCGCAGCGCAGGCAGCGGAGCGGCCGTGCCGGTGCCGCCGCGATGCCCTCGGACCGGCCCTTCAAACAGCGCCGCGCCTTCGGTGAGGGGGCCGCGCCCGGAGGGGGGGCGGGGAGGGACGGCGGATGGATGGAAGGATGGACGGACGGTCGGGTGGACGGGGGGATCAGCGGGTCTGCCCCGCGCCCCCCCCGCGCTGCCCCCCGGCCGCGGGCGGTGCCCGGAGGGGCGGCGGGGCCGCAGCAGCCGCCGCTCGGTGATGTCACTTCATCCCCCTCCGGGGGGGCCGCGCCCGCCCGGCAGAGCCCGGCGGTGTCGGGGGTCCCCGCGTCACCCCCGTGTCCCCTCCTGTCCCGGGAGGGCACCGCGAGCGGCCGCGGAGCCCGCAGGGCGGGATCCCCCCGGTGCCGGTCGGGAGGGGGATGTCGGGGGGTCGCTCCCGGTGCCGGTCGGGAGGGGGATGTCGGGGGGTCGCTCCCGGCTGTCAGAGCAACAGCGACCCCCCCCCCCCCAAATCGCCGTCCCCGCGCCCCGTCCCGCCCCGCGGTGGGCTGGTTGGTGGTTCCCGAGCGCCGCACGCCCTCTGCGCTGGCCCTTGGGACCCAGAGGGGTCAGTGATCGCCCCGTACCCGCCCTTTGTCAGAGGGGCGCGGTGGGCAGGCTCAGAAGGTGGGGAGGTGACCGTAGAAAGTCCCCGATTTTGTCGCCAGACCCCACGGTGGGGTCAGACGGAACATCGGCCGCTGTTGCTGTTGCCCTTTGCCAGCTGGCGCGGGGAGGGCTCCGTGTTCCTGGCAGGTCACAGCCCTGGGGGGCATCAGTTGAGCTTTGCTATCTGTGTAACGCCGAAATCGGTGTTTTCGTGCCGAACAAAGCCTCGTGTTGTGCCAGTTACTGCCCAAACGCAGGTGAGGGCGTGTTCCCTACGTGAGTTTTAAAATTGGAGCTTTTTTCCTGCTGAAAACTGCTGATCCAGACCCTCGCTGCTCTCTTGGAAACTGTAAATATTTGGTATTTTCTTGGCACAACCCTTCCGGCCTTGAATGCTTACCCAGCCCTCCCCTGCCAAGGGAACACGCACAAACAAGAACCAGACGGAGCCTGGGTGCCCCGGGGTGCTCACTGGGACCCTGCTGTGTTCTCCTAAACCATGTATTAAAAGCAGTGAAATCCTAAATCAGCCCCTTCGTAACTACCTCCTGCTAAACTGGTGAGAATCAGCTTATTATGGTCAGGAGGAGTCTGGTTTGCCTTTGTGGATCACTCAGACTCTGTGAGCCAGAAAGAAAACAAAATCCAAGGCTCAGAGTAGTTGAAAGAAAGCAGGATTAAAATAGCCCCGGAGGGACGGAGGGGGGTGAGGGAGTTTGGTGCCGGCAACTGCAAGTGCTCCTTGTTTCTCTGTACTTTCCTCTGCCCTTTTGCTCTCTCAGCTGACTGGGCTGCAGAGCTGAGCCAGGAGGAGGAGGAGGAGGCCTGGCAGCCCCCGCAGTTGCTTTGGGTCAGGGCTGTAATTGCTCTGTTGGAGAAAGTAAATACGGCTTGTTTTTGTCTTTGAATCATTACACAACAGGAGCAGGAAGCAATTGTTTACAATGCAGTTGGAGGGGCTGGTGGAAAACATCACCAGCGACTCTGTGCCCTCAGAATGGCTTAATTTTTAAGGCTTCGAAACTTTACAGAAGTGGAACAGTTCCAAAAAGCCAGAAAAGGCAGAGTCAGGGATATGGCTGTTTACAAAAGGCACCCAGGCTCCGGTTTCATGGCAAGTGGCTGCCTTAGCTCTTGGTCTGCCACCCCTCACTGAAGATTCTGCTTCCTTCAATGCTGGTTTTCCCCATTCTTGTATTTTTGCGATTTGTTTTTCTGTAAATTTCTCCTGCTTGTTCATCTGCTTTGCCCTTGGGTCTCTCCTGAGAGAAATTTCCTGTTTTCTATTCATTCGTTATGGACTTGAAAAGGGGACTGGCTGGGAACTGGCTGGGGTTTGATCCAAGGAGTGTGGAGGGCACGGAGCACTGACCCCTCCTGTGAGCTGAGGTGCTGCCAGTGGTGGGATTGGAGCTCTGAGAGCTGGTCCTTGTAAGGTCTGCAGCAGAGTGTCCTTGGGGGTAAAATCTGACAGTACCCTCTGCATCCGTGTGCTGCAGACGCTGAGGCATATTCAGATCCACTGAAGGAGTCCAAAACAATTCCCAGAACAAAGCCGTGGCCTGTGTCAGAGGAACAGGGTGTCCTGGCAGCAGCAGGAGCATGCGGCTGCCTGACACCGCTGCACTTCCTGAAAAGAGTCCTTGGGAGCGTTGTCCCACTGCTCCTGAAGTGGGGGTTTGGATCAGGTGCCAGCTGTGTGTTCAGTGCACACATAACAGCGTGGTGACGGCCATGGGCCTGGGTGCTGGACTGTCAGGAGAACCAGGAGCAGCTCGGCCCCGTGCCCCAGTGTCCCGCTGGCACAGAGGCAGGAGCACACGGACACGTGGGGGGTCAGCTGGAGCCCCTGGCCTGGTGACAAACGCCAGGGGTTTGACCTCAACCTCTCTGCACTGCATATTCCCCATCCCAGGTCCCATCCTCTGGGAGATCTGCCTTTAGTTCTGGGAAACCACTCCTCTTCAGAGGAAAGGCAGCGGTGGGTGTGGAGCTGAATTCCCCGTGGCTCTGGGGAACAGTGAAATGTTGAAGTCCCGTGTGAGCCAGCCGTGCCTGTTCCCGTGTAGGGACCAGCAGTGGATGAATTGTCTGCTTCTCACACCATCCACAACAGTTCATCTTGGTGTTGGCTTGGAAAAGCATGTGGAACTTGGTGTGAGGTTGCTCAGTGAGCCCTCCTTGGTCCTGAGCTGGCCCTCAGAGTGTCCATGCACTGGCAGTTGTGCTTTGAGAGCTGGGATTCCTTGAGAGGAGGCTGCTGGTGGGAGCTGCTGCTCAGCTGCCTGTGTCTTGGATTAATTACTGAGGACATTCTGTGACATGACTGGATGTGGGGTTAATTATCAGCACTGAAGAAAATACTGCTGCAAGAGGAACTGAACAAGCTTCCAGAACAAATGCCAGCCAGACATGTAGGCCACAAATTTTGATTTTTTTATTTATTATTATTATTCTTTTACGTAACACAAGGTCCTGACTGGCAGCCAGGAACAATAAAACCTGTGTGTGTTTTGTTCGTTACTTAATACTTTCTTCACTACAAAAAGTTCAGCTCTCCCCCTGAGCC
Organism: Pipra filicauda; assembly: GCF_003945595.2. Classification (NCBI taxonomy): domain Eukaryota; kingdom Metazoa; phylum Chordata; class Aves; order Passeriformes; family Pipridae; genus Pipra; species Pipra filicauda. The sequence goes on along the minus strand of NW_024104681.1, from coordinate 250,968 downwards.
AGCAGGGTGGAGACTGGTGAATCCAGGAGCTGTCAGGCTGGGAGGCTCTGCCATCGAGGAGCCGTGAGCCATGGATAAGTCATGTCCCTTGGCTTTGGTGTTCCTTCTGTGGTCAGCCCCAGTGGGCATCACGGTCAGGAGAGTCACTTGGGAGGTCTCTCGGTGTGTCACCCTGCTCGTGTGGCATTCTGAGGTCGGCCTGCAGCTCTAAACACCTCCAGCTCTGTGCTCATGCAGTCGTTTGCTGCCTTTTGTGCTCAGAAGGTGGTTTGGAAATAGGCTGTGAGAGGAAATGAAGGGATAAATTCCAGACTCTGGTGTCCGGCGCAGCTGCCCAGAGAGGCCCTGGAGCCCTGCGTGTCCAGGCTTGTTTGTGCACAAATAGCAGCGACCCGGGCAGGGCAAAGGCCCTTGGTGCTTGCACGTGCATGGTGGGCTGCACCAAAATACAGCCCTGGCAGGAGTGCCTGGCCTTTGTCTGAGCAATTTGAAGCATCCTGAGTAGTTCTGAGAAATCTGAGTGCATTCCTGCTGTCTTGGAGGCTTATGGTCGTGAAGGTTGTGCAGGTGGAAGGTCACACTGGAGCTGGAGGGAACCCTTGCAGAGCAGCCTCCTGAGGGCTTGTGCAGAAGGAACTTGCTGCTCTTTTTCCAAGAACAGTGAAACTGTGATTAAATGTTGAGCAAAAAGCCAGTTGCTTACCTGGAACTCTGATGTAAATGCTCTGTTTGGCATCCTGAGGTGGCACAGAAGGTGTTTGCCCCCATGCTCAGGGGATGCAGTGAGTTTTAAGCTTTTTGGATGATGGAGGTCCACTGCTCATCCTGCACATGGAATCCCAGAATGGTTTGGGCTGGAAGGAACCTTAAAGCCCATCTCGTTCCATCCCCTGCCATGGGCAGGGACACCTTCCATAGCCCAGGTTGCTCCAAGCCCTGTCCAGCATGGCCTAGGGCACTCCCAGGAATGGGGCAGCCACAGCTTCTCTGGGCAACCTGTGCCAGGGCCTCCCCACCCTCACAGAGAAGAATTTCTTCCTAATATCCCATCTAACCCTGCCCTCTGGCAGTTTAATGCCATTCCCTCTTGTCTTGTCAGTGCAGTGGTGCTGTGCAACCAGAGGACAAGTGTCTTGACAGGAATTTGGAGTTCACAGTTGTTGTGTGGCTCTGCTTGGTCATGAGATGAGTCCTTACCATGGATTTGCCAGATGCAAATTCCTGGAGCCAGGCTCGAAATCATATCCATTACATTTTGAAACTGCTAAAAAATATGAAGGTGTTTCTTCTTTGTGTTTTAAAATCCATTTTCAAGCTCTACTGTGGAGCCAGGAATATTGGGAACTTATGCAAATGAAGAAGGCTACTGAGATCCTTCTGCAGTCACAGGGCCCCAGGAGCCTGGTGTTCAGAAATCCTCCCAGACATGGCATATCTGGCAGCGCAGCTGGAGCGATGGGATGGATAGTCATGGAGACAGAGCATCCACTTCCATGCTGGCAATACCTTCTGGGGACAGTGGAGCATCAGGCTCCACCTGTGCCGTGATGAGACACGTTTTCTGTCCATTCAAAGCCTTTAGGTTCAGTGCAGTGTAGGTTTGGTCCCGAGTCATTCATCCTGTGCGGAGCCCCCAGCTTTGCAGACAGGAGAATTAAATAAACTCAACAATCAGAATCACTGTCAGGTCTCTGCTGTGCTGCTGTCCCACATAGCCTAGGACAGACAGCCTTTTTTGGTGGGGAGGACATGGTCAGCCTTGCACATTCTGCCCTCCCTTCCTGGATGTGGGAATCTCCTCTTGCTGCTCCTGCAGCACCACTGGCCTGAGGAGGAGCACTGGGCCAGGTCAGGTCAGGTGCTGGGTGAGCCATGACACAGGCACGAGGGTGTTTCCTGGTGGTTAGAGGTGTCTGGCCTTAGGGTGATGTGATACTACAGAAACAGTGAGTGATGTACATCTGGAATGACCTGCGTGACTGGCCTGTGTCTTCAGTGCTTGCCAGCTCATCCCACACATATCCGGATTTCAAACCATCCAATTCCACCTCTCCTTGCAGAAAATCTCTCGGGGAAAGATCTGTGTTCTATAGCAGCCCTCTGCCCTGGGACTGACCACAGCAGCTTTTTGAAGAAACATGTTCATTTTTGGCTCTGCTTCAAACGTGAGGCAGATCCAGCCCCAGGCAGAGTGTTTGTGTGGATGGCAGAGAGAAGGCCACAGCCTGCTGCCGGTGCCAGGGATATCTGCACACTCCCTCCATGCCACTGGCAGCTGCACCTGGAGCCCTGGGACACAGGGAGAGGCTCATGGCTGCTTTGCTGGTCTCTGCTTTGCTCTCCACACACAGCCCTTGCTCACCTCAGGAGCTGTTGACCTGGTAGCACGTTGATGACGTTTCCAGGTGGTGTCTTTTCCTAACAGCATTCCTGCTGCTCCTGCAGTCCCTCTGCTGCCCTGGGGCAGCACCAGTGCCTGACCAGTGTTGGTCTGGTGTCCCCTGAAGAACGGTGCCCCTTACGCAAGGGCGCTGCTGGAGAGCTCGCCGCGTGTTTTCCTTCTGTCCCACCATCTGCATCTTCTGCCTCCTGAGGCTCTTTTGCATCCAGGACTGTCCTTTCATCCCGTGTCTGCACAGTGCCCAGCACAGCGGGGACCTGGCTCCCGTGGCCAGGGTTCCTGGGCACTGCTGATAAAAAAGGTTAATGTTTGCGAAGTGAGGCTTGAAATTTTCCACTGTTCTCCTGAGCTGCTGTGATGATCTCATCCTGCATTGCCATGGGATACGCACGCGGCGTGCCTGCATCTTTGGGAGAACAGCTTGGGAAGGACCTCAGTCAAGAAAACAGCCAAGATTCTGGTGTTTTGGGCAATTTGCAGGCTTTGCTGTTGGTACTTAACAGTTGAAACAGCAGTTGGAGGAGAAATAGGCAATTTCCTGGTGTATGCAATGCTACAAAAATACTCCTGTCTTTCCATAGGCTCTAGCAGAGAATTTTCCCTGGGAATAACCAATGAAAGTGTGTGGGTTTGTCTTGCTGCCGTCCTGAGCTCTGACATCCCAGCACTGGGGAGAAGTCTGGCTTCCCTCGTGGCAGATGTGCAGTGCCCACCCCTGGAGCAGGGATGGGGCTCTTCCCTCTGCGTGCAGGTCATGGCTCTGTGCTCAGCTCCTTGGAACAGCAGCTGCCTGGAGCCCCTGCAGTGGAGCCCCTGAGCTGCTGCACTCACGTGTGATGCTCTCCTTCCCCTCAGGGAGGAGGGACCACAGGAGAAGAATGTGGATAGGGACAGGGTTGTGTGAACAGTTCTGATTAGTTTTGCACATCAGCTGAGGATTAACTGCGCCAGGTGCTGCAGGAAAGGGGAAAGTCTCAACCTTGTGTTGAGAAAGTCACAGCTTTGGTTTGGGGGAGCTGCAGGAGGAGAACAAGGCTTGTAAAATCAGGCCTGTTGTGTGTGAAATGTGAGTGTGCAAACACTGAGTGCCCGGGTGGGGGATCATACCTGTCCACAGCGCCGTGCAAGAAGGAGCTCAGGGGCTGGGCTGGCACCTCCAGACGTGTCTCCCTCAGGTGCCCTTTAAGTGTTTTCCCTTTATTCCTCTGACTTAGATTTACTGTAAATACACTAAAATAAGGGTGGTATTTATAGCTGTTCCTGCTGTGTGATGTTGATGCTTTGATGAGTCACAGGATCAACCTCTCCCTCCCAGCCCCGGCTGAGGAGGGTGTGGGGGACCATCACCTATTTCTTGCTGGAGATCTCTTCTGCCTGAATTCTTGTGCACACAGAAATTACCCTCGTGCAGGGTTTGATGCAGCTTCTGCTGACTCCCAAGCCTGTTTCCTTGGCTATCCAAGGCAAGGATGGGACTGAATGTGCTCCTTAGCAGAGCTCCAGGTGTCCCAGAAACTTCAGCCGGTGTGTTCAGGCACCTGAACACCTTGGGTGGGGTTGCTCCCGACTGCCTTCCCGAATGAAGTTTCTGAAATGGGCATTTCCAGGGCAGAGGAAGTGCAGGGCTTGAGGTGCTTGTAGTTGCAGTCACAGGGACCTGCTGGAGAGATCCAGCAGCCCCTGGAGTAAAGCTGCACCTGCTGTCATTGCACTGTTGGTAACCTGCAGATCAGTCCCCTGGGCTCAGGAGGGCTCCAAATGCCCTGGGCCCTGCTGGCCAAAGGGATCAGGTCCTGGGCACATGTCAGGTTTTAAAGGGTGGGAGAGGGAGCTGCCACTGCGGTCCAGCAGACTTGAGGGTAGCTGAGAGCTCTGTCACTGGTGGCTCATGCCCTTGATTCCTGCTGTGGAGTCAGCAAGATCTGGAAGGAGCATCCTGCAGCAGCAGCCTCTGCCCAAGGCACCTGGTCTGCTCTCCTCAGGGGACAAAGGGCTGGGGTGGGATCCTGAGGCACTGATGTGCAGCTGGATTGAGGATGGACCATTTTACTCTCTGTGTGGCATCTTTATCAGTGTGATGGGCAGGGGGCACCTCTGTCTCCTCTGTGGAAGTGAAGGTGGTGATGGCTCGTGCCATCTCCTTGTGCTGGAGTTGGTGGTGCTTCCAGGGAGCAGGAAGGGGTGTCTGGTGTGTGGCTGCCCTTTGGCAGGTGCATCCTGGGCTAGCTGGATGCTCTGAGATTATCTACATTTACTAGCCATGATAACAAACTCCTTCTCAGACCGTTCTCACCATTGCCTGCATCACTGGGGCTTCTTGTGCAAACAGTTCTGTGACCCTGCAGGGCAAAGCATGAGGTCTAGGGAGTTCATGCACATGGCCATCTGACAGGATGCAGAGAGAAGCAGGATAGGGTGGATACTAAAGCTGGGAAAACTGGCCAGCCGGGAGGACACAGCTCTGTTAACACCCAGAAGTCTGAGTTGGCTGCAGTCAAAGTGCCTGAAGTTCCTATGATGGTAGTTTTTGTCTAGTCATGCTCTGGATCTCCAGCCTTTGGGATGCTCCATCCTGCTGCAGCCTGTCCACAGTGGACACGTGGGAGGGGGGCACTGCAGAGAGGGGCAGGTGCTTCTGCTCCATCTGGGTGCTGGGTTGGGTGCTGGGTGCTGCTGTCACTGTGTCCTTCAGCATTCCCAAAGAGGTGTCCCTGTACCAGCATCACGTGTGGTGCTGATGTCTGTGACTCCCTGCTGACTGGGACCTCGGGGGAAAACTGTCTGTGTCACAAGGATAACTCTGGATCCCTGGTGCACTGAATTGGGTGAAAAGGAACCATGAGGAGCTGCATCTTCAGTCATAAACTCCAGAACAAATATGCCTGAATATTTCATGAAATCCAAATAATCTTGCTCTCTGTGTTGCTTGACTTGGAGTCCTGCAGAATAAAAGGTCTAGCCATTCCTAGCAGAGGGATATTTTCCCCACAGAGGAGGCAGAAATGGTGCTCAAAGCATTTGTGGTTTGGTGATTTTGTGGCCTCGTGGCCTCTAAAGAAACTCCAGTCTCTTCCTAAAGTTGTTTCTAACCAAATTCAATGTATAAACAATAAGGATTTATTGAGTGCTCAGAGGAGAAATGCTCAGCGTTTCTGGGGAGAAAACACTCAAACACAGGTGCTTATCCTGCCCTCCATGATCCTGGTGGGTCATGAGGAATGGGGGCTGTGTAAGCTGGGAAGAGGAGTTGGGCTGGAGCTGGTGTGTGTGGCAGGATGATCCGATGGTGGATCCTCTGATACCCAGATCTCACTTTTCCAGTCAGTGCTTAGTCACTGACCCTCACCCCCAGCTCACCCACCGTGATCCACAAAACTGCTTCCCCTGGGCACTTCAGGTGGGCTGCTGGAGGCTGTGAAGCACTTCCAGAGGAGGTAATGCCAGGAGGAGTGTAGGTGTGTGGTGTCCCAGGAGGAGCACACACAGAGCTATACCTGGCTCTGGCACTGCTTCTTTGTGCTGCTTTGGGTTGTGGAAAGCAGAGAATCCTCTGCTAAAGCAGTGAGGGGCATGAGAATTCTCCTGTAAGCTGGAGGAGTGTGCAAGCTTTGTGTGCTGCCTGTTGTGCGTGTCAGTAAACATGAACTCTGGGAGCAAATGGGTTAGAAAGTGTGAGAACAACTGCAGGAAGTCTTTTAGTACGTTGGTCATCTCCTTGCTTAAGGTTTTCTTCCTGTATCCAGGTCTAGAAATACCTTCTGTCAGGCCAACAGCTGTTGTAGCTGCTCTGTAGATCTGTGCTAGTGAAGGAGTTCTTGGCAAGGTGTATCTCTTGTGGAACCAGGCTCTGTGCCAGACAGTGCTTGGAAGTGCACAACAGGCAGAAGGAAATGGCTAAAACCCAGCCCCAGTTGGAGAATCATCTCCTTGGGGAGAGCATCCAGGAGACACAAAGAGCCTGGACTTGCCGAGCTCAGACCCCAAAACTGTGCTGCTGGTGGATTTAGGTTAGTTTTGTTATCCTTATGGTCTCCTTTCATTTTGCTGGTTTCCAGGTGTGCTGCCCAGGTTTACCAGGCAGGGGGGTGCGTCCCATCCTGGAGGGGTTGGTTGGGGCCATAGGAAACAGTAAAGGGTTGGTCACTGGAGGCTGACCATGCCCAGAAAAGGCCTGGTGAGCAGACCTTGCATTCCTTGGGCAGTGTCCCTGTGTGTCAGTGTGTGGTTTGCAGGGTGGGTGCCTCAGCTCTGCCTGAGCTCCCACACACAGGTGTCTCTAACCCCGTTTCTTTGCTCTCCCTCCAGCGGATCGTTGTAAGGAAGTTCAGCAGATCCGAGAGCAGCATCCAAACAAAATTCCGGTAAGTGATTGTTCTCACTGGGCTGTGGTAGACTTTGTTCTCAGGACTCCTCTGTGCTGCTGGGTGGCCTCCATGGGGCTCACAAAACTTTGCTCCCTGGAATCAACAGAGGACGGTCTCCATGAGCCTCCAGTGCCTTGTGTGTGCCAGCTGCTCCACAGCAGACACGTTCTGTGCAGTGCAAAGTGCAGGCTGCCCCTAAAGCCTCGTGTCTGCCCTAGAGGCAGGGGACTGATTTGCTCTCAAAACTATTTCCAAGCTAGTGCAGCAGGAGAAAACTCTGAAATGTCCTTTTTTTGGGTTGTAGTAGCTTCTTGACTTCTGGATGACCTGGTAAAGATTTCTCTCTGCCCAGAGAAAGGTGTGTGAGATGATCTTTGCTGTGTTGAAAACACAGAGGCTCTGTCAGGATCATTCATACCCCTTCTGTGCTTTCCCAGCACCTGTTGTTGATATGCCCAGGTGAGACCCCGCGACCTTCCTGCCCATGTCACACCTAATGCACCATGTTGCTCTCTGGCTCTGAGTGTGTTTTTGAGATTCTACCTGAGTATTTGTTTCTCTTCCTGAGAAGGTGGAGAACCTAGAGGAATGCCCCACTCTCTGGAAGTTTTTAAGGCCAGGCTGGATGGGGCTTGGAGCAACCTGACCTAGGACACCCTAGGCCACCCAGGGACACCCCTGCCCCTAGAGGGGGGGTTGGAACTAGGCAGCCTTTAAGGTCCCTTCCAACACAAACGATTCCATGATTCCATGAAATTGGGGCTTGCTGAAGTTACTATTTGCGATACCATAGCATGTATGACCAAAAAATCAGGATGCATTCCTAGTTCAGCTCCCTCCCAAGTGTTGGATGAACATCAACCTTATCTTAAAATTGCAGACTGTCTCTCAGTATTTGGCCTTCAAGGCTGAATGTCTCAAACTGCTCCTGACCCATCCTAGTCCACTCCTGCCTCACTCTTACTTTGATTTTAGCACAGTGTCTTTCAGCCAAAAGAATTCTTTCTCTTCCTTCTCCCTCACCATCACTGTGGTGTCCATGTGTTGCCAGCTCAGCAGGGCTGCACACTGGGTACCAATACACCAGCTCATCAACACATTGATTGACCTCTGCTTTTAACACACTTTCAATGCCATTAGACTGGCTCTGTGTATCTCCAGGGCTGTGCCAGAGCTAAATGCAGTGCCTTCAGGCTCTGGCAGTAAGGCCAGGCTAGAAATAAGTTGTTCAAAAAATGCAGTCACTTGCATATATCAAGTGACTGTACACAAATGTGTGTTGCCTGAGGAATGGACCAAAGGAGCCAGAGCTCTGCATCCACAGGCACAGTTTGGTGGCTTTACTGGGACGTGGTGGGAGAGCTCCCATGGCTGGAGTGCTCTTTGTGCTGGGGTCAGCACCACATGCCCCAGGAGGAGGTTTCTGTGTCGTCAGGACCCGGCACTGGTGTGTTTGTGAGGGGAGCTCTGTGTGCAGAGGTTTGGCTGTGGCAGAGACCTGAGCTCTCCACTCTGCCCCTCGTTCAGTGCCCTGAGTGCCAGCACTGGGAGAGGACGAGGGGCTCGGCTCGTCCCTCAGCTGCTCTGCTCTCCTGGGCTGAGGGACACGGCAGGAGAGCACAGGACACGTTTAGCTGGAGCACTAAAAAGAATCGGGGTAAGAAGGCTGTTGAAGGCCTTGGGGGGTCCAGCCGTGTTCTTGTCACTGGTGTCTCTAAAGACCTGGCCACAGTTAGACCCCAACAGCAGTTTGGTGCTGTCTCTCCTGTTTCCCGAGGCAGAATTCCTGCAGGTGACTGTGCACAGGTGTCAGTGCTGGGCAGTGATCAGAGCCTTGTGCAGGATGGAGCGTGGTGTGGGCACTGCTGTAGGTCTGAGCAGCACAGGGCGGGCAAACTGGCTGTGGGAAGGTTGTGGTCATCTCTGAAAGGCAGGAGCTGTGTTTGCCAAGTGACTGGCTTCCCTGGAGAGGCCCTTGGAATTAGCAGGAGGGTTTGAGCCCACAGCCTGGAGGAGTTGGGGAGATTGATGATGGGCCAGGTCACACACACCCTTAGTGCTGGCAGAAATCACAGCAAGGCACCTGCTGCCCTCCTGCATCTCCAGTTTCCACTCAGGGCCCTTGGGTGAGTCCGTTTTGCTTTGACAGGGGGCCAGGAGGATTTGCAGAGTGCATGGCCTGGCTGTGTGCCCAGGGAAGGGCATGTCTCTCCTGTTTCCAGGAGTGTACTTCCAGAGGAGACTGAGGAAGGGGCTGTGCCACATGTACATGGAGATCTGTGTGGGGAGAGGGCTGTGGTGTGTCTGTCTGAGCCCACCAGAGACAACCTGGACCCTGCCTGAGGCATGGAGTTGTCTGCTTGTGTTTGAAGAGAAATCACATGCCAGGACACCTCACTGGCACAGGTGATTTGGAGACAGGCAGGAGCCAGGGGCTCCCCAGTGGTTCCCTGTCCACCTCGTGTCGGGGGCTCCTTTGTTGTCCCTACATTTCCCAGAGCTGGCTCTGCTTCCATGGTGCAAAGTCCTGACCACAGGCACATGCAGCTCTTGCTGAGAAGGTGAGGTGGTTGTGTTGGCACTGAGGTGCTGCTCGAGCCCAGCTCTGCTGGAAAGGAATCTCTGGCTGCCCCTCACAGGGTAGTTCCTGCTCAGGCAGTCAGAGCAGGCAGAGAACTTCCAGCCTTCTCGCTGGGACCCCCATCCACAGCCTCAGCAGATGTTTTAGAAACCATCTGCTGCCCTGTTAGAGGGCATGGGGCCTGTGCCCACCCATTGCCCCTGCCTGCTGTCAGCCCCAGGGTTCTTTCTGGAGCCCACTGAACTCTCAGAGAGTCTGAAATCCCTGGGGAACAGCTTATGCTGGGCAGTAACTGGAGCAAACCATTTCCCAAAGCCCTGCAATGGTTAATTCAGCCAGGCTGGTTGGTCATGGGCTGTACAGCTGCAGAGGGGACAGGGCCACCCCTCATGCTGGTAGGGAGGGCTGAGGGGGCGTTTGGGCTCTGGTTCATCTGAGCACCCACAGAGGAGCACAGAAAGGCAGTGGCAGGTGGAGGGATCCCAGATATTGCCCTGTCCTGGCACAGTGGTGGTTGGAAACCTGAATTATGGACTCAGAGCAAGGGACAACTTTCTCTGGGTTCCTGGAGGGCTGTTCTGGGGAGCTGCAGACTCAGCATCCAGGGCTGATGCAACTCCTGATGGGTCAACACCGGAGCACTTTTTGGACTGAGAGGGGTTACTGTGTCTGTTCCCACTAGAGGACCTTCACCCTGCTCCCACAGCTGGAGTGGCACATGGTGAGACTTGTGCTGCCTGTGCTGGGGTGAGTGCTCTGTGTGTCTGTGTCAGCCTCTGCCTGGCCACGGATATCAGGGAGTGTGTTCATGCACACATTTGTGCCTGTGCCTGCTGGGAACACATTCTCAGCCTCGCTGCTGGTTGGACTTTGACTCTGTCAGGCTGCCACATCTAGCCCCATTCTCTAGCAAAATCCCTTTCCACCTCTCCAGACCAGCCCCAGAACAAGGGCTGTGTCTGTAAATGCTGCCCAAACCCCTCCTGTAGTGGGACCAGGACCCAGGCTCTGCCCTAAGCCTTTCCACTTCCCACCGGTGCCCACTTGTGTGATTTCTGCAGAGAGATCTGTGATGGGTTCCCTGTGCAAGAGCAGGTGTCCCATGCTGAGGAAGCCCCTCTCCTGGAAGAGGATCTGGGATGGAAGATGGCTGTGCACACACACCCTGTGGCCAGAGGGATGTAACATTAGCATCTGATCATGTTTTTCCCTCCAGAGCAAGACAAGAACGTTTTGTCCATTGGCCACCTGTTCCCATAGCTGGGTTACCCAAATAGCAGCTCGTGTTCTGGGAACAGAAACTCTTGGAGCTGTTCTCCATGAGAGGCTCTGTGTGTGCTCAGGGCACGAGGCAGCTGCTGCTCTAACAGCCAGGACATCCTTCCCAGCCCATTTTTGGATTAGTCAAGAGGCTTTTTTTTGGGGATGGAACTGGCTGGTAATGAGAGACATCTGCTCCTGCTCATATGAGAAATGAGGCATCACCCAGGTGTACAGGGCCCCCTCTGCAGGTAGAGGTGGATGCACAGACAGCTGCTCTATAACTGTTCTTTTGTGCAAACTGAAGGTCCCAGAGCTGCCTCTGTGTTTCTCAGTGGCCACAGCAGCATCCCTGTCTGTGGCTGGTGTGAGTGTCCAGCCCCTCGAGACCACTCCTTTCCCCACAGCCAGAGCACTGCCTTGTCCATGTAAGGCTCAAGTTCTTCAGTCACAGCCCGTCCTGCAAAGGGCCGAAGGAGGTGTCCCTGCTGTTCCCTGGGGACCTTCACGTGCTGCTTGTCTGGCCCTTGGCTCCCTGGGTTCCCCCTGGGCTGAGCTTCCTCAGGGTGGGCTCTGCAGAGGGTTTTCGGTGCAGAGCTCTCAGCAAGGCCCTGGCACCCCTCCCTCATCCAGGCACTGCCTGCAGAGGGGCTTGGCCCATCCTGGTGGGCCCTGAGATCAGCCCTGAGGGGCTCCTCAGACATTCCCAGCTCACTGGTGACCCCGCAGCGTCCCTGCTGGAGTTTCAGCTCTGGCTTTGGGATAGGCTGGCAGGAGTTCCATTGCTGCTGCTGCCAGAGGGTGGGGTGGCAACAAAGGCTCAAGGGAAAGGGAAGTCGGTGTTCCCAGAGGTTCCCTGGTCCTTCTGGCTCTGCAGAGCCATCTCCTGGGGATCCTCCTCTCTGCGTGCTGCTCCATCCCTCTGCTGCCCGCAGCCATTGGCAGTTTGAAGTACAAATTTCACTTGTAAATTTGGAAAGGACCTTGGAAAATAAATTATGGGAATTCCTTGCCTTATAGAGAAAAATAATGTTCAGTCTCAAGTGGGAGAGGGTGATGGGCTGATGAGTATCCAAGTGTCTCTCTGTGCAGAAAATAGCTGTGTACTTGAGAGATGTGAGAATCAGAGCATTTCTGCAGCAGGAATGGATTAAGCTGTGTAAGTTCTTTACTTATTTTAATTTTACCTACTAAATTAATTTACCTGTTTTAACTGCCTTCCACCTTATTCTCAGACTACAAATGGTACCTTTCCAGGCTGGTTTGGAACAGCAGTTGTAGCTGTTAAGCAGCAAAAGGCTTAACAGAAGAAAATCATTATTTATAATAGCAGGAAAATGGAAGAGCAATCATTGTTCAGCCGTTTCAGAATGTAGGGTGGTAAGAGCTTTCCCGGGCAGGAACTCTCACAGGGGAGGACAGGCTGGGCTGTCCCTGGGGTGATTCTGTGCAGGAGTGCCTGGGAAGCTCCTACACAGTTGGGGTGGCACATGGGAGGAGTGGCCCTGTCTCCTGATCCTTCTTGGAGTCAGTGTGTCTGAGTGTTAACACAAGGAGTGGGACTGATGAAATCCAAACTCCCCCTTGCTGAAGGAATGCCCTGGGTGGCTTCAATGGGATTTCTAAAAACTGCTTGTTTAGGAGTGTCTGCAGCTGCTCCTGAGCAGGCAGAGTGATGCTGAATGGCAGCAGGAAGGAAAGGGGAAGAAAACTGTGCACCATGAGCTCAGTTCTGCAGCTCAAGCCAGCAAAACCTGTGGGTTTGGTCAGTCTGAAAGTGGTGTTGGATTTGTGTTTGGCCTTGAGGCCAGTGCGTGGGGGGCACTGTAAACATGACTAATTCTACCCCTGCCTTTCTCCCCAGGTCATCATTGAACGTTACAAAGGGGAGAAACAGCTGCCAGTGCTGGACAAGACCAAGTTCCTTGTCCCAGACCATGTGAACATGAGTGAATTGGTCAAAATAATCCGGTGAGTGGGGTGGCCTCAGCTGGTGTGTTGTGAACCTCTCCTCACCCACAGGTCACCCAGCACGGGGTGCTGGGGTGAGGGTGGGGCAGAGGCAGCTGCTGAGGGCAGGGATGGGGATTTGGCAGCCACAGCATCCTTGTGTGTGGTACAGACTGTTGGGGGACTGAGGGGGCAGGTTCTTAGCATGTGCTGGAGGTCTGTGACCACTCCCTCACAGGGACAATCAAGAGCTGATGAGGGGGGCTTTAGTCCCCTCATTTTATCGTTCAGCTCAGAGGGAAGAGTCCCCTCTGTTTTGCCCTTGCCAGCAGCACTTGCAGAAGGGGGCTTTGTGAGTTCCTGAGTCAGGAGGCCTTGGAGCCCCGAGCTGCTTAGCTGGACTCACAGATACCACGTCCTGAGTGGTGAGAGGAGGTCCTGAGGAGGTCCTGGCTGTGCAGGCCTGGCCCCAAGTGAACAGCGTTGCTGGGGAGGTGGAACTGGCTGTCAGGGCACCTGCCCCGGGTGGGCTGACCCTGCCCCTCCTGCCCTTGCCCCCACAGGCGCCGCTTGCAGCTGAATCCCACCCAGGCGTTCTTCCTGCTGGTGAACCAGCACAGCATGGTCAGCGTGTCCACCCCCATCTCGGAGATCTACGAGCAGGAGAAGGACGAGGATGGCTTCCTCTACATGGTCTACGCTTCCCAGGAGACCTTTGGCTTCTGAAGGCTGCCGAGGGGTGGCATGTGGAGACAGATGAACTGTGGCGCAGAGGCCCCCGGCCTCGGAAGACAACGCAGCCAGAGGCTCACCAGAGGGGGGCTGTGCTGACCCCCTTCCTCCCCCTCCCTCCCCTCCCCATCACCCTGTCACCAAAGAGGCTCGTGGCGCGTGTTGGACTCGCACAACCCTTCCCTTCCCCTCCGTGTAGGTCAATCCCGCTCCCTCCACACCCGCCTGCGCAGACCCCGCGCGGGGCCTCGGCTTCCCGTGTCCCCCCCGTGTCCCCCCCGTGTCCCCCCCGTGTCCCCCCGTGTCCCCCCGTCCCCCACACTGCTCTCGCTGTGCTGTGTGTGCGTGTGGTGTGTTGGGAGCTGCTGCCAGAGCGGGTGTGGGCACTGCCACCCTCACCCAGCACAGGGAGAGCCTCCCCCCGAGACACCGACAGCGGGCAGGAGGGCTGCACAAGCAGCAGACAGATGTTACCATTGCTCCCGAGTTTTAATTGATTTTAATTACACCCATATCAGATTCTTGGTGCTACTGAGTAGATTGTAGGCGTCTCTGTAGGACTGTGGATAACGTATATCCTTTAGGTTAATTTTATTGGTTTGTTTGTTTGGGTTTGGTTGGTTGGTTGTTTTGTTGTGTTTTTTTTAGGGATAGATTGGAATGGGGAGAGGGGGGGAATCTTTCCTGTATTTCTGTAGGTAAATAAATCAGGCTTCATTGCACTTTAAAGCATAGTAGATGTCAGAGTGGAATTTACTTATAATTTATACAGGTTTGCCATCTATAGTGCTACTCCTCCGTTGACAGTTGTACCTGGATTGTCTTGTTTCTTTTTTTTTTTTCTAATAAAATTGATTTCCCTTTTCTCTGTCTCCCCATTGCATGCAATTTTTCACTCTCGGTGTGGCAAGGAGTTCACTCAAGGAATGTACTGATTTATATTTGCTATGTTCCTGTCCCTGTTTCTCATGTATTAGACCAAAAAAATGTATATGATAAAATCCCCCCAGTTTAATCTATACAAAGGTATATATATATAAATATATATATAAAATAAACATAAATTCAAGTGGTGTCTTGTAGGAATGTTCTGTTCCCATCTCATTTGTCCGCGTTCCTGTTCCTGGTATAAATGTGATGTGTGTTCCTCACATTCCCTGGTGTGTGTTTGTGCCTGCCCAGGCTTGGGAGCTGGTTAGTCCAAGCTGTGGAAAAGCAGCTGGTTGGAATTGAGGGACTGAGGCAAAGAGGGAAGGTTGGCTTAGAGACCAGAGCACTGGGCAGTGATACAGGAAACATGGCTGTCCTTGCCCTGCCTGTGCCAAGTCTCTGGTACTTTGACCAAGCTTCTTCATCTGGGGAACAAAAAACTGAGGTTTGCAAAGCCTCTGCTTTTAAGGGAACCTTTGAGCAGTGCAGGTAATCATGGATCATCCTGAGCGCTCCATCAGACCTGTTCTCCAGCCAGAGGTGGGGGCTGGTGGTCATTTGGCAGGTCAGTGTTTCACTGCTCCTTGGCTCTTCTACTTCCTTTGCACTGCCCAGCAGAGAAGGGTTTAGGCACTGATGGCCTGAGCTGCAGCTGACTCTGTTGTTGATGTCCTACACCTGCAGGGAATCTTCTGTCCAGGGAAGGAGCTGGTGTGAGGGACAGATTCAGCAGAGCACAGAGGTGGGTAGCACTGCAGGGAGATGTTGGAAGCACAACTCCCAGCAGAGTGTAGAGAACAGCTGCCCCACTGGTCACAGAATCATGGAATCAACCAAGTTGGAAAAGACCTCTGACATCATCAAGTCCAACCCTTGATCCAACCCCGCCGTGGTTCCCAGCCCATGGCACTGATGCCACATCCAGTCTGTCCTTAAACACCTCCAGGGATGGAGAATCCACCCCCTCCCTGGGCAGCCCATTCCAATGGCTGATCAGCCTCTCTGGAAAGAAATTCTTCCTAAATCCAACCTAAACCTGCCCTGGTGCAGCTCAAGGCTGTGCCCTCTTGTCCCACTGCTGGTTCCTGGGAGCAGAGCCCGACCCCCCCCCAGCTCCCCCCTCCTGTCAGGGAGTTGCAGAGTCAGGAGGTCTCCCCTGAGCCTCCTCCTCTCCAGGCTGAGCCCCCCCAGCTCCCTCAGCCTCTCCTCACAGCACTTGTGCTCCAGTCCCTTCCCCAGCCTCGTTGCTCTTCCCTGGCCCTGCTCCAGCCCCTCCATGTCCTCCCTGAGCTGAGGGCCCAGAACTGGACACAGCACTCCAGGGGTGGCCTCACCAGTGCTCAGTCCAGGGGCAGAATCCCTGCCCTGCTCCTGCTGCCACACTGTTCCTGAGCCAGGCCAGGATCCATTGGCCCTCTTGGCCACCTGGGCACACTGGTCCTGGCAGCTGGAGCAGCTGTGGGGGTTGGCCCTTGTTAAGCACCAGCCTCGTGGTATTTAAACTCCAGTCCCTGCAGAAAGGTCCTCTCCCACTCTCCTCCGGGTGGGATGGGCTATTGCAGGTGAGCCAGCAGCCCAGGTGAGGCCTCTCCCTGTGGGAGGTGCTAAAGGAGTAGCAGATGTGCTTCGACAGCTCCATGTCTTTCTTGTGCTGGGGATTCCAGAGCTGGAGGCAACTCTGCAGGGGGGGTCTCACCTGAGTGGGACAGAGGGGCAGAACCCCCCCTCACCTGCTGCCCACGCTGGGGGATCAGCCCAGCACACAGAGGGGTTCTGGGTGCCAACACACACACGGCTGGGACATGTCCAGCCTCTCACCCACCAGCATCCCCAAGATCTTCTCAGCTGGGCTGCACTTTTTGCTTCCCATGTGACACTGTCTTCAAGGTTCAACTACTTCCAGGATCTCCGCTCTTACTCTTTTTCAGGCTGTTCTTTGCTGCTCTTTCCTCCACTCTGCCCTTAGTTCCTGGTGAGTTGTAAATAAAGGTGAATAACAACTGGAGTCTGTCCCCAGGGGCACCCAACAGCCCTGCTCATTCCTACCCACTTGTGTCACTGGGGGCTGCATGGGCCTGGCCTCTAATACCTGCAGGTTCTCAAAGGTCTCTGAAGGGAAATGCTGCTGTTTTGCCCACTCCTCCCTGTGTGGGAGATGAAAGTGGGCCCTTGCCTTGTCCCCCCTCTCTGCTGCCCTTTCACCCACAACCTTCAGGAAGTGCTGCAAGAAACTGCTTGGGCACAAGGGCCTGCCTGGGCTTTTCATGGGCTGATGCCTCTGGGCGTTGCTTTGGGCGTTGCTTGACCAGTGGATGATGTTACTGTGCCAGACTGGCTGAAAGATGGACCAGACCTGGCCAAGCCAGCCAGGCTGACCCAGAGCTGAGCCATGCAGGTTGTGTGGCACAGCTGATGACTGAGGCCAAATGGTGGAACCATCAGGGTAGGAGGAAGCTGAGGTTTCTGTGGGGGCAGTGGAACACAAATGAGCCTGGGACAAGGGTAAGTAGGGCAGAGTGCCAACAAGCAAAGATACAAATGCGCTGGGTTATTTCCCTCCTGATAGAGGAGGGGGGAAGGCCTGGAGATGAGCATGACAGCTTCAGAGGGCACTTTCGGTCCCCTTTGGTGCCATCTGCCTCAGCACAGAGCTGTATGTGTGTCCTGATCCTCGTCTGTTCATCTTCAGGCCACACAGTGATGCTGTGGAACAGCCTTGGGTGAATCTGTGGTGATGCTGTGAGGTAACTCTGACAGACTCCAGTGTTACCTTTATTTACAACTCACCAGGAACTAAGGGCAGAGTGGAGGAAAGAACAGCAAAAAATGACCTGAAAAAGAGTAAGAGGAGAGGTCCTGGAAGTGGTTGAACCTTGAAGACAATGTCACATGGGAAGCAAAAAGTGCAGCCCTGTGAAGAACTTGGAGGTGCTGGTGGGTGAGAGGCTGGACATGGCCCACCATGTGTGCTGGCACCCAGAACCCCTCTGTGTGCTGGGCTTGGGAGCAACTCTGAGAGGCTGAAAGTCTCTGCATGTCACACTGCAGCCATCAGTGACCAGAGCCATGAGGGTGTCCCGTGTCACCTGGTGACTGTCACTGTGCTGCCCTGCTGTTGTCCCCTCTTGACAACCTCCCCGCAGGCCCCACCCCGTGCTGCTGCCAGGGCCACCTGAGCCCCTTGGACTCCAGGCTAAGCAAGCCAAGTTCCCCCAGCCCCATCTTACAAGCTGTGTGCACCACCCTGGGGGTCCCCAGGACTGGCTTCAGTTTAGCACAGTGCTTCTTGTCACAAGGGAGCCACAATCACAGGGGGGTTGGAAGTGTGGTGGGAAAGAGCTGAGCAGGAACCAATGCTGCCCTCCAGCCACTGGCCACTCTGTGTGGTCACTGCCACCACCCTCACTGCCAGGGTAGTGGCTCCTGTGACCTGAGAGAGGTGTCTGGGATGGCTGTGACTCTTAGTAGGAAGTTCCAGGATGAGGAACCACCAAAGACTGAGACTGTGGCACAGCAGGGAAGGAAATTCCTGTTGGAGAGCGGGGTGCTCCCACTGCTCCCCTTTGGGTGAGCCCTGGCATGAGCTGCTCAGACTGACTCATGTGCATGAGTCTGGGCCTCCACCAGTGTGGTTTAACCCCAGCTGGCAACTAAATACCACACAGCTGCTTGCTCACCCCCCACCCCTTCCTCCCCTCTCCCCTGGTGGGCAGGAGACTTGGAAAATATAAGTAAACAGTTTAATAAGTAAAACACAATAAAACATGAAGACATGTCTCAAGTCCTTGAACCTCCAGGTGGCGGAGAGAAGAGCATGTTTGAGATCACCTGATGGAACTGACTGGACTCGAGTCTGTGGGGCCTGATGAGATGCCTGCCAGGATCCTGAGGGAATGGGCTGATGGGGTTGCCAAGCCCCTCTCTATCCCACTTGAAAACTCAAGCAAAGTCCCTGGGGACTGGAACTAAGGAAATACTGCTCCTCTTTTTAAAGAGGGGAGAAAGGAAGACAGGGGGACTACAGACCGGAGAGCCTCGCCCTCTGTGCCTGGGAAGATCATGGAGCAGATCCTCATGGAAGCGATGTTAAGGCAGAAGCCAGACAAGGAGGTGACCTGAGACAGCCAGCACAGCCCCACCACAAAATTGTGCTTGACCATTGGTGACAGAGCAACTGCAACAGTCGACAAGGGGAGACTGACCCATGTCACCTGCCTGGACTGGTGCAAGGACACAGACCCACACAGCTCGTCTCCAAAGCAGGGGAGTTGGGGAAGGGGCTGTAGGAACAGATAGAGGCTGGGGAAGGGGCTATAGGAACCCATAAAATCTGAGGAAGGGGCTGTTGGAGCTGTAGAGCCTGGAGCTGGAGAAGGGGCTACAGGAACAAATGGGGAGTGGAGGGGAGAGAGGCTATAGGAACCCATAAAGTCCAGGGGAAGGGCCATAGAAACCACATGGTCTGGGAGAAGGGTTATGGAAATCCACAGAGACTGGGAGAGCAGGGGGAGGGGGCTACAGGAACACAGGGGGCTGGGGAAGGGACTACAGGGAACCATAGGGGTTGGGGGAGGGGAAGAAGGGCCTATAGGAATCCATAAGGGCTGGGGGAGAGGCTATAGGACATGTGGGGCTGGGGAGGAGCTATAGGAACCCATAAGGGCTGTGGGAGATGGGGAGGGGCTATAGGAACCCAGGGAATCACAGAATGGTTTGAGTTTGAAAGGACCTTAATGATCATCTCCCTCCAACCCCCCTGTGTACTGACAACCACCACAAAAACTCTCACTATATGATGGCAGCCTCCACAAAAACTCTCACTATATGATGGCAGCCTCCACAAAAACTCTCACTATATGATGGCAGCCACCACAAAAACTATCACTATATGATGGCAGCCACCACAAAAACTATCACTATATGATGGCAGCCACCACAAAAACTATCACTATATGATGGCAGCCTCCACAAAAACTCTCACTATATGATGGCAGCCTGTCAGGACCTGTTTCCAGCAACACTGCCATGGCAACCAGCAGTGAGGCCTGTTTCTAGGGGCAACCTTTACACCTTTACATTTAAAGGCCACTGGGGCCCTGGTCCCACACAAGTGGTCTCCCACAGGCCTCTGAGGACCCTGAGGAGATGTCAGCACGTACTGACCCAAGAGGTCCACCTGGGGTCTACCTGGCTGCCAAAACACGCCGGTTCTAAAGCTGCTGTTTCGGGGTTTTGTAATCTGCTCTCTCGTTTTGCTGTTCCAGATTATACACAAAGCAATAACAGATCACACATCACCGGTGTCCTGGTACAGGATTGGGCCAGGAAGGAGGGTACTGAGTGGGTTTTCCACACACCCTGCTATCCCCAGGGAAATAGGATGGAGGAGCATGTTAATGGTCTGTTAAAACATTCTCTGAAAGCACACAAATCTGGAAGGGATGAAAGGTTACCCTCCGAATCAGCTAAACAACAATAGAGGCCGATGGGCAGGCCTGTATTGAGGGCTTTCTTGAGCTCCATGTCTCTCAAATCAGGTTCAAATAATAAAATTGATGACTTTCAGGACAATCTGAAGATGGGCCAGCCAGTCACGGTCAGTTATACATAGGACAAGGATGTGTGTGTTTCAAACCCCCTCTGACAACAGTAGAGAACACATCCAACTTTCCAACCCCTCAAAACTCACAAAACTATGTATTTGTGACTTTATTAACATAGCAGGATGTGATTTTAACTATTGCCTAGGAGAAACCATGTTACAGAACATACACAGCAACTTTATGTTACACAACAATTCGTCTCCAGCACCGATTGAAAGGGACATTATCCTGGTCAAAAACCTGCTGGAACATCCTGACCTGCACAAGCTGCTACAACAGCTGAAGAAGAAAAGCCAGAAGACATCGATCAGTGTCCATCACAATATGGAAAAGACTCATCATGTTGTACCAGTCCATTAGGATACATGCCCGGAATAAAAACAAGTACAACAGGCATTCAAACACCACAAAAAATCTTTTACTGCAGTGAGGATAAAAAAAAACTAACAAAGAGAATCAAAAGCTAAAAAGAATACAAAATAACTACTTTATCAGTTGGTATTAAAACAATACTATGAACAACATTTAATACAGTAGTAACTAGGAAAAAAAAGGAAGTTAAAGGGACACCAAAAAAAGGATATTAAAACAATACTATAGAACAGCTTTTAATACAATATTAATTAGTAAAAAGGAACTAAAGGGATACCAAAAAAGGATCTTAATGCAATATTACTGGTGTACAAATAGGAATGTTTGTCTCTTCCTGTATCTTCCCCACTTGTGTGGCTCAAATGCGCCACTGCGTGGACCCAAATGACCACAGGGTGTTGTCAATCCATAAGTCCATCCCTCTAATAACATCAATCCCTATTATATATTCTAATATTTTTGCTACCATTACTCTGTAAGGTTTTGGTGGATGGTCTGCTATTTCCAGACCATCCAGCATACACTCCTGAACTACCTGTTCCCCAAGGCTCCGTACAGGTGCTGGGTCCCCCTTATGTTTGTCAGGATTGCCGTGAATAATAGAGACCTCTGTCCCAGTATCAACCAGTGCCAGCACAGTTTGCTTGTTCTTTGTGGACCAATGTATTGTACAAGTGGTAAAAGGTCGTTGATCCTTACGAACACGGCAAACAGCGGGGGACTGCACTGGGGCTTGGCCACACCCCTATTCCAGTTTATGATGCTCCTCGTACGGAGGAGTGTTGGACTTTGCTGGCTCAAACCCTGAAAATACTGGATCTGTGTTACAGAACCGATCGACTGTCTCCTGCATCTCAACCCAGGGATACATCTGTTCTTGTTTTGTAGCTCTTCTAATTCGGTGCTGTCTGGTTAACCTCCGTAAGGCTTCTGTTGGCTGCCCATCAATATCTCTTTTGGGAACTCCTTTTTTAAGTACATCTTGAAATAACTTAGTTCGTTCCCCTTATCCTCCTTCCCCTCCTCTCTGGTTTTCACTGTTATCTCATTTATTTCCATGGTCGGCTGTTTTGTCTGTGTGGGGGAGACCTGGAAGGTCGCTGAGTTGCTGCAACCTCTCTACAATCCCTTCTATGGCTACCCCCGGGTTAGGTACTAACAGTGGAATAATGTATGGTTTCCAGGGTAAAGGACAGCCTTCTAACAGTTTGTTTTGCATTACTGTATGTAAAGTTCGGGGCTCTGCAATTCAATAGCCACTTTCATCGCTTCCCCTTTCAATATCCTGACTGCTTGATGAAGAGTTACCCAGGATGAACTTCCATCCTGCCATGATCCATCATTAGTAAAACAGTCACTAAAACATTCAGCAATAACTGAAACTAAAGTTTTACTAACTCCCTGTTAGCTGTGATGTCACAGGGAAGCACCTGATGTCACAGGGATGATATAACATCACAGGAGAGATGTGATGTCATATGGTGGTTGTGACATCATAGGGGAGGTGTGATGTCACAGGAAGGATGTGATGTCACAGGGATTATATGATATCACAGGAGATATGTGATGTTATATGATGATTGTGATGTCACAGAGGAGCTGTGATGTCATATGATGGATATGACGTCATAGGGGAGATGTGATGTCCCAGGAAGGATGTGATGTCACAGGGGAGGATGTGATGTCACAGGGATTATATGATATCACAAGAGAGATGTGATGTCATATGACGGATGTGACATCACAGGAAGGATGTGATGTCAAAGAGATTATATGATATCACAGGAGAGATGTGATGTCATATGATGGTTGTGACATCATAGGGGAGATGTGATGTCACAGGGCAGGTGTGATGCCATAGGGGACATGTGATGTCACCGGGATGATGTGATGTCAGGGGGAGCACATGATGTCACAGGCATGATATGATATCACAAGGGATGTGATGTCAAGGGAAGGATGGATGTCACAGGAAGGATGTGATGTCACAGGGTAGGTGTGACATCATAGAGGAGCCTTGATGTCACAACAAGGATGTGATGGCACTGCAATAAAAGATTTTTTTGTGGTGTTTGAATGCTTGTTGTACTTGTTTTTATTCCGGGCATGTATCCTAACGGACTGGTACATACGTTGGCGCAGTCGGCAGGATGCACGGTGGAATAAACAGTGTTGTGTGGGGAAATTCGTTGGTGGAGTGCTCAGCCAACGAAGCTGTGTCCCTGCATGAGTGGTGGGGGGATCTTCAGGTGGAGTGCACAGCCTGTAGAGCCACATCCCCGTGTGAGTTGTGTGAGAAGGGAGATTCTCAGGTGGAGAGCACAGCCTGTGCAGCCGCGTCCCTGTGTGGGTGGTGAAACATAGAGTTCAATTAACCCTCTGGGTGTGGGCACTGGGGGTGCCTGTGTCTGTGTTTTATATGTTTTGTTTGGTTTTTGCCTATTTTGAACTGGTTTTGTTGATTAAGTTACTATATGGGTGACAGTGCCTTTGTTTTTCGTATATGGGAGGTAGTTCTGAGCAATTAATTATGAATATACCACACTGCTTAAGACCTAGAATTAAGATTTGTCCCTTTTGCAACTGTTCATTATATGTACGACTTCTTTGTAATAACTGCAATAAATATATCTTGGGACCTAGAGGCATCCAGGAGGTAAGGCTAGATTGGACTCTAAATTTCTATTGTATTTGATGTGGAGCTAATCAAAGCCTAGAAGATACACAGGGGATATCATATCCTCCCCCTGACATCACATCCTCCCCATGACATCACAGCTCCCCTATGACATCACACCTGCCCTGTGACATTACATCCTTACCTTGACATCACATCTCCACTACAACATTAGAGATCCCCTGTGACATGACATTCTTCCTATGACATCACATATTCCCTATGATGTCACATCCATCACATGACATCATACCTCCCCTGTGACATCACATCCTTGTTGTGATATCACACATCTCCCCTATGATGTCATATCCATTATATGACATCACAGCTCCCCTGCAATATCATATCATCCCTGTGACGTCATGTCCTCTCCTATGACATCACATATCTCCTGTGATATCACATAATCCTTGTGACATCACAGCTCCCCTATGACATCACACCTGCCCTGTGACATCACATCCTCCATGTGACATCACATCTCCCCATGACATCACACCCTCCTCTGTGACATCATGCCCTTCCCGTGACATCATACCTTCCCCTATGACATCACAACCATTGTATGACATCACATGCCTCCTATGACATCACACCTCCCTGTGATATCACACCTGCCCTGTGACATCACATCTTTCCTGTGACATCACATCCTCCTCTGTGACATCACAATATTCCTATGACATCACAGCTCCCATGTGACATCACATCTCCGCTATGATGTCACATCTCCCTATGATGTCACATCTCCCTATGATGTCACATCCATCATATGACATCACAACTGCCCTGTGACATCACAGCCTTCCTGTGACATCACATCTCCCCTATGACATCACATCCATCATATGACATCACAACTGCCCTGTGACATCACATCCTTCCTGTGACATCAGAGCTCCCCTATGACATCACATTCTCCCCATGACATCACATCCTCCCTGTGATATCACAGCCTTCCTGTGACATCACATCTCCCCTATGACATCACATCCATCATATGACATCACATCTCTCCTTTGATATCATATCATCCTTGTGATGTTACATTGTCCCCTGTGACCTCACATCCTCCCTGTGACATCACATCCTCCCTGTGACATCACATCTCTCCTGTGAAAAACAAAACCCAGTCAGTCCGATCTAGTTTGTCCCATATTCCACCCAGGAGCCCTCCACCAAACAGATCCACCAGGTGGGGGGAAACCCATTTTCGGGGACTGACACGTCACAGCAAAAGGGAAAACCCCTCAGTGGATATTTCCACGAGTTACTCCGGCATCAACCAAAGGACTCCCTCCAACAGTCTCTGGAGTAACACTATTAATACAAATTGGCACAGTTAAAGGTTCGTGGTGGTCAGGGACAGGACCTGGCTGCAAAAACACACTTCAAACAATGTTGAAATTGTTGTTAAAGCAAAGCACAAACTCAAAACCAAACCAATCCACAAATACATTAGGAAGCAAAAGCCAGCTCTAGTCCTTCCAAGCAGTGACTAACATGCAAAGCTGACACTTCCCATCCAGCACAGGCGTCCCTGAGGGGGAGGAAGGCAGGTTCAACCCCTCCGTTGATCCAGTTTCAATGGAAATCTCCCTCCAATTCTTTCCCCATTTCCAACTCTCTTTTATGCTATTTCGGAGTTTGAGGGTTTCTACTGAGAAGTGCTACAATTGTTTCTGGGTGCCTGGGGAGCTTTGTGGGGCATCGTGACCTTATCCCAGCCGGGAAGCAGCAGTTGGAGTCTCTTTGCTGTCTGGGAAGCAGCAGCTGGTTTTCCTCTCTAATTCTTATTCTATGGTACATTTTATCCTTATCTCTCTCTCCACACTCTGGGACCATTTCTCTGGCTAGTCCAGGTCCCCCTGGATGCCATCCCATCCCTCAAGTGTGTCACCTGCCCCGCTCAGCTCAGTGTCACGGGCTCAGGGTGCCCTCCATCCCTTGGCCTCCATCATTAAGGAAGATGCTGGATACTGGGGCCAGGAGTGAGGAATTGGAGGGTGTGGAGTCCAGCTGGGGATTCCTTGCTGGGGATAAGGGCACGGACAGCAGGATTGGGAAGGGGGCAGCAGTCCTCAGCCTCTGGAGGTGTCTCCTGCAGAGAGGGAAGGACAGGAATGGCTTTGAGAAAGATCTTGCAAACTCCCAGTGGAGGAGGTGCCCAGGATGTGAGGGAATTCCCTGTGGTGGGAGCAATCACATCCCCTTGGGGTGCAGGGGCTGTAAATGACCCTCCTGAATGGCTTCATCTCCCCTGGGCCCCTCCTCAGTCAACATTCCTCAATTATCCAACAAACGAGGCAGGAAGCAGAAACGGGCAAAAGGAAAATCTTCCAGGTCACTGCCGGCTCCTGGGGAAAATCCAAGGCAAACAGTCAAGTCATTCAGCTGAGATGTTTTTCCAACTGCCCCACAATGGTCTCTTGTGTCTCATCAGGGGCCCGTAAGGATGGAAGGTGTCCCGGAAATGTCCCCAAAGGTGAGTGGAGAATTGAGGCTGTGGCAGGTGCCGGGAGCCCCCGCTCAGTGCCTGTCCTTGATCTCTACCCACGGGGGTCCCAGCACAGAGGGGCCTCTGAGGCAGGTGGGGAGGGAGGGACAGTGGGGCGGGAAGGTGATATCCTGCTGAGGGACAGCGCTGGGCCCAGGGCAGGGCAGGGCCATCCCTGGGGACAGGGGCACTGGGGTAGCTTTGTTTTAAACGCCAAAGAGCATTTTGTATGTATACATCATTAGTTAACCCTAAAAAACTCTGTGGCATCAACATCATCTACTGTCACAGAGTCAGCCCCTTGCTCCATTAATTGAACCATCCACATTTGTGCTCGCTCCCCAGGTTGCTGAGAATATTTAGATAAAAGATTTTTAATGTCTTCTGGGGAGAAATCAACAATGTCATCCTGTCTCACTTGGTTACCCTGATTATCCACCACAGCCTTCCATCGTACAACAGGGGCTGCCCTTCCTTCATGTGTCAACTCGTTTGTTGTTGATGGCTTCCCTGAACTTTCTATAGAATCGTCTTCATCAGAATCATCACTGCTACTCCATACGTTACCACCCCACTTCTCTGGGTCCCAATGAAGGGCAGTGACTACAGCCTGCACCCGTGGCCCCCCATCACTTCGTTCTATTTTCCTTTGCCTGTGCTGAATAGTTCTCTCAGCATATTTCTCAGCTAAAGTAACACATTTATCTTCTGCCCTGCTCTTTTCAGTTTGAAGGTCAAGCAAAGCCTGGCGTTGTACCAATTGAGTGGCTCTTACAGCATTCAACTGCTCCTGCAGTTTGTTGTTCTTTTCTAATTCCTTTTGCAATTTTTCCACAGTTAACTTACATGCAGCGAGCAGCACACCCCCCATACGTCTGGCATGTTCCAGACAAATGCTTGATTTAGTAGTAGGGGTTTGTGTAAACTGCTCCCAGTATTGCAATACCTCCATCAGGGTCTGCTGTCCCCAGCATTCAGGGGAAATCTGTGTACATGATTCCCATTTATTCCATAAGGTATTCCATGGCTCCTGCCCCCATTCTACTAATTCACAGGGAGGAGCAGCGGTTTTCTTGGGTTCATTGCCACCTGTGGCCGACCCTCCTAACCACTTCTCCATCTTAATCTACTAAACGTTCTCACTAACAAATACAATAACAACAGAAGGTTCTCAGTTTCAAACTAAACACAACACCTATACACAAATCCACAAATACAATTTCAAGATAAATACAAGACACTCCAATCCACAAACTGTGGCCCTTACACCACAAAGAAATCTAACCACATATACACATCAAATCTAAAGTCTGTGTTTGTACCAACCACAGAATACACACTCTGTAATAGCTCTGAATGGATCCTCAAAAAGACATATCTATGAATAAAACAATAAAACCTAACCCACTGAGTATCTTCTAGGCTTTGATTAGCTCCACATCAAATACAATAGAAATTCAGAGTCCAATCTAGCCTTACCTCCTGGATGCCTCTAGGTCCCAAGATATATTTATTGCAGTTATTACAAAGAAGTCGTACATATAATGAACAGTTGCAAAAGGGACAAATCTTAATTCTAGGTCTTAAGCAGTGTGGTATATTCATAATTAATTGCTCAGAACTACCTCCCATATACGAAAAACAAACAAAGCATATAAAACACAGGCACTGTCACCCATATAGTAACTTAATCAACAAAAACTGGTTCAAAACAGACAAAAAACCAACAAAACATATAAAACACAGACACGGGCACCCCCAGTGCCCACACCCAGAGGGTTAATTGAACTCTATGTTTCACCACCCACACAGGGACGCGGCTGCACAGGCTGTGCTCTCCACCTGAGAATCTCCCTTCTCACACAACTCACACGGGGATGTGGCTCTACAGGCTGTGCACTCCACCTGAAGATCCCCCCACCACTCATGCAGGGACACAGCTTCGTTGGCTGAGCACTCCACCAACGAATTTCCCCACACAACACTGTTTATTCCACCGTGCATCCTGCCGACTGCGCCAATGTATGTACCAGTCCGTTAGGATACATGCCCGGAATAAAAACAAGTACAACAGGCATTCAAACACCACAATCTTTTATTGCAGTGAGAATAAAAAAAACCTAACAAAGAGAATCAATAGCTAAAAAGAATACAAAATAACTACTTTATTGGTTGGCATTGAAACAATACTATGAACAGCATTTAATACAGTAGTAACTAGGAAAAAAAGGGAGTTAAAGGGATACCAAAAAAAGGATATTAAAACAATACTGTAGAACAGCTTTTAATACAATATTGATTAGTAAAAAGGAACTAAAGGGATACCAAAAAAGGATCTTAACGCAATATTACGGACAACTTCTAACACAATATTAGTTAGTAAAAAGGGGAATTAAAGGGAAATACTATGGACAACTTTTATTACAGTATTAACTAACAAAGGGGAATTAAAGGGACACTAAAAGGATATTAAAACATTTGCTTTCTCGGTTGCTTCCTGTCAATAACCTGTGCTTACCCACACAGACAGGCCAGGGCTGCCAGGATCTGCAGCAGCTGGTCGGTGCCCGTGCTTAGCGGGCGTCCCCGCGGAGCAACACAGTCTCCATGGCAGGATGAGGATTGCTCACCCCAGCAGTCCTGACACCCCATTTTATCAGTTCCACATTACACCACGTAGGGCCAGGACACAGTATAAGGTGATGCCTGAGTGGCAGCCAAACCCCGCCTGATCATCACCTGAGAGCAACAGTCTGCGCGTGCCCTGCTGTAGGGCAAGGGGCGAGTGACCCCTGCCCACATCATCTTCCTCTCACCATCATCTTTCTCACCCCTATGGATGACCTCTACCATTGTGTTTCAAGGGTAAATGTATCTATCTTGCATTATGGAGCCAAGCCAAGGAGGAACTCAGCTCTGATAATAGGGGACATCAAGTTGACTTGCTAAAGACACAATGGACCTTTCAGTTCACTTGTGCCATGAAGTTACACTGTACAATACTCAGGCTGGTTTCACATCCTAATATAATTTCTTTCTCACCCCTCTATGCTCCATTGATCATCTAATTCAAAAGTACCCCCCTTACACATGTCCTAGAACGAGTGAGGAGAGATGGAGAACATCACTGGTGAGTAAATTTTCTAGGGTGGTCCCCAACTGCCACAGGCTTTTTCAACCTAATGCTACATCCTGCTGTTGGGATATCGATCCCAACTGGGATTTGGTTTGTGTTAGTAACTGCAGTGTGTGTAAGAGTACAGTACCTAACCCAGCAATTGAGAAAACTGACTTGTCCAGAAATACAAAGGTTGAAGTGAAAGATATGTGTTCGTTTTGCCAGAATCAGATGCTATGTTTTATTTAGTAGATATTGCTAAGTTTTAACATTTTAATGTAAGAACTAACACCTTTTAAGTCATGTGAGTTAAGGTGAATGACAAAACATTGGAGACCAATGTTTCTCAACATATTTGCCAAATACTATACACATACACTGTGGACACCTCTGTTTGATAAGATAGCTCTGATATAATTTATTTAATAAGAAGTGTGCAATACTAGTAATTGTGTAGTAACTAATTCCAGTTAAAGCTTTTTGTCCTTTCAGCCTTTTGTCCTTTTCCCTGTAAATGCGTTGAGCAAAGGGGAAGCAGTAGCAGTCCTTGCACGAGCAAAAGGTGCCAACCTCCAACTGACACAGGTGGTCTGTACACGACAAAACCTCTGACTGCCACCCCACTTGGACTGCATTGATCCAAGAGGGACAGCATTTGAACAGGGAAGCAGCCTTGGAAAATAGAGCAGCTGGAGATTGCTTGTTACTCCAGGCGTGAAGATTTGGAAGGACTTTATTGTTTCAGTCTCACAGATAACAATAAACCAATGGAAGCCAAATTGAAAAAATTTAAAGCTTTGGTACAAAACATAAGACAGGACCCAAATGGGATAGACAGGTGGAATGGCTGGTCAAATATATTTCCTTCTGTTACCTCAATATTGAAACAATTTATCAGTTTGGTATTAAAGATATTCAGAGTTTTACTTGTTGGAGAGATCACGGTCTGCTGTTTTACTTAAGTATGGCCAACAGGTCTTGCTCAAATTCATGGATGCAAATATGATTCTGCTCCAATTTAAAGTGTGCAGGGAATGTTTTCCACTAAATAGCTCCAATATAAAGGTGGCTTTGAAGACATGAGCAAGAGAATGTGACCAACAGCAACCTGCCCATACAAATGAGTCTGTTCTTAGAACAAAACACATCAAACTGCCTGAAAGCAGCAAGGTTGCAACAAAACTGTACAAACTCAGTGAATGAGTATTTGCTGTGTCTGACTCCACTTGCTTGGTGACATCTTCCCTGTAATGCCTTCAGGGCAGGGCTGGGATCACACACCAGGGCTGGGATGAGGGGCTGGGCATGGCCAAACTCCTGCTCCCACAGAATCACAGAACGGGTCATGTTGGAGGGGACCACAGTGGGGCATCTGGTCCCACCTGGTCCCACCTCCCTGATCCAGCAGGGTTGTCCCAGAGCACATGGCCAGTCCAGACAGTTCTGGAATATCTCCAGTGAGGAGACTCCACACCCTCTCTGGTCTCTGTCCCAGTGCTCAGTCACTGCACAGCAAAGTTCTTCCTCGTGTTCAGGTGGAACTTCCTGGGCATCAGTTTCTGCCCGTTGCCTCATGTCCCAGTGGTTGGCATCACCGAGAAAAGCTTGGCTCCATCTTCTTGGCACCCCCCTTTAGATATTTATCCACATTGATTCAGTAAAAGTGAGACCGGAGTGTCTCGAGGCTGCAGCCAGAGACAGGGCGAGGCAGCCCCGGCCGGGAGCGGGTCCGTGCGACCCCTGCCCAGCTCCCTGCGGGGAGAGCAGTGCCCGCAGAGCCGCCCCGGCCCCTCCGCTGCCTTCCCGAACCCTCCGGCTGCTCCTTATCTCATCACACAGGGAAAGGACGCGCCCCTGACGGGGGTCCTGCTCTGCCATGCCGGCATCCAGCCAGTTTAACCCCCCTTGCTCACAGACCACACTGATGAGCAGTTGCAATATTCTGCCCCAAATGGACTGTAGGTTTGCCATTCCAATCCAGGGCAGGGCATGAAAAAAGAGAAAAACCCAGAACAGAACCCAGAGTGATCTTGCAGGGCCGGAGCAGCAGAGGGAGGATGTTCTGCCTGCTGGTATTTTCCAGCGCTGACCTGATTGAGAAGAGGGTCTGAGGGGCCAAGCTGTCCAGGAGCAGAGCTGGCTGCTTGCAGGGAGCATTTCCCTCCCTAGTGCTGGCTGTCTGGGCAGGGGAGGGAACTCTGGTTTGGCCAGGCAGGAGGGAAGGACTCCTGGAGCCTGGGAGAGAGGGGGGCTGCTGTGCAGGGGTGGGGGTGAGTCCTGCTGATCCTGAAGGGCTGGAAATACCTGCCTCTGGGCCTCCCCCCTTTCTCTGCCTCCCTCCTCCGGACAGACGAGAGTCGAAGGACACCTGGCAGAGCAGTCCCCACATGGAGACACCACTGTCCATGCTCTGCCCGGCGACAGCAGGTATTTGAGCAGAGCTTCTGGGGGAACTCACTCTGAAAAAGGACCCTGGAAAAAGGATCACAGGGCGAAGACCAGCACTGTCCTTCACACAAGGTGAAAGGCAGGCTGCCTCAAACAGACCCATCCCTCTACTCGCCTCACAGTAAAGCTTGTTATATGAGACAAAAATGCTGGCCATTCCTCACCTCCCTCCCTCAGATGCCCTGTAAAGTTGTGTCTCAGTGAGACTGAGGCTGCAGAAGGGGATGGGACAGGTTTCAACACGGAAAACCCCCATACACAGTTTGGCCTCGCTGGAAGGAAGCACAAGCAAGCCCTTGGCAGCAAACTCTTTATTGACAAAACAAGGGTGTGGGTCTGTGAGTGCTGTCCGGGGGCTCTTCACCTCTCCTGCCACACGCCTCGCCCTCCTCAGACGGGCTGGGGGTGCACAGCTCTGTGCCGTGCTCCAGCCTGGGCAGGGGGCTTCGGCCCCGCCGGAGGGACGGGCTGGTGGGGACACTCTGGGTCCCCGGAGGGGAGGGTGTCCTCAGCAGCATCGCTCTCATTTCCACCTTGGGGTGTGGGTGGGTTTGCAGCAGGCCCTTGGAAATTCCCTTTGGGGTTTGGTGCAGTCCCAAGTTGACCAAGTCGCTCCAGTAAAGACTGAACAATCCGATTTGCCATGGTCTTTATATCCAAAGTGTTGGCTAAGGCTGTTGGATTAATTTCTCTCTCCAAGTTCTCCTCCACTGTTGCAAGAATGTCAGCCTCCAAGGTTTTGTCATAGCCAGTTCCTTCTGCACGCTGCTGTGGTTCTAAGGCAGGTAACTTTGCTCCTGTGGTTGCTTCCAGCCTCTGCTGTTCAGATGCTCTGGGGACTCCTGACTGCAGCTTTTTCTTGGACACCTTTTTGCTGTGAAGCCCCAGGATTTCAGTGTACTCAGAGACAGGGCGTTGTTCTAACCAAAGAGCTAGGTAGGATTTCAAGAAGAAGCGAGCACTATTAACAGCTTCTTGGGTGAGTTTGTCAAGCCAAGTGTGAAAACGTGCTCTGTCTGAAGCTTCCTTGGATTTGTCTGCTCGGGTGGTTCCTCTATCAACAGGTCTGGCTGCTGCCCCTGGCTTAGCAATTCTGGATTCCAGATGGTCCCCCAAGTCCTCCAACACCATCGCTACAAGCTCTTGGGCCACCACTTCTATTTTCTGCTGGCGTCTTAGAGGTTTCTCAAAAGGCCCTGGTTTCCTGCAGATGTGAGAAGACTGCCCTCTGATCCCTCGGGCAGCCCTCCTTAAAAAGGTGACATGCTGATCCCGAGGAACCATCAGATTCCCAAACACTTTGTGCGCAACCATATTGACCAGACATTGGAGCTTCTGGGCTTCTGCTGCAGTTAGTTGTTCCTCTGCCCATGAAAATATATCTGGTCGTCCCAATATCTTCTCTGCCTGTAGCTTGAGCCTGGTCAGGTAGTCCCTGTACTGATTGAACTCCTTCACAGTGCAAACCACCTATGGAGGGATGAGGGCAGAACCCCCCAGGCACTGTCAAGCCATGCAGAACTGCCCTCCCCAGTGGGAGGGGAGCTGCTCCTCTGCTCACCATTGCCCCCACTGCCCCTGGTGTCAGAGCCCCCGATTCCCCCCGGCCAGGGCTCCTCGCCCCGGCTCCAGGCCTCGCCCCGGCTGCCTCCTCAGCACACGGGCAGTGCGGGGCAGCCTGAGAGGAGCAGGGCTGGGACTTCCCAGGGGGATGTTGGCACCATTTCTGCTCCCAGGGAAACCAGCCCACAGCCCTGCCCTCTGCCCACAGCAGGCGGCTGCAGCGAGTGCTCTGGGAACCCGCTTGGAGAGGGCTGTTCTTGATCAGCCTGACACCCAAACCTACGTTATTGTCACGGGTGACCAAGCCCTGTTTCCTCAGAAACTTCAGGACATCCTTGCGATGGTGGTAGTCCCGCAGGTGGGGGTCATGCAGGCAGTTGTACTCTGTGCTGAGGTGGTGGATGTAGGGATCATCCAGGGAGTAATAAGGACATGGACCTTGAAGCTGTAAGAGAGATTTTCCAGAGTATGAAGGAGTCAGGAGAGAGGAGCAAAGAGGTGCCACATGGTACTTGTGAAAAGGTAAAGGTACTTTGAAGACCAACACTTCATTTTTCTGAAGGCACAGAGTCCCATAGAGCCAAACTGCAGGGCCAGGCTGGGCTGTGATGGGCTGGGGGAGAGAAGACAAACCCCACCAGCAAATTGGCATCTTGTGCCACCAGGAAGAAATGCAGACCCATCCACAAATGAACCTTCCAAGTGAAAAGGTCAAGCCCAGCATTCAAATACAGCCAATGGAGAATGCAGGAAAGAGTCTCCTGGGCTTAGGCAGGCCCAAGGGCTGTCCCGACTGACGCTGCCACCGGGAAGTCTCTGCCCTGGGAATGAGCAGCACAGGCTGCAGGAGGAGGAGGACAGTGTGTGCATTCCCCAAGAAGGGAAGGCAAAGCTGCTCCAAATACACCAACGGGGCAAGCAGGAGAAGGCTGGAGTCCCCCTCAGAGGTGCCCCAGAGCCCAGCTCGACATTGCTGGGTGAGCGGAAGGGCGCATTGCCCCGGAACCCCGACACAAAGTCACCTGCTGCAGGTGTGGGCCCTGCCACACACGTGCACCGAGCCAGAAACCAGTGCAGAGAACTGACAAGTCCTTTTTCTCTGCGTTCCAGGGAGCTTGAGCTTCCCTCCACTGCCCAGCCCTGTCCGACTGAAGGGCTGCAGCTCCTGCAGAGCAGGTGGGCACAGGAACTCCTCTACCTGATGGGGACCCCACCAAAGAGGAGAGCTGATCTACCCCTTTCTACTTGCTTTACCTTTTCCCCCAGCTTTCCCCTGGAGAAGACAGGCTTGGATCTGGGTTTCACATGGATCCTGAACCCGATTGGGAAGTCCAGCAGGTCAAAATCCATCATCTCAGTAGCTCAGTCTCACAGGTGCAGTGCTCTGGGGCCGAGGTGGGAACACACGGACACCCAGGCGTCACCCAGGCGTCAGCTCCTGCACAGCAGTGCTCTACAGCCCCTTCCAAGAGCTCTTGTGGTGCTGTGATCCTGAGCAGTGCTCCACAGCCCCTTCCAAGAGCTCTCCTGGTGCTGCAATCCCGCACTGTCTCCTCGAGCTCGAGGCACAATAGCTGGTGTCCCAGTGAGCAGCTGAATACACCCTTGGGGCATTGTGACATCATGGTGATGCCACATCACTGCATTGTCACACCGTTGCGTTGACATCCCATCACACAGAAACTGTCCACCAAACCCATGGACGGGGACCCTCTGGAGGCCCCTTCGGACAGGCCTGTGGGCCTCTCATTCTGTCTAACCCCGCTGAGAGGTCCTTGATGTACCCCCTCCTGAGGTAATCGATGCCAAGGATCCAGAGGGCCTCTGGGCCAATCACAATGGGGTGCTTTTCCCACTTGTGCCCTGTGAAACTCACTTCAGCCTCTAATACAGACAGCTCCTGGCATCCCCCTGTCACTCCAGAGATCCCGATGGGTTCTGCACTCCTGTGCCTCGATGCCATCAGTGTGCCTTGTGCACCAGTGTCTACTAAAGCTTTACACCTCCGTGGATCTGCTGTGCCAGGCTATTGAACCCTCACAATCCAGTAGGCCCAGTCATCCCTTTCCTCCTCCTGGCTGAAGGCAGGGACCCTCCATTCCCGTTCCTGGTCAAAGTATTCACTGTCTGACCTTTGTGATGCCAGACCAGAAATCCCCTCTCCAGGATCAAAGGAGCTGATTTCAGTCCTTTTAGGTCTGGGAGATCCCTGATTGCCTGTAGGGGGTGTGTCTAAGGTACCAGGGAATGTACTGGGGCGAGAGTGCCCGAGGGACCATGCGCCGACATGGACAACCCTCTTGGCCAAGGAAGTCACATGGGTTTAAGGGATAAAAGCAGCACCGAATTTGAAATAAACCTCTTTGTTTTACCACCTCACAGAGAGCGTGTATTTTCTTTATTGCATAAAGGCACGTGCCACCCTACAATTGCCCTCTTGTGTCTCTGCAGTAATTACGCTCACAGCTTTCTTGGGTGACCCCCTTCTTACCAGCTCTCTTCCCTCTCAATTCACGTACCCAGGCTTCCAGCTTAGAGGTGGGTTCACCATCCCACTTCTTCATGTCTTCCTCCAGTCAGGCAGAAAGAACCAGAGTTCACCAGGTGGCCTGAGCTTGGGATTCCTTTCCCTGTGGCTGGGCCAGGAGGGGACAGATCTCTTGGGCTGCCCCTTAGGGCTGAGGTGGGGATGTGGAAGTGTGTGTGGGGACAAGGAAGTGCCCAGTTTCTTCTACGTTTCGGAGTCAGGAGGACATCATCTCTACAGGTGGTGGATCCATTCTCAGGTAATACAATGCTTCCAGACTATTGGAATATGATGTAGGGGTGCTTTGAACCACCTTCCTCTACATGGACACCGTGCAAGGAACTTTAGGGCTGGATCTTTGGGGCTGTTATCCCTTCGTAGATTACTATAAATGATTTCCAGCACTGCTAATTCTCTCAAGTACTGGATACCTTTATCTGCAGTGCTCCACTTTCCTGAGGAGTTCATAAGATCTTCCTTGAATGGATACCTTGCCCTCACGCTTGAGAGGAGCCATCTCCAGAGCCTGCAAATTGCTCTGTCTTTTCCAATTCCTCTTTCAATTTCCCAGTCTCTAGCAAGGGATCCCAGCTGTTGGGCTTCATGACATTCCTGACTATCAGCCCCATTATCCCAGCATCAAAGCAGCCAGGTAGGAATCCACTCACTGGGCTGGCGGCTGGAATCTTTCCGCAAGTCCCAACGTTCTGATGAGGTCAGGGACTGGGTAACTTCGGTTTCCTGTGGGATTGGTCTCACTCCTTTTGATTTCTTTGTTGAAGGACTGGCCCCCTCCCCTCCTGATTCTCCCTTTTCTTCCCATACTAATTTCATGGACCTGCAGCTTGCCTTAGCCATTTCTTCCTGTTCACTGACTGTAGTTGTTTTGGTTTGAGTCGCTGTCTCAGCCATAGCATCCTCCAGGGCAGTTTGGGTCCCTGCCTTCACTACAGTCCTCTGAGAGTACTGAACTGTGGCTCGATGGGCACAGGCCAGGCCCCAGTACAGGGCAAGAAGCTGCTGGTTTTCACTGGGATAGGCAAGGCACCTTCCATCAGGTGACATGCCAGTCTGCCAGGGTCAAATACCTGTTCAGGTGTGAAGTCCCAGGTAATGGGAGGAGTCAAACGCCCTGGGAACCTGCCCAAGTCCTTCCACACGCCCTGCCACCTCAGGACACATCCCAATATATCATCAGCTAAAGTTTGTTCTCTCCTACACCAGGACACACCAGATTCCACAAACTCCACAGTGTGCTGACAGTATTATTTAGTAACAATAACAGTATCAGACAGCTCCCATAAGGATTAGCAAGGACCATGGAAGACTTCATTATAAAGCCATTCATATCAATGCCAGGGAGGGGGGGAAGGAGTATTTTTCCATTGTCCCCAGAAGATGCTCCCCCAGCATGACAAGGCAGTCAGTGTGTACTGGTTTAAAGGTAAACCACCAGGGGGAATGAACTCAACTCAAAAGAGAGATTATAAGTCAGAATAACAATTTAATAAAATAATACAATAAGTACGATTATACAGACAAACAATTGGTTTTAACCCACAAAACCCAAATGTATAACCCAGCACCCTGGGGCATGAAGAGAGTGGTGTTCTTTGGGCCCTGCTTTAGTCCAAAGTAAAGGGAGAGGGAAAAACCTGTTGCAGTCTGGTTGAAAAGTGGTGGTTGCAGTCCAGTCGAGAGTGGTGGTCTGCGGTCTGGTTGAGAGCTGTGGTCTGCAGTCTTCCTCTGGATCCCACGAGTGGTTAAAAAAGTCCCAAGACTCCAAGACTGTATATCCTCCAGTTCAGGCAGGAATGTTCAGTACCTCCCTCAAGGCAGGGAGTTCCACAATGGGTATGAGGACAGGAGCACCCTCCTATCTCACAGGCCTCTTAACACCTAGTTTATAGCCTGAGGAGTCAGGCTCTATGTGCAGATGGTGTAAATGGTTCATTGATAAAAGTTTCTGGGCAATGGCATGGAAGGCTATAGAATACACAATTTTGGGTTACACCCATCCAGTGATGAACTGGTCTCAGCTGTCCTAACTAGGACACAGTGTGAGGGTATGTTCCCAAAACTCAGCAAAATAAAGTGATGAGCAGCACAGCCAGCAAACTCCATGTCCCATCCAAGAGCTTTGCTATTCCATAGCTACTGTCTTGCCTTTGTCTTGCCTCACGTTGGGCACCAAAAAGGACTGCGGTGGGTTGACCTTGGCTGGACACCAGGTGCCCACCCAGACAGTCTATCACTGCCCTTCCCAGAAGGACAGGGGAGAGAGAATAAGATGGAAAACGACCCGTAGGTTGAGATAAGTCACTTTACTAAAGCAAAAGCAAAAGTTTGCGTGCACAAGCGAAGCAGAAAATGACAAAGTTTATTCTCTACTTCCCATCAGCGAGTGATGTCCGGCCACTTCCCAGAAAGCAGGGCTTCAGCACGTGGAGCGGCTGCTCAGCAGACAAACGTAAACAATGTCCTCCCCTTCCTCCTCCTTTCCTCAGCTTTTATATCTGAGCTGACGCCATATGGTCTGGAATATCCCCTTGGTTAGTTTGGGTCAGCTGGCCTGGCTGTGTCCCCTTCCAGAAGGAATGTTGCAGTGCTGGTGCTGAGCCAGCCCTGCTCAGCAGTGGCCAAAATACCAGTGTGTTATCAACACCTTTCTAGCTACCAATGCAAAGCACAGCACTGTGAGGGATGCTATGGGAAAATGGTCCAGCTCAGCCAGACCCAATACAGGAATAAACTCTTTATTGGCTAAACAAGGGTGTGGGTCTGTGTTTGCTGTCCGGGGGCTCTTCACCTCTCCTGCCACACACCTCGCTCTCCTCAGACGGGCTTTGGGCGCACAGCTCTGCGTCGTGCTCCGGCACGGGCAGGGGGCTTCGGCCCCGCCGGAGGGACGGGCTGGCGGGAAATCCGTCGGCCCACAGAGGGGAGGGTGTCCTCAGCAGCACTGCTCTCCTTTCCGCCTTGGGATGCCGTGGTCCCTTTGAAATCCTCTTCGGGGGTCGGTGCAGGCCTACATTGACAAATCCGCTGTATTGCAGACTGAATTATCTGTTTTGCCATGGTCCTTATATCCAAAGTGTTGCCTGATGTTGTTGCATCCTCTTCATTCTCCAAGCTCTCCTTCACCGTTGCAAGAACCTCAGGCTCCAAGGTTTTGGCATAGCCAGTCCCTTCTGCACGGCGCTTTGGTTGTAAGGGGGGCAACTTTGTTCCCTTGCTTGCTTCCTGCCTCCGCCGTTCAGATGCTCTGGGGAATCCTCGTCTTGCTTCCATGCCCTGCTTTGAGGAAAGTGTCTGGGATGGCTCTGGCTGAATGTTGGAGGCCTGTCCTTTGGGAAGCTCCAGGATTTCAGTGTGTTCACCGCTAGAGTCTCGTCCAAACTGAGAAGCTACCATGGATTTCAAGAGGTTGCGAACATTTTTAACAACAAGTCCGGTGAGCTTGTCAAGGCAAGCCTCTAAACATGCTCTGTGTGAAGTGGCTGTTTCAGCTTCCTCGGATTTGTCTGCTTGGGTGGCTCCTCCATCAACAGGCTGCTCCTCCAGACTGGCTGCTGCTCCTTGATCAGAAGCTTGGGATTCCAGATGGTCCCCCAACATCTCCAACACAGTCGCTACAAGCTCTTGGGCCACCGTTTCCATTTCCTGACAGTGATCTTGAGGTGTCTCCAAAGGCTGTGCTCTCATGCCTGAAGATGTTCCTCTGATCCCCTGGGCAGCGTTCTTTAAAAAGTTGACACGCTTATCCTGAGGAACCTTCAGCTTCCCAAAAACTCTGAGCACAACAGTCTCAACCAGCTCTTTGAGCTTCTGAGCTTCTGCTGCAGTTAGTTGTTCAGACACAGCTTTGACCTGTCCGTCAGCAGCAATGTCTGGCTTCCCCTGGGAGTCAGCACCAGTGCTGACACTCCCAGGCAGTGTGGCATCTTCCTGGCCCAGATCAGCTGCAGTGTAAGTTTGGTCCTCGTCCAAAGCTGCTTTCACTCTTTTGGATTGTCGCAATTTCCGTGTGGTTTCTCTTCTCTTGGGTGGAGGTGGGCAATAAGGTTTGTGAGTCTGCATCCACCGCTTTCCCGGCCGGGAAGCGTTGGTGGCTCCCGGCAGCTGGGTGCCATGCTTTGATTTGGCCGGGGGTGGCTGAATACATTCCTGAAAGGTGACACCAGGTTGTGGCCGCTGTTGCCTGGACAAGTGCTGAGGCTTCCCACAGGTCCAGGACAGCACTCTGCTTCAGCCAGGCAACGAGGGCAGGAGAGAAGGGCTTCCCTCAGGACTCCATGTGCTTGCACATGGCCCTCGTGCCCGTGCCCACCCCAGCACCCCGCGCTGCCTCAGCCCCGAGCTGCACAGTCCTTTCCTCGCCACAAGGCCCGGCCCTTAGCACAGCCCTCACCTCTTGTGCACTGAGCACCTCCCCTGCAAGGAAAGCCCCAGCCCTCAGCACCACCCTGTGCCCATGAACACAATGCTTTGCCCACCTCTTTCCGCATCGACATCTGCTCCGAAAACAGCTTATGCCTGGTCAGATAGTCCCTGTACTGATTGAACTCCTTCAGAGTGCAAACCACCTATGGAGGGATGAGGGCAGAACCCCCCAGGCACTGTCAAGCCATGCAGAACTGCCCTCCCCAGTGGGAGGGGAGCTGCTCCTCTGCTCACCATTGCCCCCACTGCCCCTGGTGTCAGAGCCCCCGATTCCCCCCGGCCAGGGCTCCTCGCCCCGGCTCCAGGCCTCGCCCCGGCTGCCTCCTCAGCACACGGGCAGCACGGGGCAGCCTGAGAGGAGCAGGGCTGGGACTTCCCAGGGGGATGTTGGCACCATTTCTGCTCCCAGGGAAACCAGCCCACAGCCCTGCCCTCTGCCCACAGCAGGCGGCTGCAGCGAGTGCTCGGGGAACCCGCTTGATCAGCCTGGTGTCCAAATCTACCTTGTTATCACTGGTGACAAACCCTCGTCTCCTCAGCAACTTTAGGACATCCTCACGTTTATGATAGTCCCGCAAGTGGGGGTCATGCAGGCAGTTGTAGTCTATAGTGAGGTGGTGGTTGTAGGGATCATCCAGGGTGAAATAAGGAAATGGCTGGTGAAGCTGTAAGAAAGATTTTTCAGAGTACAAAGGAGGCAGAAGAGAGCAGCAAAGAGGTGCCACTTGGTACTTGTGAAAAGGTGCCAGAAACCAGTGCAGAGAACTGACAAGTCCTTTTTCTCTGCGTTCCAGGGAGTTTGAGCTTCCCTCCACTGCCCAGCCCTGTCCGACTGAAGGGCTGCAGCTCCTGCTGCAGAGCAGATGGCCACAGGAACTTGATGGGGACTCCACCAAAGAGGAGAGCTGATCTACCTCTTTCTACTTGCTTTACCTTTTCCCCCACCTTTCCCCTGCAGAAGACAGGCTTGGTTCCAGGCTTCACAGGGATCTTGACCCCAATTGGGAGGTTCAGCAGGTCAGAATCCATTTCAGTGGTATCCCCTTTTCACAGGGGATATTCTGAGGCTGAGCTGGGAACACACAGACACCCAGGCAGACCTGCCAGAGGGACGGGCTGTTGGGAAAACTGTGGGTCCACAGAGGGGAGGGCCCCCACAGCAGCACAGCTTTTCTTTCCACCTCAGGATGTGGGTGGGTTTGTGACAGGCCTTTTGAAATCCTGTTCGAGGATGGTGCTGCCCTCCCTGCTATGTCCCCTTATTACACCCTTTTTCCCACTATATCCCAATACACTCAGCAGTGCCTCTGCCTTTCGGCAGGACACCAGCAATGAGATAGTGCTCCACGGGTCCTTCCAAGAGCTCTTGTGGTGCTGTGATCCCGCACTAACTCCTTGTGCTCCAGAGGCACAATAGCTGATGTCCCAGTGAGTGGCTTAATTGGCCCATGGGGCACTGTGAGATCATAGTGATGTCACATCACTGCATTGTCACACCACTGTGATGACATCCTGTCACACAGAAAGTGTCCACCAAACCCGTGGGTGGGGACCCCCTGGAGGCCCCTGTGGGCCTCCCATTATGTGTGACCCAGCTGAGAGAGCTCATGTCCCCAGGCCCCTGCTCTGTTCTGTCAGTCTGGGAGGCAAAGCAGGTGTCCTCGCCAAAGGAAGAAATGCGAGGAACTGCCACGCCAAAGATGCCTGGTTTGGGCTTCACTTTGCCTTTTCTCCCTTTTTAGACCTTCTTCCCTGTCACGGCCAAGCAGCTGCAACTCAGGCAATTGCACCAAACTGGATATTTGGCCCATCCCTGTCAACATCTAATTCCTGATTCACATCTTGAGAAACAGAAGAGAAACACAGGCCAAGGGAAATCCCTGCCTTCCCCTTTACTCAGGCTCCCCCTCAGCCCAGACACCTCTCTGCTGCCTTCCCAGTCTCCCCTGCCCTCATTTCTGCTGCTCTCACTTCCTACCCCTTTTTGGCTGGATTTGGTGATTTGCTCATCAAACAAAGGCAAGAGACAGGCACAGCAATCTGTTGGCTGTGCAACAATCACCACAGGTGCCTTGAGAAACAGCGAGAGGCACAGCCCAGGGATGGTGTTCCTCTCCTTCCAAAGCAGTTTCTGGCACATGCTCCAGCTGCAGCTCTTCTCCTGTTCAGCAAGTGGAGGAGCAGCACCAGCTGCGCCCCAAATTCCCTCTGCTGTGCTGAGCGCTCAGCCACAAGGGCCACATCTGCACCCTCAGGCAGTGCTAAGGGATCTCCACCAGCTCAAGTATGCGCTCCCGAGAGGGCAAGTGTGTGCAGTTGCAGCTGGAAAGCACAGATGTTGAGGAATACATTTGGTGAGGGAGCTCGGGGTGCAGCTGCAGTGGGAGCTGCAGGTTGAGCTTTGGGTGGCAGGACCTCGAGGCACGGGGACCTGTGGCACAGCGAGGGAATCGGACACTCAGAGATGGGGCAGGAACTGGAGACTCGGGAGGGAGAGCTAAGACTTTGTGTGCTTGGACTGTGAAAGTACAAAAGCCCCAGGGGTTCAAGGTCCGTGCTCAGAGACACCAGCTCAAGCTGTTTCTGTTCCTGCGCCGTGAATAAATGGCTTCGTGGAACGAGACATCTGAGTGTCTGCTATGGGAAACCTGGGGTTGAACTGGTATGGAAACGTGGTCTGACTGTGTGAGTTGGGGGGCGTGGGGAGTCAAGCAGGGACCCTTGGGCTCGCTGGAGCCCCTGTGACGAGGCTTTGGTTCCAGCAGTGACAGTCTCGGTGGTGGAAGTGTGACTGCCAGAGGGCCTCCTGCATGCAGGGAAGTTTCCTTACCAAGAGGGATGGCTGGGAGCTGGAGAAGCCCCCAGGCCCTGCATTCCCTCCCTGCGTGCTGACCGTGTGGGCAGGGAACAGGAGGGAACTCTGGTTTGGCCAGGCAGGAGGGAAGGACTCCTGGAGCCTCGGAAAGAGGGGGGCTGGCTGTGCAGGGGTGGGGGCGAGTCCTGCCGACCTGAAGGGCTGGAAATATCCTGGGAAACAGGTCTGGAGAGAGAGAGTGGGGGAGATCGAGGCTTAGCTTGATCTGCCGCCCACTGCCTCTGATCCACAGCAGTTCAGACGGAAAGGCCTTCCAG
This sequence comes from Pipra filicauda, assembly GCF_003945595.2. Taxonomy (NCBI): domain Eukaryota; kingdom Metazoa; phylum Chordata; class Aves; order Passeriformes; family Pipridae; genus Pipra; species Pipra filicauda. The sequence goes on along the minus strand of NW_024104681.1, from coordinate 208,367 downwards.
AGGTTGGAGCCAATAAATTCCTGCACATGTCCCTCATTCCCCGTGTCGCAGGGCTCAGTGCCCCTCCAGAGCCCTGCTGCAGGCGCCCAGCAGCCGGCATTCCTTCCTCTCCGCTCACGAAGATCAAACACCAAAGAACAGCTTTCCTTAAGAAAATTTTTATGTCTTCCCCGTTTTCTCACAAGCCGGCCGGGCACGGCGACCGCGGGGCAACCCCGGTCCGGGGAAGGAAGCGGCAGATCCCACCGCCCGCCTTCCCTTCCCCTTCCGGGCAGCCGCGCAGCCGCAGCCGCGGCGCCGGGGGCCGGAGCGCTGCCGAGCCCGGCCGAGCGCCGCCGGTGCCGCCCCGGGTTCCAGCCCCGCCGGGGTCGCCCCGGGCCCCGCCGGGGTGGCTGTGGGGCCGCCGCGGGGCCATGGCGCGCTGGGCGCGGCGGGCGCTGGGCTCGCTGCTCCCGCTGCTGTGCGCGCTGCTCCGCGCCGCCGCCGACACCAGCACCGGCCGGGTACGTGCGGGAGCGGGGCCGGGCGGGGGTGCCCCGGGGGTACGCAGGGAAACCGGGCGGGCAGCGGCTCCGTGCCCGGGCGCTGGTGCCCGCCGGGAGCCTTCCAGCATCTCCCGCCGGGCCGGGCTGCGCTCGGGGGTGCGGGCGCGGCTCCTCCGGCCGCGCTCGGCGGGTCGGGGAGCGGCCGGACAAGTAGCCGTGCCCCTCCTGGGTGAGCCTGAGCCTCGGTGTCCGCCGGGAGCTTCCCGAGGTGTCTGAGCCGTGGGGTGGGTGCCCCGTTCCCGCTGCCGCCTCCGAGTGCGGCGGGCAGGGAAGGCGATGTCACAGGGGAGCCCCCGCGCAGCTGTTTCGGTCGCTGGGCTCTGCCCTCGCTGCCCAAGGGCAGCTAATTTTGGTCAGACCGAAGTGTTGCGGCGCGTTGTGTTTGTCAGAGGCCGAGGCCGAGGTAGCAAATGTCCGGTCTAGGAGCAGTTTTGCCCCTTGGCTTTGTCTCGAGCCCTTGGCAGTGTCCGTGTTGAATAGCGCTGTGTGTCCATTTGCTCGGTGAACTTTGCCATGCCCAGCCCAGGGGCTGTGACTCCGCTTCCCTTCCCCACCTGGACACAGCACCCAGCTCTGGGGCCCCAGCACGAGAAAGGTGGGCACCTGCTGGAGCGAGTCCAGAGGAGGCCACGGAGATGCTCCAAGGGCTGGAGCTCCTCTGCTCTGGAGACAGAGAGCTGGGGGTGCTGGGAGAGCAGGGGGTGCTCACCTGGAGAAGAGAAGGCTCCAGGGAGACCCGAGAGCCCCTTCCAGTGCCTAAACGGGCTCCAGGAGAGCTGGAGAGGGACTTGGGATAAGGGGTGGAGATACAGGACAAGGGAGAATGGCTTTAAGCTGAAAAGAGAATAGGTTTAGATTGGATATTAGGAAGAAATTCTTCCCTGTAAGGGTGGTGAGGCCCTGGCACAGGTTGCCCAGAGAAGCTGTGGCTGCCCCTGGATCCCTGGAAGTGTCCAAGGCCAGGTTGGATGGGGCTTCCACTAGCCTGGGCTAGTGGAAGGTGTCCCTGCCCATGGCAGGGGGTGGCACTGGATGGGTTTTAAGGTCCCTGCCAACCCATTCTGTGATTTTCTCCTGCTTTGGAAGCAAGGCCGTTTTGTTCTCCCACTTGTGCTCTTCCTGACCTGAGCCCCCTTCCCACTGCTGTGTTACATTGAGGGAAGACAAGGCTCTCCTCTCACCCCTGCTCTGAGTGATCAGGCTGCCAGTGGGAGAGCAGTGCATGCAGGTGATTCATCAGCACTCGTGCGGTGAGGACTGTCCTGTGGGTCAGATGGATTGTCCTCGTGGCTGGAAAAAGCTTAGGGGATGTATGTTGGTCTCATAATAATCCCGGTCCAAGTATTGAATTGAAGGGCTGGGGTATTGGCTAGAAGACAAAAGCACTGTGGGGATGCTTGAAAAGTTATGGTGAAAAGTTTCTGAGAACAAGTTTTTGTTTGAGTTTGATTGGCATTTGCACCTAATGGTGAACTAATATTCTGTTTTCTGCTACCATCCAAGTGAGGGAGGGGAAGAAAGGGGAGGGAAGAAAAATCCTGAAGCATGTTTTTGAAAATGCTGTGCTTAGCATTTTGACAAGTTTGACACAGGGTTTTATCTAAGGCTGCGTTTTAGGGGGGAGGCAGGGAAAAGGGACAAAACTCCTTGAGGAGAGGTGGCTGTTTTCCTGTTCTGACAGTTTGCTGGTATCACCTGTTGGTAGAGGAAACACCCATCAAACCAGAATCTCTGCAAACTTTGTGTCTTTTTTTTGTTGTTGAGTTTTCTCTGTGTGGGTTTTTTTTTGCTGTTGTTTTATTTTGGTTTTGGAGGTTTTTGTTGTTGTTGTTTGTTGGGGTTTTCTTAAGAATAATTCCTGTGCTCATTGCAAGTTGAACTTTTGTTTCCAGGGATTGCCCAGGCTGTTAAACTGTTTTCTTGGAATGATGGTCCACAGATAGGAGGGGTCGTGGGCAGTGAGTTCTTGGGATCTTGCTTCTGTGGGGACTGAGAAATCTCAAGCTGGCAAGGGGTCAGGGTGCACAGGAAGTCCCTGGAATCAGAACAGAACTTCTTGGGCATTTCTGGTGCTCCAAAGTCTTAAGTCTGCCCCAGTTACTCAATAGGGATGATGACCATTTTTAACTGGCAGGTCTGCCTTGCCCTACCAGGACAGGTGATATTAAACTGGATCTTCAGCCCTTCGTAGGGATCAGATGATATTACCAGACCTAACCAAAAAAAGAGAGATGGCTGAATTTTTTTTGCTAGTTTGTCACTTTTTTTTCTTTTGAGGAAATGTTCTGAACTGTTAAGTTGAAAACTTACTGTGGCATCTTACCATCTGTTTCTTTCTTTTTTAGGGTTGGTTAAAAACGTATGGCTACTTACTTCCATCTGACAGCCAAATGTCTGCCTTGCAGTCGGGAAAAGCTGTGCAGTCTGCAGTTGCCACTATGCAACAGTTTTATGGAATCCCAGTGACAGGAGTTTTGGACGAGACAACGATTGAGTAAGATTAACAGTGGCTACTTTTGTCTTTCCCTTTCTTAATGCAGTCATATTACCTGCATGATTATTCCAGGAGCAAGAAGTCCTCCAGAGGGACAGATTTGACTGACTGAGCCAGAGAAGTCTTGATTGTGAAAAGGTGTCTCTAACAAAAAAATGTGGGCAATTCCACTTTTTGCCAACAGTACTGTTTGTGAGTGTGAGGAGAAGCTCTAATTAATGTTGTTCTTTGAACACAGATCCGCTGGTGCACAAGCAAAGCATGAATCCTGTGAGCTTCTCAAAGTGGAGAACATCAAGGGTTTCATTTATTTCCGTCTCTGTCTGGATTTAGGTTAAAATTCTGGCTCCAGAAATGGCTTCTAATGTGTTTCTTAATTAATTGGATTTGTGTATGTCCACAGATGCTGTTTATGGAGATCCATAGTCTGAGTTGAAGTGAGCTGTTGTAGTCTGATGATGATGGTCAGAGCTACTTAGCTGTCCACAGTTGCCATTTGTTGGACTTTCGGTGTTCTCTGCTGTATGTTGACCATACAGCTGTATGTTGGTGGTGTTTTGATAGCTCAGAAGTGTGAGTGTAAATCACCCAGGCTGCAGGGACTGTGTTCTGTAGTCTGCTCTTCAGTCTGTGCTGCAAAGGGTGGTGTGGAAGTGGCTCATTGTCTGATTGCCTTGTCTGTAGTGCCTGGATCTGTCTGCTGTTGGTCTGGATTAGGGCAGCATCTGTTGACTAAAGCAGATTGCAGAGAAGGTCTTACTGCTGCTTTCTGGGGAAAAAAGCATCCAATGCTGAGCGAAAGGAGAAAGCCCAAATAATGGAACTTGCTTAGGCCCTGCTACTGTCCCCTTGACCTTATTACATTAGCAGACCCTTTTAGAGCAGGCTCTACCTGGTTCTTCATCTCTCCTGTTAGGGCACTGTGCTGGCAAAAGGGACGTGGTGGCGCAAAAGAAGGGGGCACAAAGTAACCAACTGGTGTGAAGTACAAAGGGGTTTGGTTGTAAGCCTTCCAAGCTGCAAGAAGAGGGAGAAACGGAAGAAATTAGTGGATTGAGCAGGAGGAGTTCATCCTGGGCTGGGAGTGCCTCTCCAGTGAACATAACATTTCTTCTTTTAGCTCACAGGAAAAGCCCCTTGTTCTCCATTGAGGGATAGAGAAAATCCTGTTTGCTCTTCAAATGAGATGGAAATGAAATGCTTTTTAAAGGTGGGGATTTTCCATCTGAGATCTCTTTGCCATTAATAAGTTTGTAGGTGAATGCTGAAGCCATTGAGCAAGGCTCTGTGTGTGCCTTGTGTGTGTAGAAGTTTGCAGCTGGGATGCTCATGAGTTGGAAGGGGATGGGGGAAGAAGGGGCTATAACATTGGGGGTTCTAGTTTGGAAAGGTTGGGAGCTGCTTCTGCTTCCTTGTGGGTAATGAGGGAAGGGAGAAAATTGCACATGAGAGTCCCTGCTTTAGTTAATGAAAGTTTTTCTGGAGGAAAGGAAGGTGTTGCCCACATTTTAGAGGTTCTATGTATGGGCAGGGGTTGAGTGATGCATGAACACCCAAAGGCTGATGGGTGAAAAACCCAGATGGTTCTCTCTTCTGAAACTTGAGTCTCCAAAGGATTGAGACCTCAGCTGCAGCCAAACCCTGGTGTGCTTTGCAGGCATGTTGGGTTACTCTGCCTCCATCTGCCCTGAGTCAGTTGGTCCATCTGTTGCATGGCAGGTGGAGCAGCAGTACCTGCCTAGAAACTGCATGAACAGAAAAAGAGGTCCTGATTGCTGCTAGCCTGTATTTTGAACTGGGGGGGGCATCTGGCTGGGCTGTGTTGGGCTGTCACTTCCTCAGACCTGGTTGTGGAAGCTGGGCAGAAAGAAAAGAGCTGACAAGACAGGCTGCCCCCGGGGCTCGGAATTACTCAGGCATTTGCTAAGCTGTTATTTCAGTCTGGGTTATGAGTTTTAAGATTGCAGCTGTGAATTTTTCTGTCACTTCCATCAGTGTCATAAGTTCTGTCCCTTTAAAGTGACTTTAAGAATCAGAGTGCAGAGTTATTATTTTCTGTGGTTTCTTTGTTAGGCAACAAATTCTGCATATTCTGTTTACACTAACTATAGAAATCTAAAGTTTTTCATCTCCACATGTCCCCAAATCCTGAGCTTGTTTTTTCCTCCAAGATTGATGCCCAGGTGTGTGAAAGCCACCTTGCAGGTGCTGCCTGTGGGAGATGGGAAGGAACACCACCACTGGTGATGCTTTTTAGTACCCAAAAGGAAGGTTGAGTCAGGGTCCATTCAGCAGAGGATCTATCTTGAGGTAGCATGTCGATGATATGTAGCTTCCTGTAAGGAAAGCAGGAGAGAATTCATAAACCAGCCTCCTCAGACCCTCAGCAAACATTGTGTCTGCCTGCAGCTGGTGAGGTGAACTGTAGTTTTACAGAGCAGCTGGGCGGGGATAAAGTCCTGGGAACATGTGGAGAGAAGGCACATAGTGCCAAACAAAAGTGGTGTCTACTGTGTTTGTCATGATCAATCCCATGGCTCTGAAGAGAACCAAGGAATAGTGTTACGTGTGTTGGGAGTGTCTTGTGCTTTGTCCTGAGCCTGTTGTGTAGGTCCCTCACCTCGAGGTGCACCACAGCTGTTTAAGGATGGCACTTCCACCAGCTGAAGAGCAGGTGATTGAGAGTGACAGCTTCCTCTGTTTGGGAGAGTCTTGTGGAGGGCTTGGAGCCTGAACTGGGGCAAGCAGCTGTATCAGGACAAGAACTGGATGTCAGTGCTTTTGGAAATTGCCTGTTTTCTGATGCCAAGCAGCTGGAGGAACGCGGTAGTCTATGCCTAAACAGTGCCAAGTATAAATTTTGATGATCCAGTGTTACTGGTGTTCCCATTTCAAAAAACAAGGAGGGGGAAGCAGCCATAAGTATCTGAATCTTGCTTCAAGTAATTGCCTTTTGTTGTTGTTTGTGATGTGATGATTTCCCCTGGAACACAGAAAGGGTTCTCCAAACTGCTCAGTAGAGAATGACTGTCATAAAGCTCAGCTACAGATGATCAACAGCAGCAAGCTTCAGCTTTGTGATTATTTTGTCATAGGCCTGCCCTGCTGAGAAGAGCAGAGATGGCTGCATTTGTACCCTGGCCCATGTGATTAGAGCAGGGCCCATATGTTTGGGAAGTAAGCTGAGTCAGGGAACCGATCCAGATAAACATTCTCAGCTTGACGTTAGCTCAGGCAGTTGACAGCTTGCGTACTGCTGAGCTCTGACCAGGTTACCTGGGCTTTGTTACTTGGTTTCATCAAGGCTGTGTCTGAGCTCTGGAACAAACTGTGGTAGAATATGGGGGTTCAGAGAGGCCTAAGTAAAACGGGGTTGAAAGAGGAGTTAGGCAGCCATGGGCATCATGAGTCTTTCAGCAGCTCTGCTTTGGAAGCTTTGGCTCAAGAGGCCTTTAAAGCCCTGGGTGGTGTTGCTGCAGCTTCCTCTAGAACAGCCCTGTGCCCTGTGCCTGTACCTGGAGCTGGCACAGGGGCAGGGAATTTGCTGTTATGGAAAGAATTAACTTTCTTTCAGGTGTTGGGAAGGGGCAGACGATGATCCTCCAGATGCTGAGGTGTGAGGTACTGCTGGTGTGTCAGCATAGCCAGCACTGCCCTTGTGATTTCTCTACACATCCGTGTTGGTTTGGTAGCTCTCCTCTGTTAATTTTTTGTCTTCTAGATGATACCAGTGAAGATAAAACAGAAGGTAATTTTCTGACTGTAGTCAGGGCCTGCTGATGCCTGATGTTCAGAGTACTGGAGTTCTCATGAAGCTCAAGAGGTGAAAACTGAGTTCACACTATAGCTTGTGTAAAGTTATGCTAAAAACATGGTGCCATATCATATGACTGGAGTTTTAAAAAAACCCAACAAAATTCAGGAAATATCTAGGAGAATACAGGTGACAGGTAAGCCTGAGATCTCTCCAGCAAAGTGCTTGAAACAATGCAAAACAACACAAATAAAGGGCACTTGGAAAAATACAGCGTGTTGAGGTTGAATTGATATGGCTTTTCTAAAAGCAAATCTTAGATGTAATGCTTTTCTTTGAAGGTAGCAGCAGTTGTGTGGGCAAGACAGATCTGATTTCTACAGGTTGCTGGGATTTCTGAAAGACGTACAGTGCTGATAAATGTAAGGTGATGTAAGTGGGGAAGATCTGTGCCAGCTTTATATGCACAGCTTGGGTTCTTGTCAGGTACAGTGCAATATGTATAACAACTCTCATTTGCTCTGTTTTTGGTGGGGAGAAGATGACAGATGACTGCACTGAAATTTGTAAGCCCCCAGAGTTGTTACATATAGGAAGTGGAATCAGGAAAGGGCAGCTGTGTGACTGCCTGGGCTGGGCTCTGTGTGTGTGTGCTGTGGAAGAATGTTCTGGTGGGACTGTACGAGTGTCTGTCTGCTTGGCTTTAATTTAAAGGGTGTCCTGGAAAGAAGTCTTGTAAACCTTCTACTGGTGATGGGAAATGCTCCCTTCCTGAAGGTGTGGGGCTAATATTTTTTAATGGATAAACTGTACTTTGTTTGGGCACAAGCATGAGGGCACACGTGGACTACTTGCCGTGTGCTGGCTGTAGTTGATGGAGGAATGTCTGCATTTGGAGGCCAAAAGTTGTCCCCCAGGTGGCCAGGAGTGTGGCCTTACTGGGGAGGAGGGAGAGAATGTGGTGTCTTGTTTGAGAAATGGGCCAGAGTTGGCTATGATGTTCTCATGGGTGACGAGGCAGTGGCACATCCTGCAGTGTGTTCTTAAGGGCTTTGTGTCACAGGGGACACTTGTCTTTGCCATCAGAGTAAGTGGATCAAATGCCTGAAGAGTTCCAGTGGCCGAGGGCAGTGCCAGTCTGCCTGGGAGGCTGTGGCCCTGTTATTCCTGGGATCTGCTCTGCTGTCCTGGGCTGTACTGTGAAATCCTGAAGCATGTGGCTGGGGACCTTTGGAGACCAGTACCTGTTGTTCCTCTCTTTCTGTCCTTGTCTCCTTTTTCCCCAGCAGCCACATGCAGTGATGGGCAGATCTGTTCCTCTGTGAGCCACTTCTGACTTCTCTGGAGTGTGCCCACACCAGCAAGTGGGTCACTATTTTGAGGAACAGTCTGTTTCTCCTTGTCTGAGAATCATTTATGTTGGAAAGAACTTCTTGAGACCATCTACTCCAAGCCCTTGCTCAAACAGGGACAGCTAGAACAGGTTGCCCAGGACCGTGTCCAGTTGGGTTTTGAATATCTCCAAGGATGGAGACTCTGCCACTTCTCTGGGCAACCCGTGCCCATGTTTGACCACCCCGAAGCTGGTGCAAGAAATAAGCAAAAGATCTGTCAAGGCTGGAGATAAAGGAGTTAGAGAAGGAGACTGGACTTCTCTGATCATAGTGCCTGGATCCCTGTGCAAGGGACAACATCCTTTGCTCTTCCAGCTCACCTGGCCATGGAGGCAAGAGTTTCCTATGTCATGAGTGACATCAGGGGTCAGGGGTTATGGTAAGGACCTCATGGAATTTGGTGTGTGTGACCCAGACACTGGAGTGATCTGTTCTGGTCGTTAGAGCCTCAGTCACTGTCTGTGAGGGTCGTGTTTGCACTTGCTCAGTTTTATCTAGTGAGTTAGGAACTGGATTTATTTTCCCTGGCATGGGAGCACTTCAACAAATGGAGAGTGGATCAAGTAGGTGGTGGGTGAGTTTGACTCCAGTGCACACACACCTGTGATTTTGTCTCTTGTGGCATTCTCATCATTAAGCTCTTGTCAAGCATAGAGTTTGCATGATCTGGTATCTGTGATTCCAAAAGGAAAAATGAAGTCTTTTTGGTTTGCTGAGGTGTGGATTGCCAGCAGAGATGGGGTGCACAGCTCTGTGCAAAGAGGGTAAACCTGAGAGAGGGAGGACTGAGCCCTTCTTGGGGTCTGCATTGGCCAACCCTCAGAGGTCTTCCAGTCACCCCCTGAGTTCTTCGGAATCTGTTTTCTGGATTCTTTGCTAGCTTGCCATTTTTCCCTTCCCTTCCAGGTGGATGAAGAAGCCTCGATGTGGAGTTCCAGACCATCCCCACCTACGCCACAGCCGGAGGAAAAAGCGCTATGCACTCACCGGCCAGAAGTGGAGACAGAAGCATATAACCTACAGGTACAGCCCCCTCCCTGCCCCTTTTCTGGTGGGGAAAAAATGGTCTGTACTTGTTTGGGATGCAAATTTTGTAAGTACTTTTAAATTAAAACAGGATCCTGCCTGTGATGCCTGGTTAAGGCATTCATTCTCAGAACATGGTGCAGGGGAATACTGTCAGGGCACTGGGGTAACTGAAGAGTCTCTTATCAATTAGAAAATAACTAATCAGTGAAGGCACTTAAATCCCAGCCACCAATTGTGTAATTTTGGCAGGAAAATCTTAGTCAGCCCCTTTCTGTTCCATTTGAAATCTAAAGCTCTAGCCTTTAGATAATGTGTGATCTCTAACAAACCATTAAAGCAGAAAGAACATCGTCTGAAGTCGAGGTGCTTCCTTCTTCTACTGTTTTGCAACTTTTTACTGAATATGTATTTTTGCAGGGTTTTACTTCTGCTGCTGAAATAGAACTCTTGCTTTTGTCCAAGCTTAGGCCTGCCTAGGAGATACGCTGGGGTGAGCTTTTGAAAGGCAGTTGCTGAATGATGCAAATGGAAGTTTCTGACAATAAGAATGTCACTTAAAATTAAAATTACCCCCCCCCCTTCTAGTTGAAATTACAGCCTTTTAAATTTTTTGGACGGGGAAAGGGGTTTGCAAAGGAGTGAAAATTAGGAACGTAGTCATTAAGGAGAAGATGTGATGATGCTTGTGGGTCCCTTCCAACTCAGAATATTCTGTGATATAGGTGAGCAAGACTAAGACAGAAAGAAAGTCTGTGATGGAGAGATAGAAATGTGAGTGACCAGCATGGGGAAGGTGCCAGAATGTGTAGGAAGAGATATGATGGTGTAAATGGAAGGAATCAGGGACTGGTGCTCTCTGTTGCTTCTGCCAAGAATTCTGAGAAAGGAGGAGGAGGAGGATTCTCCAAGTAAGAGTGAAGAACTGCAGAGACCGGGAGGAGGGACTTGTTCCACCAATAATTATTCCTTTAACTCAAATTGTAAAGGGACACCCTCTGTTTGTGAAGGCGTGAGAATCAGATCCTGCTTCTAACCTTTTCTGGACCTTAGGGAAAACTTGTATAGAATCATATAAATAAAACATGCCTTAAACATATGCATAACCACGGGAAGCAGATTGGCAGATGCCTCCACTGCTGCCTCCATCAAACCAGTGGTTGTTTAGCTTTCCAATTTCAGTATTCGTAGTGTGCATTTAAGTGAGAGGAGTCTTGATTCACCACCGAATGTGTTACAGTGTCTTTCATCTGTCAATCATTGCATTAAATTGAGCCAACTCCATCAAGGACTGAAAATTGTTTCCATGACACAGATATTTCATATTCCCCAAGCCAAATTTAATAGATCATTAGTCTATTACATGCACAGACACAAAATCCCCCATGAACAGTGTTTTTTAAACTAAAGTTTATAATTATGGGAAATTTATGTGCACTTAAATGCTCCTTACCCTCCCCAAACTCTGTATCATCACCTGTCATGGACTGAGCTGCTCAAAACTGGCAGGTCCATCACTCCTGTGAGCTCTAAAATATTTTGAGTAGTCCTGAGAATGAAGCAGCTCATGTAAGCATAATTTACTGAAAGGTTTGTTTCTCAAAAAGAATTTTAGTGGTCAGTTTTTTTCATGTACTGGATTCCTTTTTTTATGCATGATAACTTCAGACAAAATCTGAAGTAATTTACATTTTTAAACTAAGTTACTCAGCTGCCTACACCCAGATTGGAAAGGTTGTCAGGTTTTTAGGAAGTAACAGAAAATCAACCAAGGCATTAGGAAGATTTTTATTAATAAATGTAGACCTCAGATCAGGGCCGTAGTTTTGTTGGTAACTTTCTTTGTAACAGCAAAACTTTGTGTGCACAAAGTACTGCCTGGAAAAAATAAAGACCCTTTGGAAAGGGAAACTGTGGCTGTATATTGGTAATAAGTCTCTGATGTATTCTGCAAATTTAAATGTCCCTTCTTTCTCGTTTTACAGCGTACACAACTACACCCCCAAGGTTGGTGAGATTGATACAAGGAGAGCCATCCGTCAGGCCTTTGATGTTTGGCAGAGAGTGACACCGCTTACCTTTGAAGAGGTTCCTTACCATGAAATTAAAAATGACAGAAAGGAGGCAGATATTATGATATTTTTTGCTTCTGGTTTCCATGGAGACAGCTCTCCGTTTGATGGTGAAGGTGGATTCCTGGCTCACGCTTACTTTCCTGGACCAGGGATTGGAGGAGACACTCACTTCGACTCAGACGAGCCATGGACCCTGGGAAATTCTAATCACGATGGTAAGAGTGCAGGTCATCTTTCACAGCAAGGATAAGTTGGATGCAGACTCACTGACAAGCTTTCAACTAGGAAGTATTTGCTTAGTGGAGCTTTTGCCTCCTGTGCAGTGGTTCAGATGTTTTCTAAAACATGTTTTCTATCTTAAATGGGAAAATAACGTCATTGGTTTGTATTAGTTTGGCTGTGCATGGGTCTGAATTTGAGGAGTGTGTCTGCTTTTACATCTCTCAAGATTTTTGGGCCTTAGTTGCTGCAAAAACAGCTCTGGGAGGGAGAAGGTGAACAGAAGAGTGTTGAAATGGTGTCTCACGGAATACCTACCAAGGGCAATCAGAGTTATTCGCAATGGTGAATAGAAAATTGGGAGTGAAGACATTCGAATGTCAAGTTGTTTTGATCCATACTTATTTTCTCCGTCTGGGATTCCTTCTCCTGTCAGAGGTTGGGGCTGGCTGATTAGTTAAGGAAGACTGATGATTGGGACAGCAGTTTTTATCTCATTAAGCATGAAGAGTTCCTGCTTCTTTCTAACATTATCTTACTCTCTAATGGCAATGAGCACTTTCTGTTCTATTTTCAAACCTTTGATTGAGGATAGTGATGACTTGTAGGAAGTTTTAAGTTCAAAACCAGAATTTCACAGTGGCTTCATAAAATTTCTCTCCAATTTCCACAGTCACGGCGATTTGGAGAGAACAACGTGTCTTTCAGCCTGTAGGGATTCAAAGTCATGTTTAAGGATATGATAAGGACTGGAAGTTTACTTGGACTGTACATATTGACTTGATTTTTAAACTGTTTAGAAACATAGTAGTGTTATTGTGCCCATGATGTCTAAGGACATGTGCAGAGGTGATGTCTTGCGTTAGGCCAAACAGTGTAGTTTGAAAAGAAGAAAAGCTTTCAGGCACACAGACACCTTCAGGCCTGCCCTAGAAGTGGCAGCTTGCTTTAAGAATGGATTGCAAATTGAGAAAATACCTCAGATCATCTTTGACAGGAAGTGGAGCTGTCAGGTTCAGTGTGGGAATGCTAATTGGTAGGAAAGCAGAAATTAGAGAGAAGTAATGTCTCCTGGCATGTTTAAATGACTAGATGAGATGTAGGCTGAGAAAGAGAGAGTTATAGCCTGTGGGATGGGGAGGGGGGAGAGTGTGGAGAGCGTGGGAGGTTATAGTGTGACAGAGAAGCAGTCTTGCTGTCCTGAAATGTTAGGAATTTTTATTCCTGGGTTTGGGGCTGAAGGGAAGTTCATAGGTTTCCCTCTGGGATCAGGAGTGACAGAGACCTTGTGAGAGCTGCTTTTGCAGCAGCAAGGTGTGTTTGTGCTGTGTCAGTGGTCTGTGCCAGTTCAGTCTGTGTTTAGTAGTTATTTGAGGTCAGCTATGGGGTGTGGGGTGAGGCCCTTGTGCTGGATATGACTTCCCAGGTAAGCCCAAGTGTGAGACCTGGCAGTGCTGGTGTCTGGGAGAAGGTCCTTACAGGAAGGTGGAAGGGAAGGTTTTGACAAGTTGTAGTTGTTTTTTCTATTCTCATTTGCTGCACAAAAGGCTTCCATCTGGGATAAACTTAGCAAGGTTGAGAGGTGGCTTAAAGACTGGGAGGGATGGTCCTGGGGAAGTTTTTAATGGCTGGGTGGGATGTGCTAACATCACTAGATTACATGATCACTTTTTTGAGGAGTTTTTTGAGTATAGTTTTTAGGATGGTGTTTGAGAGCAATGCATACAATGAGTAGAGAGTCTGTCTTTTTATGAAAGCTATTTCTTTTGCTATTCTTATCCGTGTGGCTCTTTCAAAAACATGATTTATTTCTCTGATGTGCTGAGTGACTGTCATGAGTGGTGTCCTCAAAATGCATGAATTGGTATTTGAGGGGGCTGGTGTGCACTCTTGAGTGTGAGATTTCCGTTCCAGAGGATGTCATTTGTGTATTTGTTTTCAGATAACTGTGCTGTATAGACTGCAGGGACTCTTAGACAGTCACCAGCAAAGATTTTGAGAATGGGTCATATTTGTCCCCTCCACCTGGGGGACGTGCTGATTGTAGGAGGGGAATTTGGTGTGTTGAGGATGACAGGGGCAAGGCTGTAGTTGGAGCATTATAGATGTGTTGTGTGAGGAATTGGTGAGGAAATTGCCTGCATTCTTAGCCTTTGTGTGGAAATGTGAAGCTGTCCTGCCTCCTCACTGGGTGACCCAGGCCTCTCTAGGGAGGAGTTTCCTTCTGTCGCACTATTCCTTGTCATTGGAAGTGTAGGTAGCTTCGGTTTCCCGCCTCTGATGTTTTTATTTGAAATGCTGTTAGCAGGGCTTAAAAAGTTTCTTCTTGGTCAGAGATTTCCTGCTCAGTTCACTGCTTTTTTTCATTGAAAATAAGGTATTAGTGGGGACAATATTGTCTGTTTAATAGAAAGTATTTCCTTAAACACGGTCTTACTTGTCCTTGTGATATGTGTTTTGGGGCAGTGGGGTTGATCTGTCTGGAACTGAAGAAGTCTCTTGGTGAAAGAATGAGAAACCCCTACCAATAGGTCACTAGTAGATCTCATTTATTCACATGCTAAAGAGGAACTGTTTTGGCCATTCAGTATCTGTTCAATGGTTATAGAAATCTTAAGATTGAAGTAACAATAGTATCTTTACACCAACCCACAAAATATCACTGTTTAAAAGGTTCCATTCCTGACAAGAATTAGTTGAAAGGATAATTTGAGCAACCTGCCTTGTAGGTCTCTTGGCCTCGCAATTGTGAGGGAAAATCTCCTGTTTGCAGAGCAGGATGCTGAAACTGGTGCTGTAGGTCCTTCACAATATTTAGCTGATCTCTTTATCCATATAGTTTTGTTACAAACCACTTCAAACAGAAGCTTTGCTTTTGTTGGTCTGCATTTGTTACACTGTGTTGTGGCACCTGCAGAGTTTGTCCATCCGTGTTTGGATGAAGCTGTCACTCCACAGAAGAGCTGCTTTGGAGTCTTCACTGACAGTGCAAATTATATAGATAAAAGTGAAACATTTCACATGAAATCTCATCCAGTCAGGAAAAGTAAGAATGATTTGAACAGATCTTTCTGTGCAAGCAAACCAGGGGATTTATATGTGGAGAATGTGGTGTATCCTGAAAGCTTCTGTCTTGTAAAGATGCCTCCTGGTAATCCACTGGGGTTCACTGGCAATTTTATCAACCCACTTAGTGGATCATTAGTTGGGATTTATATACTTATTATCATTTTGCATGGTCATTATTATACTGATTTTGCCCTTGTGGACAGCATGGCCATTACCATGTCCCTTAGAATTATTATTATAATTATACTGGCTCTGATGCTGTGGGTTGTCTTTTGGAGCCCATGGTAACAAGGACACATGCACCAACACTTGGAGCTGCCTCCTCTGGCATTCTCATAAGCAAGCTGTGGAAGATTAATTTAGATAATCTTATGATGAGGATGGGCAAAACCAGGTGGGAAGTTGAACTCCTGGAGCAGCCCTTACTAACTGGGCTCATGGGATACAGAAGTCATTTGTTTTCAGATGATAGTGTCGATGGGAGCAGCTAGAAGCTTGAAGCAGGAAATCGGAATTTGAAGGGATAAAGGCAAATCAGAGAAGTGATATGGCAAACAAGATGCAACTGAAAAAGAGGAGAAGGGTGGTTTTACATTTAGACACAGTAGATCACACAGGGGATCTCTCTCCCTTGGCACCTCGGTGTCTCATCTAACCTGGCTAAAGCATAGAGGTGATGCATGAAATTCATTAACTGGCCAAATCAAGTATTTCCTAGCCTTTATATGAAAATAATAATTAGATATGTATGTGTCTCCAAAAACAAGCTGAAAAGGAATCCAGAATGACAGAAAGTTTAACTATCCACGTTACACATGACAGCTCTTACACACCTCTGACAACTCGAACATTAGTTTAATCCAGGTTAATTACAGGAAGTAAATTTTAATCTCCAGTTTAATATTATAAATAGTATCAGTAATAATCCCAGGCAAATCTTCTTAATGGTATTTTAAAAGTAAAAAACCATTGCTGTTACATCTGTAGTCAACACTATACCACTAAATCTGTGGTGTTTGCAACCCCCTATGGGTATATTAAAGAAATTTTTTAATATCAAAGCAAGGTAAGAACTGAAATATGAAGATGACCAGATTTTATTTCTTTCAGCATGCCCAGAGTCCCTAATACCCTCTTTATCGTCTGCTTGTGTAGCATTGTAGGTGGGAGTGTGCCCAAGGGCAGCTTCTTCTTGGAATAACCCCCCAGCTGACAAGTTATTTTTGTAGCAATTGTAGTGTAACTCAGCCTCACATCGTGTGATCATTTTGCAGATCACAGGACTCACCTTGCAGTCAGTACCTCTCTTCCACTGCACAGCTTCACACTGTACCAGGTTCTCTCAGTGAATGTAGGATGACCACTGTGATGGTTTTCTAGATGTTGGCAAGAAATGCTGAGCTTTGCTTGCAGCAAGTGAACAAATCTTACAGTCAAAAAACAAATGTGTCCCCCATAGATCCCAGTGTGTTCCTGCAGAAACTTCTCTGGAAAGCTTCCTATTCAGGATTTCTGAAGGAAAGCAGCCAAAAAATGTGCCCTGTGTACAAGACGCTGCCAGCACCGGTGTGGGAGATGGGACCTCATGGGTCACATTCAGTGCTAAATCATGCAGAAGTTCTGGAGGAAAAGGGCCTGAACCACCTTCTGGGAAGGTTCTGTCAGTCACCAAGGAGAGGAACTGGAAGCTTTTTCTCTGTGATTCCTTCACTAGCATTGTTCCAGTGGACATCTACCTGAACAACAGAAGCAAGCGCTCCTGAATCCACCATCTGGACATGGCATATGTTCAGGAACCTGAGCAGGCTTTCAGAACAGCCAAATACTGTCTGAGCTTACTAATGGGAATGTTCAGCAAGGATTTCAGTGAGAAAACTTTGATTAGGGTGGCTAATTTTGGAGTTTACTGACAGCCTGTAGTACCTGTTGGGAGGAGGGGCATGTGTAGCTTACAGCTGACGTTTAATCTGCTGGTTAGTGTTCAAAGTAGTGTCTTCACTGGAGATCTATCTACTGTTTTCTGTCCTGGCACTATTAATATCACAAATTTTCTTGATTCTTGGGACATTTGTATCCCTGTTCCTAAAGATGGGATCCTGTCTCTCACCTTACATTTGCAGTGGAGTTCAGTTGCACAAGCGCAGGCATTTAGCCAAGCTTTGAGGGAGCCACTCTCCTGTAACAGCTTGGGCTGTTTTTTTTTACAAATCTGATGCACCAGATTAATTTGAGCTTGAACCTGGATGTCCTGGTACTCTTTTTGTTCTTGCCATGAATACAAAGTTCTTAAAATTGCCCAGGCACCTACGGATTTTCTGCCACAGCAGCTCCTGTGCTTGTGGTCTGTACCATTAGACCTCTGACCTGTGGCTTTGTCCCTTTGGTCCATCTTGGGTGCCTTAGGGAGGATGTCCTGTGCTTCTGATACTTGTTGCCTTTACTGTCACTTCTGAGTATGTGCCTCTCCTCACCCATCTTGAATACCTCAGAAGACATTAAGGATACAATTTGGAAGGTTTCTTCTGTACAAATGCAGTTACTGAGCAATATCCTTATATTTTATGGACCGTATCTAGCTAGAACAGGCTGTTCTCCAGACTGTCCCAAGGAATAGGTGTATGGCTTTCCCTGTTCAGATTCCTGGATCATGGAGGGATGAGTGTCTTTCAAAGCCCTAAATAATTTGACCTCGAATAAGAAACAGAATTCAAGTACCATGCTTTTCATTCTCAGCTGCTGGAACTGCAGACTCGTGCTCTGGGTCTCCACGGAGATGCTTTAGGTCTCCACTTGGTTTGAATTCCACACAGGGCATTTTGCACGTGCTTCCTCCCATCACTGTCATGGTTTTCCCACCAACTCTTACTGTTTCTTCCCTTTTGAACCAAGGGAGAGTTGAAGTGGCCTCAGTGTGAACGAGATAAGGGAATGTATGTAGCCAAATGGTGTTTGTCTTTTTCTGCCTTTCTCCTGGTCTGGTTTGCCTTAGAGCTGCCTCACCTCTTGAGCCCAAATGAAAGAGTAGGTAGAGATGGGTGGCTGGGGCAGGAAAAAGGGCTGCTGTCCTTTTAGCTTGAGGATGCACATCTTGATCATAAAACCACAGCAGAACTATTGTATGTCTGCATTCTGGGCAGAGTTTTATTTCTTCAAACCTCTGCCTTCCATTCTCCTTGCCTTCCCCCCCTCGCTCTTTGTCACTGTTTTAATCCAGAAAGCTTTTATTGTTCCATAGCTGAATCTTTTTGCAAAGCCTTCTTCGCATTTGCCATCAGTGCAAGTTGAAACAAGTAATGTTTTGAGAATGGAGTGTGGTGTTTGGGGTCCCCAGTGCATGAAGGGTGTCGGCAAACTGGGAAGAGTCCAGTGCAGGAACACTGAGGTGATAAAGGATCGGAGCAAGAGGAAACCAGGGACAGTGGGCTTGTTCAGCCTAGTGAGGAGGAGGAGGATGGGGAGGAAGCGTCTATAGCAGTCTTCCACATGAGGAGATCTTATGGAGAGGACAGAGCCCACACTCTTCTTGGAGGTGAACAGAGAAGGGAACAAAAGGCAACGGGCACAGGGCACAACAAGGAAAACCCCACCTGGGCATAAGGTAAAACCTTCTTCACCAGCACAGCGGTACAACCCAGAGGCTGCACCTGCAGAGGATGTGGGCACTCCATCCTTTTGGAGTGTCCTGAGCAACCTGATGTCGTTTTGAGATTAGCCCTGCTTGAAGCAGAGAGGTAAACTTGGTGGCTTCCAGCCATGCCTTTCAATCTACGTTTTTCCATAATTCTTTAGCGTTGCCAAACAGACAGAATTTTAGTTCCTAGAACTTAGGACCAAACTGCAGTTACTTCTCGTGGCAACTCTGAGCCATAACAAGGTATTCAGCTCATAAAATTCTCTTCTTCTGTCACCCTTCTAAAAACAGAAATCTGTTAATATTGAGATCTTTCATGAGGGAGGACTGGTGATGCTTATAGGTGCATAAAAAGTATTTTTTGCCAGATGTTTGATCCTTTTGAACCCCCTCTGCTTGTTACATTTTTTTTTTTTTAAGTCCCAAATGTACAAGGTTTCTGTGAGCACTCACTAGATTAATCCTATAAACATGGAACATATGTTAGGATATCTAACAGATTCCCTAATATTAAGGGGGATGTGTAAGTTAGTTGGTTGGTTTTTTTTTCCCCGGTCAAATAGTTCTTTGTTATCAAAGAATTCCAGGTGTTTCCAGTCACTTTGGAAACATTGGTGGCCAAACATTCTTTATCCTGTTTGATTTGTTTAATTACAATTGTGTTGTTTTACGTGGAGGGAGGGAGCTAAGAGGAATGCAAAGTATCCAACTGTTGCTTTCTTTTTTTCTTTGAGATTAGTGTTGGTATCCACTTTTCCAGGTTGATTCTCTATTATCTGCTTGCACTCCCCTTACCTGACTTGTCCAGGTGCAGTGCCTGCTTGCTGGGAGGAAATGCAGCTTCCCTTAACCCCTGTACCTTCACCCAGCATGTTGCCAGAATTTGGTAACCTTTTCTCTTTGATTAATTCTTGTTTCTTCTGTGTTTTGCTTTGCTTTCTGCCTCATTTCTTTCTTATTTAACCACTTTTTCTCATATTCATTTTCTATGGAAATACTGAGGCCAGCAAAGACAACCTTGAAACCAATACCAATATCAATAATACCAATATAATGAATAAATCACGACACAGAACCCATATAATCTTCGTGCTGTTTGGCTGTTAAATACATTTTTAATTTTCTTTCTCTGATTTCTCAGGTACAGAACATCTCCACATCTAAAGAGTTTTGTTCTAACAAATGACATTTTGAATCCATCATTGTTTTTCAGGCTTCTGACACTGTTGTTGAAAACGAGCATCAGCATTTTTCAGAGTGAAAAACAGAACTGCCTTGAAGTTACTCGTGTGTCCTTTAATGCAGAAGATGTTATCTGAAAGACTTTCATAGGGATGTTGGAAGTCAAGTGGGGCGTAAATTGTATTAAAATTTCAATTTATTCTGTCAAGCCTTTTTTATGATACATCACCAGGTCATGCTGTTGCTCAGTACTTTGTTCAGTGAAGACCAGTTCAGTATTTAGTCTTATCACTGGTTCCATCCTGTGACTGCTTAGAGAGACTTGACCCCATGAGCCAGAGTTCTCTTAAATCATTTGCTAATGCTGAACCCAGTTTGAGCAAACACACAGACACATGGTTTCAAGAGAGGCAGCCACAGCAAAAAGAAATCAAATCAGGCAGCTTAAATCAGCAAGTTTGAGATTATAGCCCTGTCATGTCAACCCAAAGGTGAGGAGAGGAAGCCCATCAGCACACGGCGAAGATTCCTGACTTCACCTTCCTCCTCTTCACCCCTGGACAGCATCTCTGTAAGTAGTGCTTTCTTTTGGTGTGTTTGCTGTCATTTTACAAACACAGAAATGGCTTTACAGTAGTGCTGTGCTAGTGCAGGCTGGATTTTAAAGCTTGGCAGTTTGACAGTGCTAGTTATTGATTATAGCTGAAAGAGTCATCTGCAAATTCCACTTTCAAAGCAGTGTACTTGTAAATACACCTGATATTCACAATGTTCTATAAAAAAAATATTACCCATTTCATGTCAGTAGTTGTTCAATACACAAAGTATGAATATATTTATATAAGTATGTGGAATCCTATTGATTTTTGTATAATCAAAGTATTTTCCTTCTTTCCACACAGAACGAGATACTCTGGGATTCATAGGAAGGAGTCAGAAAGGATCAAAATGATGTGTCATTCCCTTAAAAAGGAAGAAAAAAAAACCCTAACAGGTCACGAGAATCAAGGTGAGCCAAAAAGTCTCTTTTTGCCACTTTTCTTTATAAAGCAGAAACACATGATGTGAAACAAGCCAAAATGCAGCAGTGTCTTTAGTAAACTTGCTGCCTTCCACTTGCTGAAGGGAGGAGGAATAAAATAACAGGCCTTCAGGAAGGAGAAAAAAAAGAAAAAGAGATGAATCATTGAAAAAAGTTTGCTGGTCATTGCAGGCAGAGGTGGACTGTAGCATCAGCAGGGAAGTGACACCCAGAACTCTGGATTTTGACACACACAAGCAGCAAAAGTTGTTTAAATTACCTTTTTCTTTTCTCTCCTGATTCTGAAGAAGAGCTCAGGATTTGAAGACAGTTTGACTTCTCTGCCCAGATCCACCCAGAATACCACTTTGAGGGGGAGGTCTCTTACTGCCCAGCTCTCTCGTGTCTCAGTCCTGCTCAGTCTTTACAGCCCCATCAGGAACCTTCCATGTCAGGGGAGGACAAAGACAGAAAACCTCCTGTCCTAGGTAGAGAACACCCTCTTTGTGGCACAGAGCTGCTCTCACAGCTTCCAGAGCAGTACTTTCTCTGTTGCCAGCACCAGGAATTAAATATCATTTCAGACTGATTGGTAGGAAAGAATCCCAAATAGCACAAACTGGTTTGTATTCACACTGCCTGTACCAGGACCTGAGATTTTTTAGTTACCTTCCAGTTGTTCCACAGCTGGGTTAAAACTGAATTCTGTCTGTAGACCCTGCTGTATTTCAATACTTTTAAAATATAAACAATAACTTCTTTTCAAGACTGATGGAATGAAAGTCATATTTACATTTTTCATGTTTTTATGAGTTTTTTTCATTTCTTTGCTGCTTTACCATCCGTTTTACCAAATTCTATACTAGTACAGGCAAATAGAAATTTTCCTTTTGGGATTAGTAGTTCTTTGATATGGAATCATTTAGGGAATTGCAACCTACACTTGTGAAAGATAAGGGTAAATTTTTCAGCAGAACACTCATGTTCCACTGACTGTCAGGCTGCTGAGCCAGCTGAAGTGTCACGACTGCCCCTCTCTCTGGCTGCCCACTCTGCCAGTTTTGACCTCACCATTCCAGACAATTAGTTTATATTTTTGCTCTGAGTTTCTGCAGGGGATTGTCCTCATGGTGCCATCTGTGCACGTCAGAGAAAGCACAGCCTGCACCATTAGTGAGGTGTATAGCACAGCTACCACCCTGGTTTGCACGTGGCCTTTTGAGGACAATAAGGCAAATTATGTTTCATGATGGTTGGTAACATAACGCAGTTCTTTGACCTTCTGCAGTCACTTGGTCTCGTGGAGATGGTTTAATGTGGCTGTGGTACAATTGCTGTTAAGACTGCAGGTTATCACTCCTTCTTTGTGCAGTGAAGCTGTTCAATCACTCTTCAGTTTTCATTAATTCCTTAGGATGCATCATGTTCATTGCTATGCTTAAAACAATAATTGCTTCTGAACAAAATGGCACCTGTATTTCTTTTTAACACATATTTTCTTCCTTTCTAGGTAAAGAAGCTGTTTTCCACTGAACAGCATCATCCCTTCTTCAAGGCCTTCAGAGCATCCAGAAGCTTTCTTTGAGCAGAGCGTGTTGTGGAGGTGAATGGAGGAGCACACACAGATCACATGTTCTTCTGTTGGACAGGTCAGACCCACCAGGTCTGAAGATGCCAAAACCAAGGCATAGCTTAGAGTAGCCCTAAAGCTTCTTTAAGTTGTGCTTGGAAAACAGTTGTGTCTACATGGCTGTTGGAGTGGAAGGAGTCATTTTAGTGTGTTTAAAGCATGTTTAGTTCACACCATCTTTTCTGTAATTACCACGGCATGCTATTGTCACACACAACCATCTGATTTCTTCAGTATCATTCTTACTTCAATAAAATTTCAAAATATAACCTTTATATGTCTTCTTAATTATGTTTGAGTAAACTGCAATAAGTAGATGTGTTGGCACAGTGATACAGTTCATAAAGTATAAAATTTACATGACAGAGCAGAGATTCACAGGTGCTTTTCTCTTGTTAATCAGATATCCAGTATTGTTTGTATTTCTTTTGTCTTAGAAGCTGTGTCCTGGATTCACACTCCCCTGTGCCAGGTGCTCTCCAGAGCACACACTCCTTACAGCTCCATGTACAGCTCAGGGATAAATGCTGGTGGTAATAAGTGATATCACAGCACTGCCATAATAGCTGTGACCTGTTCCTGTGAACTGGCAGGCATTTCTGGGAGTGGCTCAGCCAAATATATAAAACATTTTGATATGGATTTTCACAATACAATGAACGAAGCTGTACAAAAAGGCTTCCCAAAGAATAACCTGTGTCAAAATGTCTGTTACCCGACTGAACAGCTATTTGTTCTGGATGAAGATCCAGCAATCATGAGGGATGGAGTGTGTGAGTAGAAGGAAGATCATACATAACTCAGTTTATCTGTGACTCTGGCATTCTCTGTGTTGTTGCAATAAAGCCATGTGTTTCTTAACTCTGCAGGGAAAGGTAGAATATTACAAACAATTTGAGAGTTCTTTACCAAAGAAATGAGTTTGATGTGGGATGTGCTTGGGAGGAGGCTTCTTCCTTCTGAGAACAGAAGGGTGAGGGGATGAAACAGTGGTGAGAAATTTTTGGCCAGGGCAGGGAGCAGAAGGAGCAGGAGCTGTGTCTGCCACTGCCATTCTACTGCCTTTCAGCAAAGGCAAATGAGAAGCAACCACTGCAATGAGAACCAAGGCATTTGTAGAGAGCCAAGAGGAGCTTCTTGTCCTGCTTCTTGTGGAGGTCAGTTCATTTCCTAGAAATTCTCTTGAGCTCTCTCTACTTCATCTGCTGCAGCCACTGCCCCCAGCACATGACTGCTCCAGTTTGGGTGGCCTCCTGGCCATGGAGGAGGATAGCTTTTCCACTTCAGCGTTGACCTGCCCTCTGTGGCTGTGCTGGAACAGGGTAGGTTCATTTCCTAGTAAGTTCTTACCTCTAGATGCAAGGAAGTTCCCCAGCCAATATTTTCCATGCTCTGTGGCATCTTCACACACCACTGCCAGTCAAAATGGTGATTTAAAACTGGACAGAAGCAGCTGTTTTCCACATCTGTTTGTATTTCCAGGTACAGGTATTTCATAAGGATAGCTGGGAAAAGGGGAGTTTCTGTGGAAGAGCTGGTTGGAATGACCAGCATGGATGTTGAGGCACTTCCTCAGGAATGAGCCTTCATCTTTCTGGGCTTGCCGATCATCTCAGAACTCTTCCCGGTTGTCTCACTGGTGATCAAGGAGCCAACAAAGACAGATGATCTGCTAGACCTTATACTTGAAGAACTAATGGGTATTGTGAAGATCAGTAGCATCCTTGGCTGCAGTAACCATGAGATGGAGGAGTTCAGGTTGTGTGTCAGAGGGGTTGATATGAGGTCAATACTGTTTAATATCTTCATGAAATTGTATCAGTGGTGCAGCAGAGTGCCCATTTAGCAGGTTTGAAGATGATAGGAAACGTGGAGGAGTGGTTGATAGACTGCCCAGTGATGCTGTCGTTGAGAGGCTGGAGGAATGGGCCTTCCCCAGGTTGAAGGCAAGCAAAGAGAAATGCACAACCCTGCACCTGGGCTTTGTTGGTGGCCCACAGACTGGGAAGAGCTTTGCAGAGAAGGACCTGGGGGGGCCTGGTTGACACCAAGTTGAACATGAGTCAGCAATGTGTCCATGCAGCACAGAAGGCCAACAGCACCCAGGGCTGCCTTGGGAAGAGCTTTGCCAGCAGGTCAAGCAAGATGATCCTTCCTTATTACTCAGCACATCTGGAGTACGAGGCTTCCCAGTACAAGAAACTTGATATTTAAAACCTGATAGGACAACCTGCTTTACCTGACCTTGCTTGAGCTGGGGGGTTGGACTGGACAATCTCCAGAGGTGCCTTCCAGCCTCAACCATCCTGTGAGCCTGTGGGATTCATTTTCCAGCTGTAAAGTGGACTGATGTTTGTTTTGGGCTGAAACAAGTGATTGAAAGCTATTTGAAACTAATTTAACTTAAGATAGTGTCTGATCTCATGCTCCTGATAAAGGTTTAGCACATGGAGGCAAGTGACTTACATAGATTTATATGTAGGTTTACATAGACATGAGTTCCCGACATTTGCACTGCAAATACTGCAGATACTTCAGCAAGGAGGAAAATACCACCAAATTGGTGAGGGAAGATGTCCCTGGCAGTGGCACAGGCACAGCCCATGAGTCCATGGTAAACAAAGAGAAGAGTCTCATGAAAGTCATCTCTGTACTGAGTGACCTTTACCATGGACTTCCACGTGTGAATAGTTGTGGGCGCAGTGAAAATGGTGATTTCATGAGTATTTCAGTGATACAGGAGAGTAAGTCCGTTCAATTTGTAACAGGACTTTGAGTCTCTGAATCCCATTTGGAAAATGGGGGCATCTTCTAAGCTTGAGTGTTTTTGAAAACCCGTGAAGAGTGATCAGTCCTCCAAACTTTACCATAAAACCACTTAATGCATTTTATACTACACTGTTGGACATTTTATTGACTTGTTCTGCACGCATCAGATTTTTCAGCAACAGGTGAGAAAAATCCCCATTTGGATTTCCTGAATACATAAATTCTGGAATTTTACATCCGTATATGGCTAAATGTTAGCCTGCACATGGTTTTGGATACTTTCATTTGAACAAATTTATTTGAAGTGCGTTTGTATATTTTAACATGTCTTGCACGTTCAGATTCTTTCACCCTCCAACTCAAATGTTTGGTGTGATGTGTGTGGCCAGGGGAGCACTGCTTGGTGCTGACTTCAGGTATCTTGAGATGCTGCCAAAGCTCCCTGCTGTGAACTCGCAGACCCCTCAACCTGTGTTGTCACATTTTTATGAATAAAAGTGGAGAAATAACTATTTAAAGAGTGGAGATGGTTCTCCATGAGTCACTGTTGCAACTCCTGTCCCAGGGAGAGCTCAATTCTGTGCACAGAACTGAGCCTTGGTACCTCAGGTTCAGTTTGGGGATGTGGGGAATGGAGAAATGTTGTTTAGAGATTCTGCAGAGGAGCCACTGAGCTGCCACTGACAACTGTCTTCCCCTGTGTCTGATTGCAAGTGCTCTTGGTTTGTGCCTTGCCAAAGGAAACAAAACCAGAGGAGCCTGAATTCAGGCTGAATTGTGGGCTCAGACTTTTTATTGGCATCAGGAGGCTCTTAGGTCAGGCCTTGTTGGCTGTGTCTTCATCCCTCACACGGCATTGCCTGTGTCACCTCCCATGTCAAGGTGCCCTCACGGAGTAGGACATCCAGGGACCACACTAGATCAAGGAGATGGGGGTCCCAGATCCGTGGACTGAAGAGGAATGTGTGCCTGTAGAGTTGAAGGTACCCCTTCTTCGCTGCACTCCTTCCAGCTTCTGCACCAGAGAGGGCTCCTCTTCCTGTCAGAACTGTGTCCCTTCTTTCCTCCTTCCTCCTGTCCCCACCACTGGGATCCAACCCAACCTTTCCCTGTGTGGCTCTGCCTCCTGCAGGATGGGGTACCAGTGCTCAGCTCTTCCTGCAGACACGGCAGTGCCAGGGGTCCAGCAGAGTACAAGTGTGTTGAGGGGCCTGTGCTGGAGGGGCTGCCCCAGCCCCACTACAGGTGGGACAGTGGGTGTTATCCCAATCTTCTCTGCCCTCCCTCCTGCCTTGCCAGGTGCCTTACAGATCTCCCCTAGGATTTATTGGTCCAGGTCAGATCAGAGCACAGCACCAGAGGACCCAGAAGGGGCACAAAGCACCTGTTGATTATCAACCCCTGTTGATTATCGGACTGGCCGTGCTCTCACCTCTCCTGGCAGCACCCAGGTGAGGAGCCAGTGGTATCAGTGATGATTTTGTTGGCCATTTTCTGTAAACTCTATACCGAAGAGTCTACAGTCAGTATCCTTTCGCTCCAGGCCGGCCTGTTTTATCTGGTCATGGTGCTCAAGGGCACATTCTGTGACAGTGACTGATCTGTGCAGACTTTTGGGATTGAAACCATCTCCAGGAGCTGACCCTGGCACTGTGACCTGCTTGTGCAGTCAGAGAGCAAAGCATTTGCTTCTTGCTTTAAGAGTAGGAAGGTCCTGGGCTTGGCTCAGGCTGTGGCTGTGCACTAACCTGGCTGTCCTTCCTTCCGCAGGGAACGATCTCTTCCTGGTCGCGGTCCACGAGCTGGGGCACGCGCTGGGGCTGGAGCACTCCAACGATCCCAGTGCTATCATGGCTCCTTTCTACCAGTACATGGAGACACACAACTTCAAACTGCCCCAGGATGACCTCCAAGGAATTCAGAAAATCTATGGTGAGCAACCCTATCCTCTCCTCTATTTGCACCAACCTGGAGTCTAGGGAGTATTTTACAATTAGTCCCCAGAATTCCTGCAGCTGGTGGGCTGGATTTCCTGCCGTAGCTGAGGGGGGAACTGTTTAAAGCTCTTGATCCAGGACTAAGTACCAGATGACTGTCCCAGTGGTGGTATCCTTGCACAAGTCAGGATAACCAAATCTCTGTGATCCCCCTGCTGCTCTGTGCCTCACAGAGTCCCCACATCAAGGAGCACCAAAAAGGGAAAAACAGACTATTACTGAACCCAAGGTTTGTCCATTAGGAACAGCCAGTGCAAAAAAGGGAAAGAATGCAAAGAGCGTGGAACATCAAGGAAAGGTAAAAAGTATTTACGCACTCTTTTTTTTTCATTATATAGAAAGTAGGGATAAAAGGTTTGGATCTGCTTAGGAACACTTTGCTTCTTTTAATCTCCAGCTGAACATGTACAGCATGTGCCACAAAGATCAAGGAAAAGAAAGCAAAGGAGACAAAGAGATTATGGGAGACAACCAAGGGGCTGGAGGTGATGTAGTGCCATGTGGTGGGATACCAGGGTGTGAGGACAGGGACTTGCAGAGAATTATTGGCAGGAGACTCTGGGAGCAGAGGGAAATACAGCTTTTAGGAGCCACAGTCAAGGGCAGACTGAGACTAATGGCTACAGTCTGTGACAGCCTGTGAAAAACAGGTTTTGTCAAACATCCCTGATTTCATTCTTTGGGGAAGTACCAGTTTGACAGAGAGGTTATTTAATAAATGTAGGATAGAGCAGCTGTGCAGCATTTGCAGTTGCTGGACAGCTGGAGTCAAATAGTAGCTCCCAGAAGCAGTGGAGCAGATATTATATGAATTAGACATGAAAAAAAATACTTCTAAGGTTGTTGTCAGTGGGAAGGCTGGTGTTTCTAAGGGATTGATGTTGGGGTCAGTGGCAGGCCTGCCACCAGTCAACATTGACATCAGTGATCTGTGAGTGAATTTGAAATTACTTCTAAAAGAATTTATGCCAAGACTTGTAAGACTAAAGCAGTGCAGCAAGACTTTAGAGATCTAAACTGTATCTCAGCTGAGTTGGATTTGGTGTTTATTTTTTGTGACTGGATTGAGAAACTCAAACTTCATTTGTTCAAGTGTAGATGTCTAGAGAAGAGAATTCTCTTCCTGGGCTGTTTTCTGTGGCTCTTGTCTGGGCAATGTGGAAAACCAGGCACTTGTTGAGGGCAGTGGAACCTCGGTGTGAGGCAGATACCCAAAGTCCAACATGTAAAATAACATGGTTTGAAAGACACCCAGGGGAAAAAGCTCTTCCCATGCGTGCAGCTGAAGATTTCTCCTCGTTGCTCATTCCCAGGATGAAGTTGCTTGGCAGTTGTCCTATGGTGTCATTTAATTATGAATACTTTAACATGGTATATATTCAGATACCTAGGATAACAGAGAGTCTGAAGGGTTATGAAATAAAGTGCTGGGGTAAATGTTAAACTTTCCTTAAATAATATACATAAGTGTTAAATTTTGAAAGCTGCTAAAATGTCATTGTGCTGTTTCTGTTTTGAAATGTTCATTTAGTTCCTGTGAACTTGGACTAATCAGAAAGAAAACCCCCTAATTTTTTGCTGACAGTGAAAGTGCAGTCAAGAAAAATTACTGGTTTCTCTGGTTTCAGATACATTTTTGGAAAGGGAGCAGATAAAGAACTGACAGCCAGGTTGCTTCACTTTTGGGGTTCAAGCCGAGATCAGCTAAGCTGGGACCAGCACTCCCCAAAATGTGGCTCCTGGGACCAGGGGTGGGGGTGGAGGTGCCAGATAAGGCTGGGCAGGGCCATTAAAACCTCTCAGTGTCCTCGGGGCCCTGACAATCCATGAGAGCCTCTCCCCAGCTGGGACAGAGCAGAGCTCAGCACTCAGCTGTGGCTTGGCAGTGGCACCACAACACTTCCACTTGCTTGTCACCACGTAGGGACATTAAACTTTAGCCACAGGCTGTGTTAGGATTCTCTGTGTGCAATATAATATGCTTAAAATTTTAACTCAGCTGGAAGAGAAGCTGAGAGTTATTAAGAATTTGTTCGTTGGCTACTGTGGAATCACATAAAGCTCTTCTCTGAGGCCTCTGAGCTGGAGTGGGCTGGGGATGGTGTTGGGGGTTGTAGAGACAGCTTGTCCTGCGGGCAGAAGGAGCAACTTCTGCAGCCAGAGCTTTGCTTCCCCTGGTAGAGATTTTGGCCCTTAGTACAGAGTTACACTCCAAAAAATAAAGCTGTTTAAAATTAGGTTTTGCTCTTATGGATCACAAAGAAATTGTGGAAAATGCAGGTGATATTTCACCCTGGAACTGGAGATGGGAGAACATAACCCTTCATCTGACCTTCTTACAGCTGAGAAGGGTCTGCTGAAATATCCTTCTTGCAGCTTTAGCAGGAATGTTCAACTGATATATTTTACTTCCACAGTGCCTTGCTGCTTTGACATTCTCTACCATACAGCAGCATGTGCTCAATACATATTATTTAGGAACCTACTATGCAAAATCAGTCATACAGCCGCTGTCTTACCTGTAGCATCCTTTTTAAAAAGTAAATTCAATTAAAACTTCACATTTTTCATTTCACTGAAGTTGCTAGAACAAAGAACAGAGGGTCTGCTAAAGCTAAAGTCCATTTTGTCTCCTTTTGAAAACGATGCATTTCAAATGTATTTTATGTTGTATCTGTAATTGTCCATTAGAAAAGAAATATGTCTAGATCT
This sequence comes from Pipra filicauda, assembly GCF_003945595.2. Lineage (NCBI taxonomy): Eukaryota > Metazoa > Chordata > Aves > Passeriformes > Pipridae > Pipra > Pipra filicauda. Next base: position 178,849 of record NW_024104681.1, on the reverse strand, counting down.
GTCTTATAATGATTTGTTGAATTTCTAAGTTATTTTCTGCTGGATTTATTTGAAAAATCACCTAAAGAGACAGTAGGGGATGTGAACTCTTGTTTGTGCTTCAAGCTAATTAGTATAAGGTCAGTGTTTAAAATGTTATTTCCACTTTTGAGCTACTGAGGACAAGGCCATAAGCTCCCTGCGTGTGAGAGAACAGATTGTAAGACAAGTCAGCAATATTCCCGTCTCCTGAGAGGTGCTTCCTGTAGCATGTTCCTTGACAAAATAAGGAAATATCAGGACTGTTCTTTATATGTGTTTTTCAGAAGGATGTCTCCCTCTGTACTTACGTGCCCACGTCCTAAGTGACATGTCCAGGAAGGAATTAAACTGGAAACAATGCCAGTATGTAGGTCCCCTGGATGTCTGTTGAGTTGCCTCTTACCTTGGTCGTGCTGAAGTCAGAGCTGCAGGGGCTGAGAGGATGCTCAGCCATGGCTGTCACACAGCCTGACCTGCTCATCCTGCAGCAGGCTCTCTTGCCCTGACAGGAGGGTGCAGCCAGCTGGGGGTCAGTCTCCTCTCCCAGGTAACAAGTGACAGGATGAGAGGAAACGGCCTCATGTGCCAGGGGAGGTTTAAATTGGATATTAGGGGAAATTTCTTCACAGCAGAGGTGGTCAGCCACTGGAACTGGTGGAGTCACCAGCCCTGGAAATGTTAAAAAAACATGTGGATGTGGCACTTGAGGACATGGTTTAGTGGTGAACATGGTGCTGGGATAATGGTTGGACTCAATGGTCTTAAAGGTCTTTTCCAACAATAATGATTGTGTGATTCCATGATTCTTCACGTCCTGCTCTAAGTACTGGTTTGCAGTGGGTGATGAAGCAGCCTCTCATCTGGGAGTGACTCTCCTGACACTGTTCCTGGGGGGCAGATGTGCAGGGAAAACTCATGTCCCCATGTCTGGTTAACCAGGCCATTACCTTCAAGGCCCTTTCAAAGCCTAAGGGAAGGTCTCCTAACCACTCCTAATCACCAGATGATTTAGCCTGGAGACAACCTCAAGGATCTGGGTCATCCCAGATCTCACTGAGGATGTGTCAGCCTCACACATCTTTTGTGCAGCTCAAGAGGAGAGCTCCCAGTCAGTGGACATGGTGCATCCCATGTGGGCTGAGGTCCAGGGCAGTCATGAAACCACACCAGCTCCTGGCCAAGGAACTGGACAACACTAACTCTGACAGCCTGGGACTAGCAGGGCACAGTGTCTGTGAGCAAACAGCACCTTCATAACCTCCCTCCCCTTTTCCCAGTGGCAGCCCACAGGGATCCTTGTAACCTCCAGAGCCTTGTAACCTCCGTGTGTGTGTGAGATGGCTTGTGAGGGAACAGCAGAAAGACTGGTGGAGCATCTCTGGGTGGTGACACTGCATTGTGAGTGGGACTACCAGAGCAAGCTTTGCTGTTGTGCAGGACCTGGAAACATGAAGTGTAGGACTGATCTCTGACAATGTCCTCTTGGACATGGAGAGGGAATAGAGTAACATCCAAGACCTCATCTACAGAATTTGCAAGATCTGGGACTTCTGGATCCGTGCCCTGTGTCGCTGTGCTCCAGGAGGAGAGGGGGGAGGAAAATGGAGCTGGAGGGATGTACCCTGGTGCCACATCTCTGGCACGTTGCAGAGATACAAGGCCCCCTCTGTGTGTTGCATCAGTCCATTTGCACCTTTTCTGCTGTCTAGAGGCTCTGTTGGACCCAGCAGGAAACACCAGACTCTACCTCTGGTGCACCCACAGAGCCTCACCTGCCCTATGCCAGGTCTTCATTCCCATTCCTCTGAAAAACAGGGAGGGAGTAACTGCATGGGTCCCTGTGCTGCCCTTGGGCTCCACGTGACACCTGGAGGACTCTGCCAAAGGAGAGGCTGAGAGGGAGCCCGTCTCTCCTGGGAGGTTTCTCAGCTGGTGGAGAAGACTGCTGTGTGTTATGGCTGGGCAGGAAATACTTGTCCTATCCTGCAGATCTTTCTGAGTATAGAAAAATGTTCTGGTTTGCAGTGGAGCAGATGTCAGGCTTCTGGAAGTTTTTCCAGAGGGGAACTGGGCTGCAAGCACGACAGCTGACTCATCTTGCAGAGCCCCAACCTCTCATCATTTGCCTGCCCAAGTCTGGGAATTTTGGGCCCAGTTTTCTGGCACCCAAAGCAGAGGATCCAACTGCAAGGTGAATCACCTCATTCCAGAGCATTCCCTTTGGCTTAGAGCAAGGATTTCAGCTATGGATGCTTGTCTCCCAGGTGAATGCTCTAACAGAGGAGAATGTCTGTGTGAGAAGGGCTCGAGAAACCCTTCCTGGCACCCAGTGATGGTCATGGGAGCCTCGACTACCCACCTGGTGGATGTGCTGTGGGTGCTGGGGCTTGTTCTGCAGCTGCACTGTGTGTGCAGGGACCCACAGTAACTGAGACAGCTCACTCACTCCACTGCTGAAGGCTGAGCCCAGGAGTACAGAGTGCTGATGAGTTTGTTAAGTGAGCAAGGGAAATGAGTCCTTCCTGAGCTTGGAGTACTGTGGACAGTCTGTTATCCCTGAGGTAGCTTGTTGGCAGCTCTCTCATGTAATATGAACAGGGACCTCTCTGCACTGCCCTGGTGTCCGTAGAGCAGCTAGGTGGGTTCCTCTCACTCTCCCTGGCTCATTTGGATCATCTGTTACGATCTGAGACTGAGGACTGTGCACCTGGACAGCAGGTTCAGTCCCCCAGAAACATGCAAGCAACTCAGCTTTTTACAGACAGAAACCTCCTGTGTGTTTTTCAAGGCATAGCTGTAGCCTGGATGATAGTTTTGTTCTTGGAGTGAATATTAAGAAGATAAAGGCTGGCCTTGTGTTCACAAGCATCTGGTTCTCTCCCCCGAGCTGACCCAAGGCTCCTGTGTGCTGGCAGGCTCGGGGAGCCGCTGGCTGTGACACACTGAGCCTCACAAGGGGCTGAGCCTCCAGGCAGGTGCTGTGCAGTTGAGGGAACACTCTGTCAATAGCCAGGAGGACAGTACAATTATCTTTTGTCCTCAACTATCGACACAGTGGCTCCTAAATGCCTCCTCTCTCTGTGTTATCTTCACAGGTCACCTTGGTATTCAGATGGTCTGCGACAGAGGAAGCATGAAGGGAGGAGGCAAAGTGCCAGTGGCGGGAGTCACACTCTGAAGGTGATCTGCTGTGACCCAAAAGCTTTCTGACATTCTTTGCCTTGGTTCTGATAGAGAGGAAGAAAGTCTTCTTCTCCACACAGTGTCTGTAAAGTCCCAGAAAGTTGCTTCCCTCTGGAATGAGGGGAGTTTCCAGCTCCAGGAGGTTTCTTACCTGCTTCCTGTGTGGAAGTGGCTGCAGGTCCAGTCCCAGGGGTGGGTTTGGCTCCGGTGCTGGGGTCACACATGGTAATTAGGTGACTGGGTTCAGGCCCAATCGCAGACCCATACAATAACCTCTCTCACTTAGTTTTTTTCTCAATGAGATTTTTTTCCTCTGACTGTTTCTCTGGAGTTCCTTGGAAGTGTAGTGGCAGAGGCTGTGATTTGTGTGTGATGCTGCCCAGTCAGTTATGTCAGAGGGGGGTGTGACCAGGCCCTGTAATAATTGCCATGGTGCCAGCATCTTTGTTCACATGTTCATCTCTGCTGTTAATAATAAACCTGTTTCATCCTGCCTTGAGCTGCTTTGGAGGCAGGTTACTGTGATGAGATTCTGGAAACAGGAATGACTGGTGAACTAATGGACTCTAATGGATAGGGTCTGTTTATTCTGCTTTCATGCCAGGCTGTGCTCTGCACTGCCTTAGGTCCTAGGAGGGAGCATCTTTCTCCACCAAGGGACAGGCTGTGCTTGTACTAACTGTACCCCAAATTCTGCCTGCACAGGGCTTGGCCCTGAGGATTCCCATGTTGTCTGTGTGCTCCTCTGCTCTTTGCATGTGCACAGCTGTAGGATCATCTCCTGCCTTTAGCCACACTCAGTGACAAAGTGAAAGGAGCAATTAAAAATGTATAAGCATTAAATACTCTCACATGTAAGCATGAGAGGAGACAAGCCTTTAATCAGAATAAATTGGAGGCCCAGAACACATAAAAAGAAGAAAAGAAGCAAAACATAGCAAGGAAACATCCATGGCTGGCAGGGACATATAGTAAGAGGAATATTTCAGAGAATCACAGAATATGTTGAGTTGGAAGGGACCCACAAGGACCATTGAGTCCAGCTCCTGGCCCTGCACAGGCCCATCCCCAAGAGTCACCCCCTGTGCCCCAGAGGATCATCCAAACCCTCCTGGAGCTCTGGCAGCCTTGGGGCTGTGCCCACTGCCCTGGGGAGCCTGGGCAGTGCCCAACCACCCTCTGGGGGAAGAACCTTTGCCTGAGATCCAACCTGACCCTGCCCTGACACAGCTCCAGCCATTCCCTGGGTGCTGTCCCTGGTCCCCCCAGAGCAGAGCTCAGTCCCTGCCCTTCCTCTGCCCCTGCCCAGGCAGGTGGAACTGCACTGAGGTCTCCCCTCAGTCTCCTCTGCTCCAGCTGAACACACCAAGTGCCCTCAGTGTCCTCACACGGCTTCAAATCAAGGCCCTTCCCCATCTTTGTTTTTTCCTTTGGACACTCTCTGATGGCTTCGGATCTCCCTTATACTGTGGTGCCCCAAACTGCCCCAATATTGCAGGTGAGGCTGCCCCAGGGCAGAGCAGAGCAGGAAGTGAAATATTTGAAGTGAAATGACAAAGTCTGCATCCAGGCAAGTTGCAGACCAGCTGCAGTGTGTGTGGAAGCCGTGCCAGGGCCAGGCCCCTTCTCCAGAGCAGTTAGCCAATGCTGGTTTGGCCATGGCCAGCAGTGAGCATGTACAGGGCCCAGCCTTCCTTGTTGGGCCTGACTGGGATCTCCCCACTGCTCTATCAGATGTTTCCACCAATGCACATCCCTGGTTCATGTGAATCCTTGCTGCTGGGCACCATCCTGACCACAGTGTACAAGTGCTTCTGCTTGGCAGCTCTCTGTGTGCTGTTTCAGTGGCATCTTAGAGCTAATTAAAACCTTTACATTGGTCCCCTGGATAGCAGGTGCCCTTTGAGCCTTCCTCTTTTCTACAGGAGACTCTGACAAGCCTTGGGGACTGAAGATGAATGTGAGAGCTGTACAGGACAGGGCAGGCTGTAACTGGGTACAGGAGTGGGCCTCACTTGTGCAGAGACAGTGAATCTTTAGTAACTCCACTCATACAGTAGATGTTACATTTCCAGCATATGAACATAATACTGCAGTCTCTATTCTGCACCTTACTGTCAGATTCTCTCTTTGTGACCTAGCAGATGCATTCATCAATTTTCTTTAGATACTACTCCTGTCTCACCCTTTTTTCTTTAAAATAGAGGGAGAGAGGGTTAATGTCATGTCTCCATCTTACTGCTCATGGTCATCTCTGTAAAACTCTGTTCTTGCTCTCTTCTCCTCTCAAACTGAGGAGTTTTTGGCTTGTTATTTTTGGAAGTCCAGAACTGCCATTGATTTGAGTATCTCCATCTGTTTGCTGTGCCTGAGAAGCAGAACCACCCCAGCTTCATTCCCCTTAGAACTCTGTGCCTCTCCAGCGAGCAGTTTGAGTACAGTGACTTCTTGGATCCCTCCCAGACAGTTCCTTGGACAGAGGGGTGCCTCCCAGCACTGCAGAGTGCACAGCTTTCCCTGCTCAAGGGCAACAGGGAGTCCTCCTTACAAACCCTGCTGTGAACCTGCTGCCTCCCACCACACAGGGATCGGTGCCGGAGCTGGTGGCACTGTTCTGCAAACTAACAAATAGCTGCCTGATGAAATTATTCCTCTGTATCAGTTAAACTGACCACCACAGAGCAGAAATGCATCTCTGGTTTGGTCAGTGCACAGCAGTGTTGGCCTTTTGCAAAGGGGAGGGAACGAAGAACTACTTCTGTTTCTGTAGCAATGTGCTATAGCTGATCCTTGTGTCAGCCTGTTGGCAGGGGAATCCTATCCTGTAGGACAGGCATTCGAGATTTTCCAGTGTTATTTACCAAACACATCCCCTCAAAGCCATGGGGAAAGCAGCACAAGAGTGAAAGGGTCACGCTGTTGTTTAAGGAGAGACTGCAGTGTTCAGTAAATCGCTGCTTCTTGTCCCCTTGCTTAGGTCCCAACTTGCTTATCTTTCCTTAATGCAAGAATTTCCTATCTTCACCAAGCCTGTAAATTGTTGGCTTTCAGACTTCATTTACTCAGTTACTGTCACTGGCACCAAGTGCCATATTTGGCAGCCAAAACAGGTTGCTAACTTCCTGCCCCTTTAGTTCCCCAAAGCAGGAGCTGAATGCTGCTCCCACCTCCCGTCTGAACAACCCAGAACCCTGGCTGGCTTTGTGCAAGGTCTGTCTGGGACCTCTTTCCCAATTCCCAGCCTTTCCTCTGCAGCTTGTCCCACTTGTACCAACTCGGTCCTGCATCCATGAGCTTTCCAGATGCACCAGATGTCCAGCTGTAAGGTCCTGTGGCTGTGTGAGCTGAAACAGGAGCCAGGCCAGAGCAAACAACAATAACAAGAATAATACTAGCACATCTGGAGATAAATGTATACAAATGTCTCTGGAGATACATTTTGAGGTAAAAATGAGTCAAACATCAGTGGACATGGTGGGAAAACATTGGAGCTAAAATCTGAGATGACCTCTAGGGGAGAGAATGAACATTTTAAGGTAAGCTGAGGCAACCAGTAGTGGACAGGTGGGGAAAGTTTTGGAGTTAAATCTGTAGCAGAGAGAATGAAAATATTGAGGTGAACTTAGGTAATCAGTAGTGGACAGTTTGGGAAAATATTGGGGGTAAAATCTGAGGTAATGTGTAGAGGAGAGAAAGAATGTATTGAGGTAAACTGAGGTAACCAGTAGTGGACAGTTAGGGAAAATTTAGGGATAAAACCTGAGGTTTTACCTCAAGGTTGAGGTTTTACATTGCCATACAATGGAATATCTAGGGATGCTGTTAAGTAAACAGGATGCTGAGGACTCGACCCCCACTTGGTATAGATTTTGGGGAAGGAGGTGGTTTTGTGGATCAGCTCTTGCTCTGCCCTGTGGTGCCTGTTTGCAGCTGCAGCATCCTGGATGTGCTCCAGAAATGCATCTTTGGATTTAGTTTGGTTCAAAAAGGATGCATTTCATGAACTCATGTGTGACTCAAAGCACAGCAATTGCAAAGGACAGGACATTTCTCCAAAAGCACCTCCTTTGGTGCACCCCAGATCATTAGCAGCAGCAGTATCAGAGTTTGGGAATTTTATGGTTTGCTAAGTTACTGACTGGGCACTGACCAGGTAAGAATGGAAAGGATGAGCAATACACAGTATCAGTATAAGACTTTTATTCATTTCATGTAGACAGCTTTCCAAGGGTAATTATCAACTGAGAATCCTCATCTAAAGCAATATTTGATGTCTTTTATTAAAGCTCTGGAATAAAGTAAATGAAAATAGTTGCTAATAAAAATTGCACATGGCACAAAATATCATACTGTGAGGACAAGTTACCTTGCAGAAATATAAAATCCATTAGAAAAGCTTTAGAAAAGTGGCCTGTCTGAAGATCTTAAAACCAAAAGCCATTGCAGCACCAGAGCAAAGGAAGTGCTCTATAAATAGCAATTCTCATTAAGGAGAATGTTAAAAGCATCTCCATGAAGATCTATAAATGATTAAATGTTGAGACACTAGAGATAAGAAAAAGAAGGATGAAGCTAAAGCTGCACAAACTGAGGCAAGGGGTAGGACACAGACTTTAGCAGTGACAGGGGTTAATCATTGACACAGTTTGCTGTGCATTAGAGAGGATTTTCTACACTTGAAATTTGGAAAATGTGCTGTATCTGCCCCAGAAACACTGGGCTCGTTGCAGGAATCACAGGTTGAAGGTTTCTGGCCTGGCACTGCAGGAACTGGGACTGTATCATCCAAGTGGTACTTTCTGAACAGAAAATCCATGAAACCCGCACACAAGATTCTTACTGTTACATCCTTATTAACAATTAATAGAATGGATTTCTCTGATGACTTCTTTGTCACTGGCTGTGAGAATTTTCACTAACCCAGTCACCCTACCAGGACGTGTTAAGCACTCATTCATTCTAGGAACCTTTTGAAAATGGAATGTTTAAGAGCTAAGTTACCATGAGGACTTGGGCACCTAACCATCATTTGAGGCACATAGTTAAAAATGTTTATGTACAAAAGTCCTCTTCTAACCCCACAGGTATGTGGCCTTCATGGGTATCTCAGTCCTTCCTCATACATCCCTTCCCTGGCTATGAGCAATCATACACCTTGGGGTAACCCTTCCTGTGAGGATGAGCTTTGTGCAGGGCAGGTGTGCAGCAACCCCAGCTGGGCTGTGTTGAACCCCCAAAGTGACTCTGAAACAGCACCTGTGACAGCCAGCCCCAGTTCTGCCCACAGCTGGGGGTTTGTCCTGCAGGGTCAGAGTGAGGTTGAAACCCTGATCCCTGCAAATAAACAATCCTCAGATATAAAACTCACCAAAATCCCTGGCTTCTGTTTATTGCCAGATTAACTTGTGTCCTTCTCTGAGAAGCAACAAGAAATCGGTGACTCTCTGAATGAGATTTGGTCCAGACTTTATCACTGTTAATGAAATTGTCCTCTGGCAGAGGCAGTTTAAGAGCAGACCTCTGCTCCAGTCTCACTCACTTGTAATTTTATAGCCCTGTCCATTCCTGCAGCCTTTAAAATCCAGAGCTGAGCTGGGGAAGGATTGAAAAGGAGATCTGTACTGGGAGGGCATCACTTTAATGAGAGCAAGGTCCCTTGTCACAGCTGTGTGTCAGGGAGCTCTGAAAGCACTGACTGGTGACTGAACTGTGATAAAGTAATTGCTTTCTAATTTCCAAACTCCCTGCAGTTCCCCTTCAGTGTAGCATTGGTTTTCTGGTTTTGCATTGGGTTTGGGGGGTATTTTGTTGCCTTTTTTATGGTTTACTAAACGTTTCTTTTCAAGGCTTATCACCTTTCATTTCAGTTGGGAACATGACTGGTACGGCTCCTCCTTCCTTTTAGCTCCAGCCTCCTCGGGAAGACCTACAAAAACATTGTGTCTCTTCTTCAGTTCTTATCACTCATCTGTTTTGGGACATCTTTCACGTGTGGATGCATCTCGTTCTGCTCCCCATTTCTAGGGAATGAGCTCTGCCTCAGGAGCGTGTAAATCCCTGGCAATGCTGTCCAGCCACCCTGGTGCCTTTTAAAGCTTACGAGGGAAGCACAGAAAAGCCAAACTTGTCCACTTTGCTGAATATTTTCCTTTTCACTTCTAGGTCCTCCCATTGAGCCCCTGGAGCCAACCAGGCCTTTACCAACTCTTCCTGTTCGCAGAATTCACTCGACTTCGGAAAGGAAACACGAGAGACAGCCACGACCCCCCAGCCCTCCTCTGGGTGACAGGCCAGCTCTCCCTGGCTCCAAACCAAACATCTGTGATGGCAACTTCAACACTGTGGCTCTCTTTAGAGGAGAAATGTTTGTTTTCAAGGTACTTGAAAACTTACCCATGAGTCTCCCTTTAATTTTATCGCTGGAAAAGGTTAATAGAAGTATTTGGTAGTGAGATTTGAAATGTCTGTGAAAATAGCTCTGTTCCTCTGAGGCTGATGAGTGAGCAATATTAGAAGGAAATGTAAGCAGTTTGGCTCTGTAATATTGGGAACCTGTGCCTGATGGGATTCACAAAATGCCTGGGCAGCCTTGTTCAGAAGTCAAGTGACACAGAGGTGGCACTGTGGAATTGTGGAGATTGCCCAGGGAAAGCCTCCAGCACCTCCTGTGCCCACCCTCAATCCACCTGCAGACCACCTCCAAAACAGCTCAATCCATCCACAGACCACCTCAAAAATCTGCCTCAAACCAGCTCAATCCACCTCAAAACCATCTCAGTCCACTCACAGACCACTTTAAAAATCCACTTCAAGATTTTTCCAGCTCAGTCCACCCTTAAACCACCACCAGTTCAAAATGTGAACTGGGTGCACTGGCAGAGAATTTAGGCACCATCCGGCCTGAGAGGAGCCACCTCTGAAGCCATAAAGCAATACCAGTACCTACCCACAATTAATCACAGAATCCTGGAGTGGTTTGGGCTGGGAGGGACCTTACAGACCATCTCCTTCCACCCCCTGCCATGGGCAGGGACACCTTCAACTGGATCAGGTCGCTCCAAGCCCCATCCCAGCTGTCCTGGAACACTTCCAGGGATGGGGCAGCCACAGCTGCTCTGGGCAGCAAGCCTCGTTGTCTTGAAGGTGACCTGCATGGAACCAGGGCTCCAGGAGTGCTCAGCCTGCCTGAAGCTCCTGGGGAGTTTGAGTCAACCTTCCTTGTAAACTGCAGCTGGGGAGGAAGGAGATGCATTGCTCATTAACCCATTAGAGTGCCTTGAATATGGACATCCATGGTCCCATTCTCAAATACCAGTAGCTTTCACTGTGTCCAGTGGGTACGAATGTGGAGAGGGATATATTGAAGGTCATTAAGTGGACAAACCACATCAGTTGCAGAAAATTCTTGAACTGAAACTGGTTGAAGGCTGGGACAGTATCTGGGAGAAGTCTCACAGGTTCTGTCCTGCTTGTTAAAGCATCCACTGCAGCTTTAACTAATGATCTCATATCTGAAGGGATATTTAATAACTCCTTTGTGCCTTTAGACCTTGTGTGTTTCACACAGTCACCAGGTACTGGTCAGGCTGTCCTGGGCTCAGAGAGCTGAGCACCACCTGCACCAGGACAAGTGTGACACCTCAGTGGCAGGACACACAGGGATCACAGTGCTTATAACTTTGGAGTCACTTCCCTCTGCTCCTTTTCCCTCTTTTTTCCGCCCTTTTTCACAGCGCCAGCAATCAACTTCTCACTTTTTGGGCTGCCATCTCCCCCACGTGGCACTTTGCTCTCTGGAGACAGTGCTGGGTTGGAGCTGTCACCTGAAGCAGGACATCTGTCTGCAGTGGGGCCTAGGCAGGGATTAGGGATGCTGGATGCCCAGCAAGATAAAAATACCCATTCTGAAGAGGCTTCTGGTTTTCCCAGGATCGCTGGTTCTGGCGGCTGCGCAACAACCGCGTGCAGGAGGGATATCCCATGCAGATTGAGCAGTTCTGGAAGGGCCTCCCCGCCAAGATCGACGCGGCCTATGAGCGCTCTGATGGCAAATTTGTTTTCTTCAAAGGTACAGTACAGTTCAGTACAAGCCAACCCCTCCTGCCTCACCTCACACGCTGCTTTTATGGCTTGAAGATGGTGAAAGCAGGTACACTGCACCCTTGGCCTTTTCCCAGGGAGCACTTCAAGCAGCCACTAATCCTTAAAATATAGTTTAGTGTGGGCTGGCCTTGCCAGGACAATCTCTGTATAGAGCTAATATCAGTTAAGGGAAGTTGGCTTTCATGTGATGGCAAGAAACAAATCCTGTTTCCCAGGAAGTGTCGGTCTCCTGCCTATCCCCTTGAACACAGTTCAGCAGAGCACTGGGGCCTCTCCAAGTACAGGGTGCTCCCAAATCACATTTTTGGACAGTTGTCTCCTAAAGAGACAAAATTACCACCTTGTGCTGGGGCCCCACTTTAGCCCTGGCACCGTGGCAGTGTCTGAACAGGATCCTGTAACTCGAGAGCAAGTTGTGAGCAAGGAAGAAGTGCTGGAAAACATCGGCACTGCTGGTAGGAAATCACAGTACCTGGGCTTCTGAATTTGTGTCTGCAGCTTCAGCACCTCAGCTCACTAAACTGTACTAAAACTTGAGAAGGCTCAGGGAGAGGCAACATAAATGACTGAAAATTTTGGGCTGACCTGGAAGGAACTCCTCAGCCTGAGTGAGGGATTGCAGACAGGGGATGAGAGATGTTTTTGAAATCATGACTGGCGTGAGAAGGTAAATGGAAAAGGGTTGTTCAACATTTCTTCTGAAACAAGAGTTGAGGAGCAGCAAATTAAATCAGATTTCAGATTCACAATGAAGTGGAGGAGCAGCTTTTTCATAGTTCAGGCTGGAAGTCCTCAAGGTGCTGTGGTTCTGGGGCTATTCAGTGTTTGTATCAATTCGACTCCTAACTGGGAAAACCTGTTTGTTGTTTGTGTCCCCCCTGATCTCTAGGAGATAAGTACTGGGTTTTTAAGGAAGTGACAGCAGAGCCAGGCTACCCCCACAGCCTGGTGGAGCTGGGGAACTGCCTGCCCCGGGAGGGCATCGACACGGCCCTGCGCTGGGAGCCCGTGGGCAAAACCTACTTCTTCAAAGGGGACAGGTACTGGAGGTACAACGAGGACAAGAGAGCCACAGACCCAGGATACCCAAAGCCCATCACCGTGTGGAGAGGAGTCCCTCAGGCTCCTCAGGGAGCTTTCATCAGCAAGGAAGGCTGTATGTATCTGCATCATTGCTTTTAATGATGACAAGTATTACATTACAAGTAACAGCTTGTGCTGGGAGTTGGGGGCTGGGTGTGGGGTGTTTCAGGTATTTCCTGGTACAGCAATCGAGTCGCAGAAGCCCTGGGGTCACCTGGGCCCTGTGAGCAGCAGCACTCCGAGATCTTTCCTGACCCTCATCCCAACCCATGCACATCCTCAGCTGTTAAACCACATTATCACATTGCCAGCTCTGGGGGGACGGGACTTTTTCTGCTACAACAGCCTGGTTTTCTTGGGCCCTGGTTGTGAGGGTGCTGTAACCTACATTTCCTCATGATTTCTTACCTGTAGCTGGCTCGGGTTCTCTGTGACAGGCTCCAGCCTGTCTGATGTTGGCAGTTAGAATCATGGAATCAGCCAGGTTGGAAAGGACCTCTGAGATCATCAAGTCCAACCCTTGATCCAACCCCACTGTGGTTCCCAGACCATGGCACTGATGCCACATCCAGTCTCACCTTCAACACCTCCAGGGATGGAGAATCCACCCCCTCCCTGGGCAGCCCATTCCAATGCCTCTGTAAAAAATTTCTTCCTAATATCCAACCTAAACCTCCAGAGAAGAGCCCGACCCTCACCTGGCTCCCCCCTCCTGTCAGGGAGTTTTAGAGAGTCAGGAGGTCTCCCCTGAGCCTCCTCCTCTCCAGGCTCAACACCCCCAGCTCCCTCAACCTCTCCTCACAGCACTTGTGCTCCAGTCCCTTCCCCAGCCTCGCTGCTCTTCCCTGGCCCTGCTCCAGCCCCTCCATGTCCTTCCTGAGCTGAGGGCCCAGAGCTGGACACAGCACTCCAGGGGTGGCCTCACCAGTGCTGAGTCCAGGGGCAGAATCCCTGCCCTGCTCCTGCTGCCACACTGTTCCTGAGCCAGGCCAGGATCCATTGGCCCTCTTGTCCCCCTGGGCACACTCTGGCTCCTGTTCAGCTCCCTGTCCATCCCCACTCCCAGCTCCCTTCCTGCCTGGCTGCTCTCCAGCCCCTCTGTCCCAGCCTGTAGAACTGCCGGGGGTTGTTGTGGCCAAAGGGCAGGACCCGGCCCTTGGCCTGGTTGAACCTCATCCCCTTGGAATCAGCCCATGGATGCAACTTGGGCCAGGTCCCTCTGCAGAGCCCTCCTGCCTTCCAGCAGATCAACGCTCCCCCCCAACTTGGTGTTGTTGTAGACGACGGGAAAAGAATACATGACCACAGAGTTTGATCATGACTTATCCAACTTTATTGCTGCAGGCTTTGTGCTTATAAAGGTTAATAATTAGCCTCATACATATTACAACCGCTAGCTCATCATTGGCTTCTGATTACCTAAGTTATATTTGTGCAAATGCTGTTTCTTTCACATTCTTATGGTTACACATTTCTTTCTCTGATTTGAGGATTTCTTCCTCTTCTTCCAATTAGAGAAAGAGCTAACAGAGGGGGCTTGTGTCCTTGAGGCTGTTTAAATTTGGAGCTGTGGTGTGAGAGCAGGGCTGTAGGGCTGGGCCAGGCTGGAGAATGGCAGTGAGAGCCAGCCAACCTGGGGGACAGTCCAGGAGCCCCAACACTTTCACCACAGCTCCCTTCTCCTATTTTCTTTAATGTTTTTCTAATCATTTGAGAGTCACTAGAAAAGGAGTCTGGGGAGAGGGGGGTAATTCAGACAACACACAGCATAAAGCATCACCCTTTTTCTAGCAGCAGGACAAGACTGGTCCTCAACACAGGCCAGATATTCTGGATTTTGTGGCCAAAAGGACTCATCTTACCCAGCATCTCCTCTCTGAGGCTGGGTGAATAGAAACTGAAATGTTCTTCCAAACTGACCCAGGCACACACAGGCACTCTGCAGATGTTGTTATTTACTTGGTAATGACAAGCACACATTTACAGATGCTTTAGCAAAAAATAACTCACTGCAGCACACTTCTTTAAAGTTAGTAGGGTATTTTTTTAATTCCCTGCTTGTCTTGGTCAGGGGGAATGGTGTTCCATGGGCAATGTTGAACACACAAGCCAGGGTTACGGCTTCCCCTTTAAATCTCAGCTCCAAAACCACCTTCACTTTCCAGTGGTTCGGGAATGCCCTGGAAAAATGTATTTTATTGACCCAGGCAGTGCCCACCTCCCACTGTTCAAGCTCCCTGAACAACCTCACACAAGCGCAACTCAACTTGGAAATGGTGAAAAATACCCTCTGTTTTGTCTCCTAGTTTACACCTACTTTTACAAAGGGAAGGAGTACTGGAAGTTCGATAACCAGAGGCTGAGCGTGGAGCCAGGCTACCCCAGGTCGATCCTGAAGGACTGGATGGGCTGTAACCAGAAGGATGTTGAGCGGAGCAAAGACCGGCGGCTCCCGCACGACGACGTGGACATCATGGTGACCATCAACGACGTGCCCAGCACCGTCAACGCCATCGCAGTGGTGATCCCCTGCATCCTGTCCCTGTGCATCCTCGTCCTGGTGTACACAATCTTCCAGTTCAAAAACAAAGAGGTGCAGCAAAACGTTGTGTACTACAAAAGACCTGTCCAGGAGTGGGTATGACACAGCCTGCTGCACATTGCACCTCGTTGAGCTGATGAGGACTATGGACGTACAAAAAAAAGAGAAAAATGCATTGAAAAGCCTACCAAACAAAACTACTTCAGTGACCTACAAGTTTTGGACAGCCTGGGACCGAAATAAGCAGGAAAACTGGAAAAAATACAGGCAGGCAGCCTTGCAGTGTGGAGCCTCTTTCCTTCGTGCTGCCTCGGTCGCCTGTCGGTCGCGGTGCATCCACAGGCTCGCTCTGCCAGCACCAGAGTCTTCGAGACAGGTTTCAACTGATCTGGGAAACTTCATTCAGTTCCCTGCACCAGTGCCCCCTGTTAAACCCAGCATTCTCCAGTGTAGCTAAACCACCTCTGAACAGAACCATTTTTTTAATAGCTGTCTCATAAACGAATTAAGATCATGAAATCTATGAACGGGAACAATTCAGTGTCATAAGCAGAAGACATTCTGATGCTGAACCATTCTAAAAGATCTTCTTAGTTTATTACAAAATCCAGGGATCTACCTGGATAACAATTTCCAATACCTGCTGGTCAGATGTTTTGTACATTCATAACTAATCAACGCTGCCACTCAGCACAGTGCACAAGGAACCACCGAGCACTCAAAGAGGTACCGGAGTGCGGAGCAGAAGCTCAAGAAGCACCAAACCAGACACTTGGCAACATCAAGCCCTAGACTGGGACAATCTGAAGACAAAGTAATTGGGTCTAAAAAAAAAAAAACAACAACCAATCATAGGAATACATGTTTTTGTTTTGGGAGCCACTTATGAAAGAAATATTTAAATGTCATATAAGTCGGTTTAAGCTCCCAGCAGCAAGAACCAATGAACCAATGGGTACTGAAATACCAGGAATATGTGTAGACTTAGACTGCACTCTGCCCCTGTTAAGACACCGGGAAAAGATGAGTTGTTGTTCTGTGGCATGTGTAACTAGATTGTGGAATTTGTACGTTGGGTTTCAGGAGAATGGAAATGTTTGTTTGGAGTGAGGTCGTCATTATATTTTGCTGAAATAGTCAAGGTACAGTAAGAATTAGGCCTGTTTATAAAACTAAATCCAAGCCCTGTAGATGTTACGAACATTGTATGCCTTCAAAATTTGGGGTTTTTTTTGTTTTGCTCACTTCTTCACAGGCAAATATTTGGCAAGGACCAAAGGGAGCATGCCACACAGTAGAATGAGTTCATCACTAGCCACGTTTGACAGAGCCATAAAAATCAGGTAAAGGCTAGAAAAATACCTTAACTTCCAGCTAGTGAGTTCCCACGAGTCTCTTCCTACAACAGTAGCTTCTGCTTGTCCCTCTTCCAGTCATGAGTGGTTCGGGATGTTCTGTCCTAACCACAAACTTTTGATTTTCCTGTTGATGCTGATATTTCTACCATGTTGAATAAGAGTGGAAGAGCCTCTTGCAGTACAGTGTCATGGCAAAGCCCAGCCCTGTACAGAAGTGCCATCCATGTCAGCACAGGAACTGCTTTGCACGCTCACCGTGATAATCACGGGTGATTAGCCTAAGCCCTCTGCCTATAACTGAATTTTATTCAGTGCAAATGAAGTGCAATGCACAGAATGTCCAGTTAGTATAGAAAAAGTACAGCTTTATAATGTCATCTCTGAAACAAACCCCATGGACAACAAACATGCTAAAACTATTCCTAACTACAGTGAGGAACGAAGCAGCAGAGAGATTGTTAGCATTCTGGATTGCTAATTAGTGCTCAAATATTGCTCTGGTGAAGCAGGATAGACACATAGATACGTCTGGTGAAGCCCACTAGGACTGCATAACGCGTGGTCTCAAACTGTATTTTGTCCTTCATAACTGATTTCCATAGCCAAGCTGTTTATTGTGTTTAAACATAAAATATTACCAACATATTACAAAATAAGTGAGAAGCAAGTAGATGAGAAACTTCGAGTTGTAGTGAAACCTGTGCTAACGTCTCATGATGGGTGAAGGAGTGCAAAGGACCAAAATCGGAGCTACTAATCAGACACCCCCACGCTACTCCGTGTTGCTCTGTGTACTAGAGGTGTGGTAGGACGCACACCACGGACTCCACAGCCACCTCGGTCTCATCTGTACGCTGCCATCTCTCTGGGGCTGGCACAGCCCAAACCTTTGAGCAACTTCCAACAGCCATCATTAAAAAAAAAAAAAAAAAAAAAAAAAAAGAATTTACAACCGAGAGCGTTGTCTGGGTTCGTTTGTGTCGTTTATATTCTTCTCCTGCCCGAAGGCAGATCTTTGGCCTGTCCAAGGAACAGGCTGTTCAGGCAGCAAAGTGCCCGGGTGGGCACAGGCTGAGCCGTGTCCTCGGACAGCTGCGTGTGCCCCAGGGTGCCAGGCCCTGTTCAGCAAGGTTGAGCTGTGCTGCCAAAACCCAGCCTGCCTGGAGCTGCTGCTGCACAGCCACAGAAACACCACGGGGCCTTTCCTGCCTGCTCTGTACCTGCCTCCTGGGGCACAGCTCTGATTTTCCAGGGCGTGAGGTACTCGTGGAGGTGTGTGGGGAGTGAGAACAGCCCCCTGCAGGTACAGGTGGTGGCACTGGGGGGCAAGGGCAGAGGGGGAGCAGCTGACCCTCTTCCCACAGTACAACCCCATTCACACCATTATCTCTCTTTTGCCAAGATCAGCCCCTGGGCAGTCCTGGGGTGACCCAGACCTGGGCACAAACATATTTGTGTAAGGGGCAGTTCCTTAGTATTCCCACTCTTGCTGGGATCCTGTGTTCTGCTGCAGCAGCTGATCAGTGGGGGGTGGACTCCACTGCCCATCAGCTTGGCCAGAGCTCTCCGTGATCCAGCTCCTGATCCAGCTCCTGTCCCGAAATGCAGCACCAGGACACATTGTCCCCAGAGGGGAGCAGGGAACAGCAGAGCTAATTTAAGCCTCATGAGCAAGAGCCTGTTGTAGGTGTGTTCCTGTGATCCCATCCTGTATTGTCCAGCCCAGGGACCCTGGCACAGGGGGACCTCAGAGCAGCCAACTACACACACTCACTGCACTGCACTCAATATCCTATTTGGTTTTCCTCCAGTTTTTGACTACTTTGAATAATTTCATCACCATTAAGGCTCATTTTCCCAGGTAAGTTAAAAATTTGCTGGTATATAGGATAACTACTGTCAGAAAAGTTGGTCCTCCACTAAGACACATTAATTATTCCTAACCTGTAATTGGTCATCTCATTCCATGGCTCACTCACCCACAGTCCTAAAAGCCTTTGGCACAAAAACCTGCCAGTGCAGTACAACAGACCTTCATATCCCTGTGGACTCCTTTAAAGAATTGCACAGATCTTTTGAGACACGACTTGCCATTAAAACACCACATTTATGCTCTCATGATCCGTGTTTCTAAATCCATTTTTTATTATAGTTCATTTTTCTTGTATACAGGTCCATCTCACCAATTCAGAATTCCCACAAACCCATGTTTAGAACAGGTACCATGTTTGCCACCTTCCAGTTCCCAAGCTCCCAGAGGTCTCACCCCAGTTGGCAATGCCCTGTCCTGCCCTGACTCCTGGGCATATCACAACCCCCAACACTGCACCGTCTTTCCCACTTAAGGATTTGGATTACACAGAGTGGATTATTCTTCTCATTTACCTCTGAACTGTCTTTAAGACCTAACACAGATCAAGGTCACCAGTGCAAGCCAGGATTCCTGCCTGGAGTAGGAATGAGAAAAAAACAGTGACAGGAGTTGCAGGGGAAAATTTCAGCCTCCCTCGCTTCCCATGTGATGAACACAGGCCAACAGGGATGGGAAGAGTCAGAATCCTGCAATGTCCACCCAGGAGCTGAGCACTGTGAGGTGACCAAAAGGAAGCAGCTTCTCACTCTGAATACTGAGACAGGCTGAGAGGAGGAGACCAGTCATGCCAAGAAAGGTGGTGCTCAGTATCAAAGGGCAGGGTTGCACTGATCAGAGACTATGGCAATCTTTATTCAACAGTTTAAGGAGCAGCCTTTAATCAACTAAAACTTACAAAGCCTTCCCTAAACATCCAGACAGTAGAACAAAAATAGAAGTTTCCTTAATTTTTCACAAAGCCCAAAGCACCAGGGCTGAAAAGAGCTCTGCCCACACAGCCCTCAGGCCAGCACTCCTCAAGAGAACCCTCTTGCTGAGAGCACTCCAGCCATGAGGGAATGGCTTCCTCTTACCTTCAGGATGGGAAATGGAGGCACTTCTATGCCTTCAGCGCACCCTCAGTGGACAAGCAGAAAAGCAAGTGAAATGAGAGATGGGTGAGAAAGAGCTGTTTGGAAGGCAATCACTACTTCCACCCAAAAGTAGCATCCACAGCTCCTTCCCATCATCACTCCCGGGCATGGGCAGAGTTCTGCAGGAGGAAGCTCCCAAATCTGTACCCTCTGACTCAAGTGACTGCTCAGAACCGTATTACAGAACCTTTGTCCCCAAGGTAACTCCAGATGAGGTGGTTCAAATTCA
This sequence comes from Pipra filicauda, assembly GCF_003945595.2. Lineage (NCBI taxonomy): Eukaryota > Metazoa > Chordata > Aves > Passeriformes > Pipridae > Pipra > Pipra filicauda. The sequence goes on along the minus strand of NW_024104681.1, from coordinate 159,324 downwards.
AAATAGGGGTTTGCTGACTTCCAAGGGTTTCCCAGTGCAGGAGGTGAACTCCTGCGGGACAAATTAGGCCCACTGGCCATAGTGTGCCTTTAGGGCTCTCTCCTGTGGCTGCCTCAGGAGCAGCACAGGTGACACCAGATCAAACTCTGCTCCAGGCACTCCCACACTGTTGCTGTTAAAAGCCCTTGGATTAACTCCAACAAACTCCAGGTTTTATCCACATGGTCACTTCAGAATCACCATTCCCATGGGAACAGCTCAGGGCAAAAGAGAAGGTGATGGCTTTTAGATTATTTTGTGGCAAGTAAAATCCTCTATTGTTGGTACTGGACATCCAAGGGGTTCTTTTGTCTACCTATAGCAGGAACACCATCAAGCAGCTGTGTGGAAAGAGATGGCAGTGCATGTAGTGCCAAAATAAACTGCTGTGCTGCAGGACACTGGTGCAAGACTTAAGGCAAAGCATTCTCTAGTGATCAACATCCAAGAGCCATAAGAATAAATACTGTGGGTAACCTGAGGGGCTCAGTCAGCACCACAACACCAGAAAGCGGAGCTGAAGAACTCGAGAACATCAGCAAAGGGACAGAGAGCATTCCTTATTTGTATCTTATGCATGTTATTTGTCAATACTTAAGTTTACAAAACACTACAAAAAGTTGATTTTGCAGCCTCTTCCTTGGGTCAGAAATATCATCAGAAGGTCTGGGTGCCTGTGATCCACAGTGCAGCTCAACACTTCACTCCTTAGGAGCTTTCTGGGAAGTCGGAACCAACGCTGCTCATGTCAGGCTGAAACACAAAACAGAAGGGAGGTTTGGCAGTGCCAGGAGTGCAGAAGGCATTTCAAAACACCAGCACAGTCAGTTCTCACCCTCCAGTTACAAAGGCCCAGTAGAAATTCCCCTTCCTAGAAGAGAAGGGCCTATGGAAAGAGGGAAGCAGATGTTGTGGCTGCTAACAGGCAGCCACAGGAACAAACCTGTCAAGCTGGCAAAGGTAAAATGCACACTCAGCCTGGCCCAGGGAGTGATTAACAGCTCAGAGCAAGCTTAATTATGGTTCTGATATGCTGAGACATCCAGGCTTTGTACCAGAACTGTAAAGGGGCAAAGAACTCTTTCGAAGTCTTCCAAAGTCTAGGAAGTTGTTATGCCATAAACTATTCCCATAAATTCTTATGATACCCGAGAACTCGGCCACTAAGTCACAATGCTCTGGTAGCTCAGGAACACACTTTTAGCCCCACAGCAATAGTCCTCAGAGCTGTAACTAATGAAAGCCCAAATGCAGTTTGCAGAGGACACTGATCTATGTGCATCCTAAACCTTGTGAAAACATTTTCATACATAATGAAAGGGGAAGGTCCTGTATCATTACTACTCCAGGCAGAAAACAAAGTTTGCCTCGCATTAAAAGATAAGATGGACAAAGCCTTTGACAAAAAGGCTTTAAAAAAATTCAGGTTGGCATTTTTAAATTAAAAAGATTTAAGGCAGCAGCAGCAGCTGACAAGCCATAAAGTCTTTCTGGCTCCAGAAATGGTTGTAGCAAGCATTTGAAATAACTTTACGTGGGTTACAACAATCAAAAGCCAAGATGTCACGCAAAGTCACTGGCATTTTAACTTTTAAAACAAGGTTTGTTTAAAAAAAACCCATTCGTGTCATAGCTAAGCACTGAACAGGTAGGGAAGCAAACCTGACAGCTGAAATGGATGTGGCTTCCCACAAAAAGGATTCTCACTGCTTGCACATTCCATCACCCAACTGCTGCCAGTAACCAACAAAAGGAAGGAGGCAGTAAGAAAAGGGTAATTAAAAAAAGATAAATCAACTGCAAAACCATCAACTTTACGATAAAATAATAGTTTATAACAAAATCTGTGCCCAGAGCTGGCTCCCCCTCACCTGTCAATCAGGGAGTCCCTCATGTTGGTGGCGATGGTGCTGGGCTGGGCCTCGTTGAGCTTGAAGATGCTCTCGATGACGGAGAGCTCTGTGCTGGTGGTGTCCAGCCCACAGAAGGCACACCAGTCGTTCACCACCATGCCCGCCGCGATCACCTCGCTGCCGCGGTTCACCGTCCCCGCCTGCGGGCAGGGCACAGCGTCAGCCACACAGCACAGCTCCTCACACACCTCTGCAAAACCTCTACTGGGGGGCTCAGCTCATGCCCCTGAAGGGCTGAAAGCTCCTGCCCATCAGCAAAGCCCAGGTGAAATGGTTAATGAACAGCCTGCAATGTGTGGCGAGAAGGTGGTGTGGCATCCAGGGAAACAGAGTCTGGCCAGGAGGAAGGAGGATGGCACAGCAACAGTGGCTGAGCACATCCAACTGAGCAGGCATGGGGGTTTGTTACTTAATTTTTGTAAACACTAGCTTCAGTCAAACCAGACAACCTCATATTCTGTGTCTGCACCACACACAATCCCAGCAGAAGCAACATTTCAGGAGCAAAGTAAAAGCACTGAGCAGTTTATCCAGACTCAGGGAAGACAGGGAACTGTCTCAGGAGACTTGGCCTGTTCAAGTTTTCCCTCATCTCCCACTTGGAATTGCTCTGCACAGAAACAGCATCCAGGAGCCCATGAGATAGAGCCACACTAGAACTGGGCTGGGAGGGAGTGGGAAAGGCAAACACAAACCCACAAAAGCCTTACCACGAGTGGGACCTGGAGCAGTGAGGACAGTTCATCCTGGTCATCTATTGAAGTTTTGGGGTGTACGAGTCCTCCCTGGTTACTAAAAACACAGTAACTTCCCACCAGCACCTGATCTGCAACCGTTTGCCTGAAAACCTCCACCTTCAGCACATCTGCCAAGATCTCCTCTGTCTCCTGCCAACAGGAAGAGAACAAAGCCTTCAGTAAAACGGCACCGTGGAACTGGAAGTCAAGCTGTTCCTGCACACAGCCCTGTGAGAGCCTCCCACTCTGCACAACCCATTGCAACCCAGCCAAGGTAAAACACAAACCCAACCTCCATATTCTACATGTTCCCAGTGTCACCACAAACACAACCCTGTGCTATTACTGGGAAATGCCCAAATCCCCCCTCTTTCTGCTGGCAGTACATCAGCTGCGTCAATGCCTGTTCTCTGAGCATTCCCAGTCCTCCCAAACCACCATGACAAAGTCATCTTATCCTTCTGCAGAACTCTTAAGAACTTCCTTCCCGTCCAGGTTTCACTGTGAACTATTTTGGTTTCTCTCTGCCCATCTTACCTTACTTTTTGCGCTTATTTAAAACATATTATGCTGCAAAGCCCATTACCCTTATTTTTCTTTTCCACTTGAACTCCTAACACCAAGTCCCATCTCTTCTTTAGCTTTAGCACCAGCTGAAAGCAAACACTGTCATGACCTGTAGCTCCACACACCTCTTTATGCTATTAAGGTATCAGTTCTCAGACATAAAGTAGCAGCAACTTTGTCTCCTTTGCTCTTATTTTAAACTTTCATTATGAAACTTCTTGTTTTTCTTTCATCCCTCTGTAATCACTCACAACCATGGCCTCTTTCAACTGTTACACATTTTGGGTAGCTCAGCTGCAGCTTCCAACTCCTGCTGTGATCCTCAGTGCCCTCCTCTGGGTGCTCTTTATTACCCTCTAATTCACTCAGTTTTACCACCCAAAGCAAACTGCACCCAACGATCATGGAATCACAGGATGCTCTGCGTTGGAGGGGCCTTAAAGTTCATCTCATCCCACTCCCTGGCATGGGCAGGAACACCTTCCACTAGCCCAACCTGGCCTTGGACACTTCCAGGGGTGGGGCAGTCCCAGCTTCTCTGGGCAACCTGTGCCAGGGCCTCTCCACCCTCACAGGGAAGAATTCCTTCCCAATATCCCATCTAACCCTGCCCTCTGTCAATGGGAAGCCATTCCCCCCAGTCCTGTCCCATGATACACACTCACCCCTCTCATCCCCCTTCCCTTCTCCAGGGCTGACCCAGAGGCCACAAGCGCAGCCTGGGCACTGCTTCCCAGCCCCCCCGTGCCCACGGCAGTGCCCCAGGGCCCTGTACCCTGTCCAGGTCCGGGTGCACCAGGGCCACGTAGTCGTTGCAGGTGGTGACGTTGCCCAGGGCCGAGAGCCGCTCCTCCACCCGCTGGATCCGCACCGAGTCCGGGAGGCTGTTCCGGATGTGCTGCAGCTCCTGGTCTGTCGTGCTGCTCGGGACCAGCAGCCCGTGTCTGTTCCCTAAAATGGCAAAAAAAAAAGCAGAATGGAATAAAGAGAATGTTCCTAGGGGTTTCCCGGCACCTCCCCGCTGTTCGCACCCTGCCCTGACTCAGTGTGCTCCTCCCAGGACCCAGCCCAGGAGATTTGTTACCATTTCAAAATAACCTGCACCACGGGAAAGAAAAAACCAGCGTGAGGCACCGGCTGTGGGGGAGCGGCACTATCACAAATCCTTTTCACAACAGGAGTCGAGGAAGCTTGAGGTTCTCAGTGAGACCCTTTGACAAAGAACTCCCCGTGAAGATGCCAAGTGCTCCACGAAAGGTCCGGGTGCTGCTGTTCGTGTGACTGTGGCAGCACCATGGGATGGTTAAAGGAACAAAAACCACTCGGGCATTAGAACAGCCCCCGGGGTCGAGGGACGCGGCCCCGGCCAGGCACGGGACGCTTCCCCGAACTCCCCCGGGACCCTCCCCGTCCCCCCAAGGCTTTCCCCTCACGTACCCACACACATCCTGCCGATGATGCGGCAGCCGGCGATGGACGCGTGCACCACCGGGATGGTCCCGAACAGCTCCCCCTCGAACACGCTGCAAGGACAAAGCGCCGTCAGGGCCCCGCGGAGCCGCGCAGAGCAGCGCCGGGCCGGGCCGGGCAGGGCCATCTCACCTGTAGAAGTTCTCTGAGCCGCCGATGGCCACGAGGCAGTAGGCGTTGGTGAGCTTGGCGAAACAGCCCAGCTCGTTGTTGTTCTCGAAACTGGCGCGGACCGCCATGGCGGGAACGGGTGTGGGAATGGGGCTGGGAACGGGGCCGGGAATGGCGCCGGGAATGGGGCCGGGAACGGGGCCGGCAGTGAGAACGGGGCGGGTGCCGGGCCGGGAACAGAAATGGGGCTAGGCCCTGCTCTGGGGCTGGGGCCGGGAAGGAGCAGAGTCCGCAGTCACTCCTGGCACCGCCGCCGCCGCCGCCGCCGCCTCAGTCGGAACCACGGGGTGCGGCTGCTTCCGCTTCCGGCGGGCGAGGGGCAGAGCGGAGCCCGTCACGCCCGGTGGTCACAGCGCCCCCCAGCGGCCGGGAGGTGCGACCGCCCCAGGCAGGGGAGGGACCGACCCGGGACATCCCTGAAGGGACAAACACCCACCCGGGAGGGACAAACAGCGACCCTGGGAGGGACAAACACCCAAACACCCACCCGGAAGGGACAAACACCCACCCTGGAGGGACCGTCCCGTGGCGGCAGCACCGCCCCAGGCACCCCCCGCCACCCTGTGGGACACGACCCGTCCCCGTGTGCCCCGATCCCACCTCAGGCCGAGCCCGCCCGTGTGTCCCCATGGACGCGGGCCCGGGTACGGCATCGCTGTCCCTGTGCCAGGTGTGCCATGGCTGTCCCTGTCCCTGTGCCAGGTGTGCCATGGCTGTCCCTGTGCCAGCTGTGCCATGGCTGTCCCTGTCCCTGTGCCAGGTGTGCCATGGCTGTCCCTGTGCCAGCTGTGCCATGGCTGTCCCTGTGCCAGCTGTGCCATGGCTGTCCCTGTCCCTGTGCCAGGTGTGCCATGGCTGTCCCTGTCCCTGTGCCAGCTGTGCCATGGCTGTCCCTGTCCCCACTTCCACGGCCACCCCCCATGTGCAGCCCCAGCCCACGCCCAGGTGCTCCCCAGGTGCTGGCACAGTGTCCCTGTCCCAGCAGAAGCCGTGCCCAGGCACCACCCCCGTGCTGACACGGTGGGTGTGTGACAGCAGACGTGTCACCTGAGTGCACACAAGGCCACCTGTGACCCGGTGCCTCTCTTGTGTACAGGAGCACCCTGTGTCAGCTGCCACTGGTATTCAGGTTGACCCAGGAGCAGAGCCCACCTATGTGCTGACACCTTTTCCATGCCAGTGTCAGCCACGGGCAGATGCCAACCATGTGCCAAGACGTGTCCCCTCCCTGCACAGCTCAGTGCTCACCCCCCAACCAGGACCCAACATGGCTCTTTCCAACAGAACAGCTCCTTTATTTTATCATCCCCCTCACTTTGGGCATCTGATTTGCACCAGGCAGGGAGAAGAGTTGCTCAGCACAGAGAGAACCCAGGCTCACCCCGCAGACCTCAGCGGCCAAAGAGTTTCCAGCTGTACAACGGTTTTGCTCCAAGTTTGTAGGGAAACAGTTCTTCCCTAAATGGGTTAAGAGGAGTGGATTATGTTTATGTGCTTTTCCCTCTCCTGCCACGATTATGCCATTGGAAATTTGAACTGTAGTTGCTAACCTCACCTGAATCAGTCATCTGCACAGATTAAACAGGCACCTTTTCACAGCAACAACACTAATTTGCCACCCATATTTGTATTCCAAGCCCCAAGGAAAAGCAAGCATTGGAAAACCAGAGCCGAGGCCCCCTGGAGGCCCAGGTCAGAGTTCGAAGCGGCTGTGTATGTGTTTGGATTTTAGCTTGTTGTACTTGGTGATCAGGTCCAGCTTGCTGTGCCCCAGAGTCATTCTCTTCTCCGCCCCATACGCGCTGTTCTTTTCCATCAGCACGTCCTCCGGGAACTTGTCATAGCAAGGCACTGCAGGCTTTTTATCCCGTCGGAGCTGGTTGTATGGGGAGAACAGGTCAAATTTCCCGTGTCCAGGGCTCTGTCTCTTTTCCACCCCATAAAACACGTCGTTCTCAGCTGGCAGCTCCCTGGGGGTGCCCGCAGGCCCCCTCTGCTTCAGGCTGGTCCCGTTGCTCCCAGCACCCTCCGACAGGGACTGCAGCGGCTGCTCCGGCCTCGGAGGGGAGCAGTGGCTGCTGTTGGCCTTGGAGTCCCCTTGATAACCAGGTTTATTGGAGCTCAGGGCAGGGGAGGGCTCTGGCTGCAGGAATGTCCTTGCTGTCAGGGGGTTTGGTTTGGGAAACAAGGTGGGTTTATTTGGAGGACTGGTCGCTGAGTCTGGTGGTTCTTCTTGCTGCCTAGTGGGCTTCAGGGATGTGTCTTCCTTCCCCTTTTTATTGCCAGAATCAGAGCTGGAGTCTTGCTTTTCCTGCTGTGCACTGCAGCTGGAGTTTTTCATAAAGGGAGACATTTTTATGCTCCTGATGCTCACGTTGGAAAGGCTGCTGGAGGGGCTCAGGGTCTCAGCATCATTCCCCTGAGGGGGTTTTAAAAGGCAGTTGTCAACTTTTGAGGTATTCCAAGAAGAGAGGCACGTCCCAGGATCCGGCACACAGAAGCTGGTCACTGCTCTGGACTCTGCATACAAGTACCGGAATTCCTTGTCAAACTCGGCAACAATTTGGCCACGGAAGTGGGTCACCAGGCCGGTGTGGACCTGGCTGCAAAGCCAGGTGAAACTGCGGGAAAAGAAACAAAACACATGGAACTTCAGTTCACAGAGTGCCAAGATACCCAGCGTGGATTTTAACATTCCAGGGATGGATTGCTCCCCAGTTTGCGTCTTCAGAACTTCCTCTAAGTCTGCAGGTCTGAGATCGCTCGTAGAGATGAATGTGCCCATCTCATGATTACAGAAGAGCAACCCCAAAATTGTCATTTCATTTCAGCTTGGGGGTCCCCTCCTCGCCTTGGAAGGAGCTACATTCTCATGTCCTGACACCTGCAACACATGATGGGCTTGAAGGAGCTGCTTAGGCAGACAGGAGGTAAGGAATGGAGACCCTGGGCACTGCCTGGAGGAGCAGAGGTCTCCAGAGCCCACAGGAATAGCTCAGGGCAGGAAGGCTGATGATGTTTTCCATAAATTTGTGAGATGTATGGTCTTAGAAGTTTGCTCAGCAAGGGCAGTCCCTGCCCTCACAGTACAGTGTTTTGGAATCTCTTCTGGGAGCTTGTCCTTTTCCACCTTAAAACCAATCAGTTTTTGCCCCAGCTGGGGAAAAACTCCATTAATTGCCACTCTTCATATTTTCCTTATCTGTTAAATCCTACCTGTTGTTTGTGCCAAAACTGTAACCTAAATCGTTCTTCCCCCATATAGCTACAGATCATAACCACAGTTCTCCCCCTAATCTTCATTTTCCTGGATTAAACAGGGAAGCTCCTCTTACAGAGCAGGCTCCTCAGGTTCCTAGTCATCCCAGTCACCAGTTGCTTCTTTTTTATTTTTATTCTTGCTATAGTCAAACCAGATCAGCATGTTTAATGTGTCAAATAAACCAGAACCTTCAGAGATGGCAATACAAGCTTAGGGCTGTGTTATCAGCTGCTGAAGTGAGACACTGACTCTAAAGAGGAGGATGAAATGAGAGAAACTCTGGGAGAGCAGTTGTAATGGGAGATTATAATTATTCTCAAGTAAATGTAATTTCAGGACAAGATACTAGCACTGTGTTTTGGGACCTCATCAATGTTTACCTCACAAGACAGCTACTTGGGAACTTCTAGTAAAATGCAGCTGTGGCCTGTCCCTGAGCACTGGGCAGTTGTTATGGGTCACACTGGTGTTTGGTGTGTTTAGAGTCAGCAGACTCACACCCCAAAGAGCAACACAGAATGAAAAAAAATCAATACTCTGCTGCATAATACCAAACCAGGTAAATTAGTTAAGAATTAAGAATCAAAGAAAGAGACTACTCAGAAATACCATACTGGAGGCTCAAAGCAAATGCTTCAAACCTTCACGAAGATATGAGAGGAAAAAAAACCAAACCAGAAACTGGGATGACTAAATGACAGAGGAGAAGCTCTTAAGTCCGGAAAACCCAGCTTTAAAAATGTTGGATCACACATTGCAAAGGGTGAAAGAAATAATATTCAGCTCTCTGTGGGGCACCAGGAGTGCTCAGAGAATTCCTCTGCATGCCTGTTTATTGTGCAGGAGCTTGGGATGATCCCTACCCTGAGCCCCCCTTTATACAGGGCATAAGGGAAGGTCAGTCTCCTGTGGAGATCTCTGTAGAAGAGATGAGAAAACATCAACAGAGCAGAGAGCAGCAACTGGGCAGGACCAGGGAATGTCAACCCCAGGAGTGCCACAGGATGAGACAGCTCAGGTGCCAACCAGGATGTGCCATCTCCCACTTGAAAGGGCCCTGGTTATCAGGAGAGTGGGAGGCTGTTATTGTGATAAAATGTTTCTAATGTTCCAGACCATTACATCTCAAACTGCACAGCACAAATTAGATAGATAGAAGTTGTGTAGGTACACAGATTAGTAGAGACTCTTCTAAAGAATACAATTAATGGCCAGATAGGAAATACGAGATGGTAGGAAAGGCAGCTTTGGCAGAGGAATGTTATCTCTCACGAAGCCTTGAGAGTTCTTTGAAGAAATCTATGAGTCCAGACAGGGGAGATTTCATGGACTGACACTGTCAAAGGCGTCTGTCCCAGGGCACTGCCCGGCTCCCAGGGGTGCTGGTGGCCATGTTGCTCACAGCTCTTCCCCTGCTGCACAACAGAGCCTGCCTTGCACCCCTCACCCTGTGAGCATTGGCTCCCGAACTGGGAGAGGACTCTGGTTATCCAGGGGGAGGATCCTGCCTGCCACCCCTGTGTGCCCGGTCTGGCACTGCTGCTGCCAGCACACCTGGAAACAGCTGGGCAAGTGGTCCTGTTTGCCCCCCTCGTTCTGGCCAGGAGGTCTCAGACTCATGTTCTAGCAGGTACATCCCATGAGCTCCCTGCCCACCATGGCCTCTGGCCTCACCTTAGCAGAGGCAAACAACAGCTCTTGCTTAGGTTCTCCTTGCCTCCCTGGACAAAGTGATTCCTACCTCCTGTCCTCTCCCAGCCCCTCTGACCCAAGCACTGCCCCCCAGTCCCAGCACACCCATCCATCTCCCCTCATCCATGGGAGCTGTCCTTCCTGCTGTGAGGGGAGAGCATTCCCCTGGCCTTATTACTGTCCCTGCCACTGATGCCTCTTATGGCTCCTTGCCCAGTCCGAGCATTCCTTGTCCCAGTTTCCCATGCTGATCCCACTCTGTGTCAGGATAGGACCTGGAAGGAATCATCCAAGTCCCCTGGTGGCACAGCCCTGCCCCTTGCCATGGTTTCCAGGTTTCCATGGTCAGATGTGTGCCTCGGCCATCACAGCTGTTCCCATCGCTACAAACTGATAAAGGTCTTTTTTTCCATGGATGGCATGGAGGAAATAGCCAAGGAACGAGCATCCTTGGTTTCTTCTGGTATAAAAATGAGGCATTGGATGAAGTGAATGGGTTACAAATTCAATGCAGACAAGAAGAGGTTCTGCCAAGGCCAGACTGGATGGGGCCCTGAGCAACCTGGTCTAGTGGAGGGTGTCCCTGCCCATGGCAGGGGAGTTGTAAGGTCCCTTCCAACCCAAACCATTCTGGGATTCTACGACTCTGTAATTCCTTGCACAACACAACACACAGGTGGGCTGTGGAGCTCCTCCCTGCGTGTCACCGTGGATGCTGAAAGTTCATGTGACCTTCTAACAGTGTTGGGATTTTCCTGACGTTATTTTTTCCCATAACAAACTGCAGCACACAGAGCCCATATCCAGTTCTGGATCACCCTGGATCATGAAGGAGTCTGGGAGAGCGTGGCTGTAGGACAGGACCCCTTCCCTGCCCTGCTTCCAGACAGTCCAGGAGCCGGTGCAGCTCAGCCCTTGGCCGGGAGATGGAGGTGCAGCATCACCTCCGGGACGGGGGGCACCTGCCTGTCCTCGCAGCACCCCCTGCCCGGGGCTCTGGCAGGGGCTGGGCAGGAGTGGCAGGAGCAGCCGCGGTATCCTCCGTCTCAGCAGCATTTTCAACCCCCGGAGCAGCTCCCTGTGTGCCCTCCCTGCTCTGCTCTGGGGTCACGGGGGCCTTTCCCCAGCTCTGTGCAGGTGACTCCACGTCTCCACACTCAGCCTCTCTGCCTCAGCTTTTCCCAACATACAAGATACCAATTTTCAGCAGAAGGTTTTTCGCTTCTTTCAGCAGCTTCTCAAACCCATTTTTATTGCTCTTCTGTCACTTGGGCTGTCAAAGCCACTCTTTTCTTTCCAGATGCCAATGCAAACTTCTGTGTTTTGGTTTTGCTCGTGGCTAAAAGTAGGTACCACATAACACTCATTACTAGGCCTTTCATTTCAAGTGACATTTTCTTTGATAAGGTCACAACAACCTGCCTTTATTGCAGCAAGGCCTTTCAGCTGCTTCCAACACACTTGAAATCATTGCCACTCCTTGCTTTTCATCTTCGTTTTGATCCAAACCACTGCAAGGTATTCAGCTAACATGGACACCCATTTCAGCTATCTCTTAGTTGTTATTCCCCCTTCCAGCAGCAAGCCTTGTCCCTTTCTGCTGGATTCACTTTTTATTTATACACCTGAGGACTTGCTCCTCCCTGCTTTGGTGTGCCCAGCAAGCCCGTGTGTACCTTATCTCCTGGCAGTGTTCACTGCATTGGGTTCCCCTGCTGTACTTCCCATTCCTTACACACTCACTTCCTGCTTAATTATCATTTCTTTCTTGAGGGGACTGCTCAAGTTAAATCTGGAACTCGCTCTTCAAAGGTCTTTCCTCCTGCCTGGGCCTTGAATACCTGGGAGTATGAGCACCTTGCTTTGAAAGAAATTCCAAGCCTCCTCCAGCTTCAAACCCATGTAGCTGTGCCTATTGCCAAACACTTTTGTACTGTAATTTTGTTTTGTCTGAAGTCACCTGCAGAGCTTTTGTAATCCTGTAAACTTTTGCCTCTCATTTTTCAATCTCAGCTGCTGTGTCAGCTTTGACCTCAAACTTTGAGTCTTTCACTGTGGCAAACACTGAGCTCCTTCCTCTCTGTGCCCATGGCAGGACACGCCGAAACCGTGACCATCTGTCGTGAGCTGAGAAATTAAATCTCCTCCAAGGCAACTCAAACAGCCCTTTCAGGCTGACAATACCAGCTCTTTTTTCTAGTCTTACTCTGGCAAATGTTTGCTCTACTTTTCCTGTTCAAGATCCTGTTTAGCTCTAGCCCCTGTTTGCCCTTGGACTCCTCTCACCTGCTGCACCAGTAAATGTCTCCATATCCTTCACTCTGTTACTCAATCAGTGCTCAAAGGAACACACTATTGCTTCTGGTGCCCAGAATAACCCTAAATAGCTAGATATAGAATAACAATTAGGATTTTAGATTATTGCTTTGCCCAAATACCTCAGTCTAAGTTTTTTCCTTCATTTAGAGGAAGTATAATGTTAAAGATGGAAAACACAGGGAAACATTTAATCAATAAACATGTAAGAGTTGAGAGGGCTAAACTAATTTGCCTACAGCTGTTTAATAAGAGCCATGAGCTTGATTCCCATATTTAGAAAACCCTGCAAAAATATGCTTCATCCCTACCTAACAGGCAGCAATATATCAGAATGAATTAAAGAATGAGAATCACAGACTATCCTGATCTGGAAGGGACCCACAAGGATCATCCATCCAACTCCTGGCCCTGCACAGACACCCCAACAATCCCACCCTGTCCCTCAGAGCATTGTCCAAACCCTCCTGGAGCTCTGGCAGCCTTGGGGCCGTGCCCACTGCCCTGGGGAGCCTGGTCAGTGCCAACCACCCTCTGGGGGAAGAACCTTTCCCTGAGATCCAACCTGAGCCTGCCCTGTCCCAGCTCCAGCCGTTCTCTCAGGTCCTGTTGCTGGTGACTGGAGTGAAGAGATCAGCATCTGCCCTTCATTCAGCTTGCCAAGGGTATTTTGGAAAATAAGAAGGCCTTTTACAGAACTATCAAGGAAAATGTCAGCATAGAGAACAACAGGATCAACATCTGGGGTTCCAAATGGGAATGACAATACATCTCCCACTCTTGCTGCATGTGTAAATACTGCATACAGGGCTTGTAGAAGAGAGACTCTGATGGCTACAGATGTAATTAGAGACTAAAACTGGATTTCAGGTGTGATTTGAGCATGTATTTGAGGAGAAAAGGGTCTCTTCTTACAGTTGATGAATTAACAGACAACTACTGAATACATAAATATGAATACATAAATAGTCAAGGATAGAGTAGGAAAATATCCCTCTGCAAGAGAGGATGCAGAGAGCCTGGACATGTGGATTCACTGTCAGCGTAGAAGGACACATGGGAGGTCTAGAGGGATCTTCCAATTTGGCTCTGATGCTTCACGAGCAGCCTAAATAATGGGAGAGTGTACACTCAGTAAATTCACAAATCATGTCCAGTGGAGAGGGACTGCACAGAGAGGAGTCTGAAAAGGGTTCTGAAGAAATGGATGCAGTTCAGTGGGAAAATATTAAAGGAAAATACATTCTAGGCAGTCACAATCAGGTTGGAGAACGAGTAGGCAGCAGCTCTGGGGGTGGGGGTGTGTCTTAAGGAAAACACACATCTGTAGTGTCACAGAGTGAGAGCAACCCCAAATATCCTGGGAGTGCTTGAGCCACACCATGGCCTACAGGACACTCACTGGACTGGAATCCTCTGAGAAACAGGAGATGTTGAGTCTGTGGAAGAGACAGCTGAGGGTCAGGTGGTGTCTGTGCCCAGGCTGTACAATCCAAGCTACATGGAAGGCACCACATGTGGGTGTCCTTGTGAATGGACGTGTCCCCTGGGAGTGAGTGCTCAGCAAGGAACGAGGAGTGAGCGGCTCTCTGGGATGAAGGATATTAGAGACATTTGGATCTAAGTTATGGAGCTCTGCAGAGAGGCCACTGGTCAACGTCTGTACAGGTCCCATTAAAATAAAAAGATATGATGAGTCTCAGGGGTAAACTAAAAACAGCTAAGTAGGAAGCTCAAAAAAAAATCAGTATTTTATTGGCAGCCTTATAAAATGCTCCCTCTTCCACGCTTAGAATGGGACAGAGAAGTAAAAGAGCATCTCAGGATATGGGTATGGAAATTATGTTAGGGAAAGGGTGATAAGAATCATAAGGAAATGGAAAACTGTAGGAATATAGTGACTCTATGAAGAAAGCTGGATTCTATCTTAACCTAACTGCAACCTGGCTGCTGCACAATATAGGGCAGAAATCAGGGCTTGAAATCAGAACCTGAAGCAAAGCTGGGATGTGTAGAAGGCCACACAGTTTGGGATCACCCACTTCACCTCAGGAATAAAAGCAAGAAAACTGTATTTGACACAAGGACAGGGTGGAAATCAGTGACACTTGGGTAAGACATTAGTACCTATAAGAACATCTGAACAATTAAATCTGTGTTTAGAAAAGTGCCTGGTGGTGAAAAACCAGAGCAGATCCAAACATTGACACACACATGAATTTTATGAGATAAAGGAACAGAGAGATGATGTGAAATACCTGAGCTGAAATGATGACTCTGACACAGGAGGCATCTCAGGAACTTACTGGGCCAAAGAAAATCAAGGAACAGTAGAACTGCAAAGGTAGAAATTATACAGAAGGGACAAGTCGAGGTTATGTTGCTGGGCAGTGGCCCAATACATTAAAAAAAAAAAAAGTCAAATAAGGTAAATGATATATCAACAAATGAAATATATTCCTGTTGGATTAAAATTCCACTACCAAATAGGAAAAACATAATATCAGGGCTATACTGGGAACTTTCCAAGCAGAGTGCTGATGGTAAATATGCCACGTTGAGGAGGTGCTGGGAGACTGAGAAGGCAGAAAGCAGAGGAATAAAGGGAGATTCTGCCAGGTTGAATGGGGGCCACTACGAGGAGAGTTACCAAAACTGCATTTTAGACACTGTAAATGACCACTTTTTTGAGAAACTAACCAGAAAAGCAACAAAAGAAGAAATAGCATAACCAGTTCAGAGGGTTTCTTTGGTAAGGCCACTCAGCAAAAAATAACCATGACCTACCCATATCAAATACTCTTGCAGGACCAAAATAATCCACAACAGTAATACTTAACTTCAAAGAGAAAGTGAGGAATGCTATTTAAAAGAAATTTTAAAGAGTAATCAAAAAGGTTAAATGCTCGAGGCAGCATGAAGATTGTTTAAAGATGCTATATTAGAGTCTCAGGGAAAATGTACCTATCAAAATAAAGACATTTTAAACCATCCAAAAACTCACCATACTTAAAAGGTGCATTAACCAAAAATATTACAGCAAACAGCCTTCAAAAACTGAAAGTCAGCTATTTTCCAATGATTAACCAGGGAATAACCTATCATTTAAAATTGAACTTAGCAGCAGAGGAATGGAAAGCAATAAATGTGAACCTTTTAAAGAGCTCCTGGAAAACTACAAACCAGCCAGTCCTATTTCCATACTGAACAAACTGGTAGAAGCAAACAGAGAGTAAAATGATTAGATGCATAAATAACTATAATCATACCACTGAAGACTCAGCATGTTTTTGTGGAAGGGAGCCATGCCTCAAAGCCTCTTGCAGATCTTTAAAGGAGGCAGCAAGCACAGGGATGTGTGTGCTCTGCTTGATGTGTCAAACTTGAACTTTCAAAGAGATTTTGACGAGGTCATTCAGCAAAGATCGTTTTTGGTTTTGGAAAAATTAAGTGACCAGGGAGTACACAGGACAGTCTTCTCGAGAAGTTGATTAAAGATGTAAATGCTATCAATAGTTTTAATTTACCCACTGGAAACCCTCAAGTTTTGAGCTGGGACTGCTGCTGTCCAACATAATCAGAAAAGTCCTGAAAAAAACTGTCCCTGTCAGAGCTCATGACAAAATTATTGTGGATGGTCAAAAGAAAACTGGATAATCAGAAGCTGCAAGAGGATCTTATAGTAATGGGGGAACATGTGACAAAATGATGGACAATTAAATGCCAAAAAATTCAAATTCTGGACACGTAAAATGACTGAACAACCAAGGATATCAAGGACAGCAGCTGGAGGAGGGATGGTTCACTTGAGGCATTATAATGGAGGAGGAAAAAATCATGGATGCAGTCAAGAAAGTAAACAGAAAACAGTGATTTCCTGTGCACAGGCTGTAGGAATCAAAGAGAATTATCTAGCAGCAGGTCTAATTTAAACACCACAGATCCCTTCTTCACAAAACATAAATTAAACTGCATAACCCGTGGCCAGAGGGGATTGTGGAGGCCAGACATGGCAGGAGAGTCTCCAATGGTAAACTGAACACACAGAAGCACATACAGCATAAAACCCTGGAGCTTCTGAAACCTCTGATCCTTGCACACAGCACTGTGGAACTGTAAAACCTGCTCTTGGGTAAGAACACTCTTACCCTCCCTCCTGTGCCATCCTGAGACACACCCCTGGGTCCATCCTGGATCTTTGGCTTTACTCAATAACTATTCTCATCCTTTGAAATTAGCTTTCCCATCTGCAGGAGCAGTAATCTAAATATCTCCTATACAGGCTGCAGTATTCCCAGGAACAGAGTTCCTGATTTTCTCCTGTGGAAGTTTCTGACCACTGATGAACAAATTCCTTAAGAAGAGACTGTTTATTTTAGTCCAAAACATCTTGTGCTTACTGGGACAGCAAAGAATCAGATATAAGACCGTATTCAACTGAAATATTGTCTTCCAGAATTCCAGAACTTTCTGCAGAGATTTGCAGAAAGAGAGCTCATGGCAGCCCCCATCCCTGCCCCAGAACAGCACAGGAAGGGACAGACCCAGGGAACCAAACTGGTGTTTTAAGCACTACCCTGACTCTGGGCCCCAGGGAAATGAGATGCTCCTCCAGCTGAGCAGTTCAACCCAGCTGATACAGCTACTCCAAAGGAGTGGGCTCAGTTACCTCATCCCTGCCCCTGCAGCCAGTGGAGATGGATAGAGGGATTTAAAAGCTGTGTGCATGTGGCACCTGGGGACATGGTTTAGTGCTGGGCTTGGCAGTGCTGGGGGAACAGTTGGGCTCGAGGATCTTAGAGGGCTTTTCCAACCGAAATAATTCCATGATTCTAGGATCCTGTCTTTCCAGGCAGTGATTCAACTCCATTGCTCTTGGACATCTTAGGATGGTCAAAATGCCACCAGACACTGTTCTCCATGTTGTTTATGTACAGAATCTACAAAACCAGCTTCAACCAGGTACTTACTTCCATTTTTCAATCATTTTGCCAGAGTTTGATGAGGTGAGAGCTCCACTCTTGGAGGTGATGCATCAGCACCAGAGGAGACGGTGCAGCTTGGAGCTACAGCACTGAGGAGGACACTGGTGGCCCGAGGGTCCAGCATGTGCTCACAGGGAGATGGAAAAAGAGAGAAAGGGAGAGGGACAACAGTGTTCAAGCAGACCTGGTGGAAAGGGAATAAAGTACTGCCAGGGCATCCAATTCACAGAAATATCAGAGCAATCTGTCCTGGGGAGCTGCACTGTTAGTGATGGATAATATGATGTGAAACAGTGTGAAAATACTGTGGGAAAGATCTGTAGGTGGAAAACTCAGAGTCTAGTAATAAAAATATAGTACAAGAACAGTAGTCCTGACCCTCTGATCAGAACTGTGATGGTGAAGAGTGTTAACTGAGATCACAGAGGCTGCAAAATTAGGACAGACAGTAATAGTGGAGATTCATCCACTCATACACATACAGGTTAAAGCTTCACTGGGATGAACCATGGAGAAAAACTTCTTGGAAGCAATAAACGGTTACATGCCAAAATTAACTAGTCTAAATTGTTTGACCCACAAGAAAAGATGCAATTCAGGATGTGGTCTGGAATGATGCACAGGACGCAGTTCCAGGGGTAGAAGTGGAAGAGCCCGTTTGTAAGAATGATCACAACACAGTTTTAACTCTCTAGTGGCAGAGAGCAACCTAAATAACTGCAGCACGTGGGGATTCCATTTCAAAAATGTAAAAATGCAGCAATCGGTCAAAGGGAGCTGAAAAGGAGCAGACCAAAATTCCCCAGGATGACGATGGCTGGTAGGTTGTTCACAAATGCTGTACTGGTAGACAAGGAATTCGGGGTCCCATGTGAGACCTGTGGGTCAAAAGGGGCATTCCTTGATGTCCAGGCCATAGCTGAGAACCTCAATGGGCTTCCTGCATCCATTGCTGGTGCTGGTGACACCGAGACGTGTTTCACTGCCATGTACCAGCACCACTGCAAAGGCTCTTAGCTGAGGGCTGGGAGGTTTCTAGAAAGATCCCACCTGCAGAGAAGGGTCTGGGTATAATCTTGAGACCCTTGGAGCTGCCCTCCACCCCGGGGCATGACAGAGTGTGCTGAGAAGAATGAGATTGCTGATGGTGCTGATGGTATGGAGAAGCACAGCCTCTTGGAAAAGGACAACAGGGATACTGCAAAGGCAAGCCCTGCCTCACCCACCTGCTGGAGTTTGGGGATGGAGCCAGTGAGCTCATGGATAAAGGGAATAGTCACCTACATGTTTTTGGGTTTTCAAACAGCCTTTGGCAAGGTTCTACACCAAAGTCTATAAGGAAATGAAGTTGCCCTGGGCATGGAGGAAAGGTCTTGTCTGAACCAAGAGCTGGTGAAAGCACAGGATGAAAAGGGCAGGGTGTGCTGTTGCTTTCCAGCCTGGATAAGAGTCAGCAGCAAGACCTGGGACTGGTGCTGGGACTGGTTTGCATCCTGTGGGTGCCTTCAGGCATCGAGGGGTGCAGTGAAATTCCCAGGTTTGCAGAGGATCCTCGGTTCCTTCAGGTGGTTGGATACCTCACTGAATGTGAGGAAATCCAGAAGGACCTCACAGAACTGAGCAAGTGGACAAAAGCCAAAAGTGTGGCTGATGAACTTCAGTGTAGGAAAATGTGGTGTATCCATAGAGAAAAATGATCTGTACCAGGCCTGTATGATGCTGAACCTGGAACAGCTCAGGAAGGAGCTCAGAGTCATCATCAGTTCTCTGACATCATCAGCTCGGTGTGCAAGAGCAGCTAAAACATGCAGGAGTGTTAGACCCTGCCAGCAAAGGCCACCATAACAAACCAGAGTCTGGGCATCTTTTGCCCCTCTCCAACACCTTGGTGCAGCATGTCAGGGGGGGCCACAGGCAGTTCTGGTCTCTGCATCTCAGGAGGGATGTGGTGAGGTCAGAGGGGGTGCAGAGAAACAGAATTTAAAAGGCTGAGGGATGCAGCAGCTACTGTATAAGGAGAGACTGAAAACTCCCAGGTCTTCACCTCAGATAAGAAAAGGGCAGGGAGGGTGGGTGAGATGAAGGCTTGGAAAGCTGTGGAAGCACTGACTGGGGTGAATGCAGGGCAGCTGTTGGACCAACCCACAGCACTACAATATTCAGTATTTCGGTAACAAATATTTCCTCAGTGTCACCAGTCTTTGCCACAGCTGTTGCTATATTTTCTTACCTGTATGTACCAGCAAGAACTTGGTCACAATCAACCAGGACAAACTTCTCCAGAACCTGGCCTGCAAATTTCTTGCCTGCTTTGCTGTAGTAGGTGTCTCCACTCAGGCATCTTATGCGCATGTTCTGAAAGCAAAGCAAGCAGAGCTGGTAAAGGGACCGAGCTAAAGGCAGGTGTTCCTCAGGCATCACTGCTGGACTCCCACAAGCCTGTGCTCTGCTCTCAGAGGTAGTGCCCAGCAAGGCATCAAGTATTTCTTGGCTTCTGCATACCGAATATTTTGTCACACTGTCTGCTTTTCTAAGATAAAAATACCAGCAGGTATTAATAAGTTGCACTCAGGTGCAAATTCTAGATTGAAAAAAACTTGGAGAATCCTGTGAGCCTACAGACCCATTCTGAAGTATGTAAAACCATCCGATTTCTTCCAGATTATTAATAACATTCAACTTGCCAGAGCTGATGGCTCTGCACTGGAACTAAATTTTGGTACCCATAATAACCAGCCAGTTTCTAATCAATCAAATGTTCTGATTTTATGCAGTGACAGGCTTCTTAAAACCAAAACGTCACTCAGTAAAAAAAGATTTACAGAGAGAAATGTCTACATTGTAAGAATTACCTTTTATCAATATATTTAAAAATTATATTAACATTTTCAGCTGCTGTACTCAAGTGAAACAGACCTGATCCTCCTCTGCTTTAAAACTGCAACAAATTGTCTGATACAACTTTGGCCTGTAAAACCAAATAGAAATAACAGAAATCATTTGCACCTCAACTAGGGAAGGCAGAAGAGCAGAACAGTGGCTGGAAACAGTTACTGGCCTGGTCTGTGTGATATAGTGCCAAACAAAACATCTTGCATGAAAATAAACATCCCTAAGGCTGCACCTACGCGGGGCTGCCAGGTCATCCCTTCCTGCCCTTGGGGCCATCTCTTCCTGCCCTCCAGGTCATCCCTTCCCACCCTTGGGGCCATCTCTTCCTGCCCTCCAGGTCATCCCTTCCTGCCCTTTGGGCCATCTCTTCCTGCCCTCCAGGTCATTCCTTCATGCTGCTCAGGTCATTTCTTCCTGCCCTCCAGGCTATCCCTTCCTGCCCCCCAGCCCAGCTCCCCTGCCAGCTGCAGCACCTCTGGCACAGCAGGAGCTGTCACGAGTTGTCACCAGCTGTGCCTGGCAGATCCCTCTGTGGGCAGCTCATCCCAGCCCCACTCAGGACGAAGCCCCACAGCAGCTGGTTTGGGCCACACGGGATGCCAGGGCCAACCTGCCCCTGGCAGAGGTGGGCACTGCCCAGGTGGGTGCTCGGGGGGGAGGTGGCAGCCTCCCCTCTGCCACCCAGCAGATCCCTGACCAGGCACAGCCCTCCCTCTGACGGTGCTGCAGGAAAACACGAGCACCCCCAGCTGCGATTTGCCTGCAGACGTTCTCCACAGGGCACAGCCCCACGGCCCTGCCACCCCTCCGGAGCTGCCCCTGAGCATCCCTGTGCCCCCTTCACCCCCCCCTCCTCCCAGCAGGCTGAGCCTGTGTGGGCTTCCCAAGACTCCTGTACAGAGCCAGGACCGGCTCACCCGGTCCAGGCCCTCACGGCACGGAAGTCGAGCCTCGGGGGTGAGGAGCAGGAGGCAGGTGACTCCACTCCTGAGGGATCCCAGCCACCTGCGGCAGGTGACTCCACTCCTGATGGCTTCCCTGTTCCATCAGAGCCCCTGCAGGCAGGAAGGGGGATTCCTCCCTGGAAACACCTGCGGGGAGCCCATGGCAGCAGGGTGGGAAAGGCTTGGTTCTAACGTTGCAGGGAGAGTCTCCCAGCCCACCCAGGAGCACCATTTTCTCCAGGGCCACACAACAGCAGCAAATCTGCTCCCACCAGGGTCCATCCAACCCTACAGGCTCTCTCTGGTGGTGGGCAATGGCAGCTGGGAAGAGCAGGAAGAGGGTAATCATTTATGATGCTGCCCCTAATATTGCTGCTGACCCTCTTTTCTGCTCAGGGGATTTCCTGATCCTCTTGTGGTTTGTCTCAGTGGGAACCCCACCAAGTAGTGGTCCAGCCTTCTCTTGAGTTCATGGAAACTTTTAGCAGGGACAGAGCTGAAGCTTCACAATCTTTGCACAGGGGCTCTCACTGGTTGCCTTCTTGTGTCCCAGAGGGTGTCCTCCTCTGTCCCCTATGAGAAGGGAGAAACGTTCTCCCTGTAAGGACAGCTGGGCATTGGAACAAGTTACCCACAGAGGCCGTGCAGTCCCCACACTTGGAGATTTGCAAGACTGGGCCAGGTAAGGCCCTGACCTCACAGGGGATGCTGCTCTGAGCGGCAGGTTGGACATGATGACACCCCAGGGTTCCTGCCAGCTTGCATTAGCCTGTAATCCTCTGAAATGACACCACAAGTTGTTGATACAGACCAAGATACCCTGGATGCCTGGGGAGGTGGCCAGTCAACACAGGGATTTTTTTTTCCCAATGCCAAGGTTTTAGTAACACTAGTTCTCACTGGGAGGAGCTTCCTCTTCCCGTCTCTGGGGAAATTCAGATAAGGGATATCCCATAAATTTGTCACCACAGTATTTCTTCACTCCCTTTGCCCTTTCCAAGGCTGGGTGAGTTGCTGATATCTGGTTAATTTTTTCCATCCTCTCCTTCCTCTTGGCAATCCAGGCCCTGAATCATCCCAACAAGATCATCCCAACACTCTTGCTCCATTCAGACAGCAGTTCCGGGATCAGCAAATGGACATTTGAAAACTCCAAACTGAGTCTTCTGCTGTCACCGCTGCCAACACTCCTCAGCACCAGGATTTGCCACCAGCAGGCTCACATATTGTTCTCAGAAGTAAGATGCTGGAGGGGCAATTACCCCAAATTCCCCATCAAATCCCAAATTGTCACCAATTATTCCAAATGGAGATTTACCACCACATCCTGTCACAACTCAGAGGCAGGAATAAAATATGTACCCTCATTCCACTCAAATGTGAGTATCCAGCCTGTATGGTTGGTAATGGGCTGCTTGAGGTGCATCAGTGTAAAAAGCACTTCAGATGGAGAGCTGCTGCTGAGTCACACAATGAGGACGTGAGTTAATTACCCACCGAAGCATAAGACATGACATCAGGCCTAACAAAGAGATGTAGGCATCTCCGTGGATATAAACTCATTCTAATTTTAATTAAAAACAACGGCCACATCTTGGATAAGAAGCAACAAAATAAATCTTGGAGAGATGGAATTCATCTGGATCCACCAGGTGACTTCAGTGAGAAGGCTATTTTTGACAGCAAACCTGTTCCAGCGTGAAGCAGTTTTCCCTAACAGCTGCCATCTCAAGAGGCATGAAATGAGTCTGGCTTGTGAGAAGTAAGAAAGGACAGAGCTTCTCCAGCACAGGGGAAGGATCACAGGATCACAGATTCACAGAATCATTGGGGCTGGAAGAGACATTCAGTGTCATCGAGTCCAACCTTTGACCAATCCAGCCTTGTCAACTAGACCAGAGCACAAAGTGTTTCTCTAAAGAAGCCTCTCTAAGTTGACCTTTAAAATTAACCCTTGTGTAGGCAGGTTAAAAACGAGGGAAAATTAAGACATTTGTTACTGCATCTATTTTGAATGCTGTAAAACACTATTTTTGCATTTTCCCTGGCCTGTTCTTAGGGAAAACCTATGAAACTGATGGCTGGAGGAGAATCAGTGCTCCAGGGAATCCTGTGCACCCATGGATGGAGAACAGCCAGCACTGCTGGCCTTGCAGGACTAACAAATGACAACAAAAAATTGTTTTCTGTTGATTTTCCATTTGATGTGGAAATTGAATATGGAATTCCAACTGAATTTCCATTGCTAGGTGGTAGCCAGAAATGGGGAGCAGCAGGATACTGGGGTGCATCTCTGAGGCTGCAAGTTCCCAAGAGAGCTTGTGGCATTGACACATTAATTTGTACTGTTTTATCACCCAAGCCTTTGGTGATGGGCCTCCACTGAGCAGGAATTGGGCTTTTCACAAATCCCTCATGGACCCACAACTGAATCCCAAAGCCTAAAAGCAGTTGTTAACATGAGATTTTTAACCTGTGGGTGCAGCAGAAGGAAGTGATGGGGTTTGCAGCAGGACATCTGAGGGGAGTCATTGTTCCCCTTCCCCTCCCAGCCACTGCCCTGCAGCAGCTCTGCCTGGAATCTAAGCTGAGCTCAGGGATCTGAACTATGAGAAATTTAAGTCTTGCAATTCTATGTCCTACAGCAGGGGCTGTATAACCTTCCCCCTTGTCCAGGTGATACAGGTGTACATGAACTAAGCTTCCTGGTCTCCCTCTGCCTCTGCACCAGCCAAGCAAAGTGTTCAGTAACTCACTGCATCTCATTGGCCTCAGGTTCACACTCCCTGCATGTCAGACTGAAATGAGGAACACAGAACATCAAGATATGGGACTTGGAGGCTCCTCCACATCTTCCTCTGTGCATCCAGACAGATCTTGATCTCCAGGACCAAACAGCTGTGGTCCCTTAGCCTGGGACAGTGAGAGAAGGGAGAAGTCTCAGGGACCAGGCAGAGGGACCAGAACAGAGGGTACATGGTTTTTATCAATTCCAAGACCTGTTTATCATATCCAGAGTGTGACTGAAAACTTACTGGGAAGCTGTCCTGAGTAAGAGCCATTTTATTGCACATCTCCACAAAATGCTTCAAGTACTCTTCATCCAGGATCAGGTAAACGGGGACGTGCCGTCTGCTCGAGGCCTCCAGAAGGTCACACAGAATTTCCATGTCTGTAAACAGATCCATCACAATTGCTATCACCTGGCCAGGAGAAAAGAGGCGGGGGGGGAAAAAAACACAAGAGACCGTTGAAATCTCATGCCCAAGTGAACTGTGCTTAAACTACGAGCTAAGCATTCAAACCTCCTGAGTTACTGAGCATCTGTGGCCACCTGGGCAGAGATGCTTCTGGACGCTTGTCTTTAACAGCCCTCACCCCACCATGGCAGCTAAAATCAAATTTTAATAACTATGAAGACAGTGCCCACCCAGGCACCTCCCACCTCATCTGTCATTCACAGCAAGGAATGGCTGAAAGGGTAAAACATGAGCGTAAACTCTCAATGTCAGTGGTGCAAAAAGTATCTGTTGTCTTAAGCAAATGTGCCAGGAAAGAAGCACATAAACAAGAGCAGAGACTGAGCCAAATCATCATTCAATCAGCAAGAGTGACTCCACGTTAACGGCAGATTAATATGAAAAAGTACCATTTTTTTCAGGAAGGACACACTGCCAGGTAAGGGAGAAGGTATCCTGAGTATGTACATGTTACATCCCAGGGGTGCCAAGACAAAATCAGAGAAAAATGTGTGTGGAAAGGATTCCTTCCCGTTCCTGGCTGGCAGAACTCCTGCACACACAGCCCAGGGATGCAAGTGATGGGCATGAAACCTGCCAGAAGGAAGAAGGAATAACACTAAGATTATCAAAAAATAAAAATAAAAATAAACCAAAGACTTGCAAGGTAAAGTCTCCAAGGAGGTGTTTTAAAAAGGAAAAGAATTTTAAAGAGAACTGCCAGTTCTTTGGAGAATGAGGTAGAAGAGGGACCCATCCCATTGTGGAGATGGAAAGGGACCACCATGGCCACATGAATTCTTCAAAAACTGGAAGGAAAATACAGAAAATAGAAGGTAGGTCATGACAAGAAGCTACTACAAGTGAGTTGACCCAGAACTAGAAAATTCAAAGTACAGTATGACCTGCAACAAGAACAATGGTTGGTTCCCAATGGTTGGGAAATCAACCATACAGGAATGGCCTGAAGAGGCTGTTCCTCTGTTCCTCACAGAGTGAAGCTGCCAGCAGACAACATGGGAGGCCATTACTTGGATGAGGAAGTGACTGTTGGGATCCACCTGTTGGCTGTCACTGCCAGTGATGGGAATCAGGAGGGCACTTCGGAGAAGGAAGGAACAGGCAGGAGAGCTCTTGCTGAGCAGGATGATTTGTCACTCCACCTCAGGGTGCAGAGCAACCCAGTGACTCAGACCTTGACCCATCAGCAGTTAACACTGAGAACTCATGGAAGATGGGAACACACTGTGGGATGGAGGAAGACAGTGAAGGATTTACCAGCAGGGCAGCTTTGTTTCAAAGCTGAGAAAGCAATAGAACTACTACCCAAATATTTTAGTTCCAGCCTCTATCATATCATATCATATCATATCATAATAGTGAATAAGGTCACTGGTACTTGTAAGGTGGGTGCATAACCCTGATGGGAGTGTCTGCACCCAGCAGAGGATGCCCAAATAAAGATGGCCAAACAAGCAGTGATCTGGGAGTGAAGCTCCACCAGCCTGCCCTGCTACTCAATGTTCATACCCTGCACCACAACTGGCACACGAGATGCATGAGAGTCTGTCCTGCTGCTCACCATGCTCCCCATGAGGAGGAGGGAGCCTGTTTGCCAACCCTCCCCTGCCTGGGTTAGAGCACGGCTGCAAATGCAACTCCCCATAGCCCAAATCACCCTGTGCAGCTCATCCTCTGCCACTGCTGCTCTGCTGCTCCTCCTCAAACCAAGAGCTAAATGCAGAGGGTGGCAGTGAGGTCAGTTTTCACATGTGTAGTGGTTCAAGATTTAACTAGGAACAGGGGATATCACTTTCATGGCAGGGGTCTGATCTGGAATTGCTTCAGGGAAGAGCAGATGAGCTCCAAGTATCGCTGTCCTTGGATTTGTGCTCCAGACTCCCACGCTGGCCCTGGAGTGCCCACTGCCCAGTAGCTCTTCTGCTCTGTTTTCATCAATAAACTCTTTCCAGGCTCACACTCATGGCCTCGGTGATGAGTGCAGGCAGCTGCCATGGGCAGAGTGGGGATCCATGGGCTTCCCTGTGCTCTCTATCCCAGACTTCTGCGTGGAAAGCTGGCTCCTCTCAGCCTGCACACAGCCTCTGCACCAGAGCCACGGCAGAGAGGGCAGCCAGAAGGTTGCTTCCTGCTCCCTTGGGGATTTAGCCCTTTTGCACATGGACAAGATTTCATGGCTCTGTCTGTTTTGTCCCCAAAACCCACTCTGTGATGACCATGATTGCTCCTCGGCATCTCGCAGAAGAGCCCAGCCCACCACAGCAGGGACTGGGGAAGAACCTTCCCGGAGGTGGTGCAATCCCAGGCACCCACGGGGGACACAAAGCAGCTTTCAAGAGCTAAAAATCATTCCTGGTGTCCAAGCCCAAACCTCATCTCCACCCTCTCACCCTGGCCCTGCGAGACACAGCCTGACTCTGAAGGGCACCTCGTTTGTTGCCCTTGTCAGTGTTGTGTTCTCAGAAACCTTACAAGGCTCTGGCAGACTCTTCTCCTCTCCTCAAACGTGCCCACCTGGCATGGACAGGAGAGTCAGGCCTGCAAGAGCTCTGCAAGCAATGAGCAGCATCTTCAACTTCCCAAATTAATGTTGCTGCTGGGCTCCCAGCACTAGCTACTGCTGAGACCCACACCAAACAGGACCTCACCACGTCTCCACACTGTCCTGCAGCCAAAGGCCAAGACCAATTTAGCCAAATGACTTTGATGGGTCACACATCCTTTGATGATGAAGCACCAAGAAAAAACTATAGCCCAAACCTTGTGTAAGGCCTCAGGCAAGTCCCTCTCGGCCGTGCTTTGCCTCACGGTACTCCAGCTCATCTCAAGCTTAGGTTTGAGGCAGGCTTGGCCCTGGGGACAATCTAAACTCTGCCTGGGAAGTCAATATGATCGAGTCAAGGGAGACCAGTGCTCCTTTGGCCCCAGATCCCCCATGCCCAGAGGCACTGCCTGCACTGGGGATGCACAGAAGGTCCACACCGTCTTGCTTTTCCCTACCAGTGCTCGCAGGCTTTGGCAGGGCTGGCTGGCACAGTGCAGGGCTGGTGCTTGCCCAAAACTGGCACTGCCAGGCTGCAGGGAGAGGGATGGGGCTGAGCAGGCAGCAGCACATGGCACAGGGTCGGCCGTGGCCCCAGTGCATGGGCTGGGTGCAGCCCTGCACCTCCTGCAGCCTCGGCTGGGCTGCGGCGTCAGCGAGAGCCCCGGGCCTGCTTGTGCAAGCTGGGTGGAGCCCTGGCAGTCACACTCATGCCTCCCAAAGCGGGTCTGCCCTTGGCATCAGGAGGTGGCACAGGCTGTAGCTCTGCTCACACACACCCCCTCAGCAGGGACTCGGGCAGAGGTGCTCCTGGTGTGCCCCACGGCCAGTGCCAGGCAGGAGGGGCAGAGCCCTGTGGCACTGCCCTGTGCAGTGGGGACAGAGGGGGGCTGTGCCCTCCCTCAGGGGGGAGATGCAGGTGCCCGTGTGGGGCTGCTCATTCTAACTGTGGGTATCCATAAATGGGCACTCAGATCAGCATGTCCTCTTGGCAGCAGGCAGCTCTTACAGTAACATCAGCTCAACCCCAAAGCCAAGAGGTTTTTGGGGGAAGAAGACCCTGGAAGTTTTTCCCTTGAAGCCTCCTAAGAACACGTGGTCACAAAAGTGAGGTCTAAATCCTCAAAGACAATTCCCAACAGCTCTCTAAAGCAGTGGGAGTTGGATATCCAAGTATCATCTGCAATTCAGGCTCCTGACAACACAACTCATTTTTTGAGCATTCAAGTCAATCGGGCCTTAAAAAATTAAACAACATGTCAGTGCCTCCAGCCCCTCAGTTTCAGTGGTGGGAGCTGCAAGGCTGGGCTGGCTCACAGCATCCCCACTCCTCACCATGCTGATCACGGCCTCCAAGCCCATGGCAGGACATTGCAGAGACACAGCTGCCCCACAGGCTCTAGAAAATTCACACCTTGCCATTGTAGGGCTAAACCATGACATTTCCAACCCCACTTCTGGAAACTCACAATTCAGCAATTACTGGAGTCATCACTTTGGGAATTACAGCACTTACCAGCACCCCACTGGGGTTTGCCATCTGTCTGGTTTCTAACCAGCACAGCTGGTTTTACAGGTATTTGCCAATAGCCCTGTGGTTTGGGTCATTACTGCAGTGGTGCCACTTGAAGCGACATGATGCTTCCCTGGGCACCATCAGGGACCCTTCTGCCATCCCACAGAGACCTGGGTGCACAGCCAGAGTCAGAGTTGTCCAAGAGGGATGAAAGAAGCAGCATGGACAGTTCACACCAGACTGGAGCTCATCCAACAAGAATAAAATTGAAACAGGATTATCAAATGAAGCAAAGGTGTGGCTGCACTGCATCTTCTTAAGTCTGCAAAGAGAAAAGCTCAAATCTGAACATCTGTCTTCAAAGAGAGCTGGTTAAATACAGCCAAGTCAAAAGACCAACTGCACCAGCAAAAGGTACCAAGGAAACCAGCTCTTTTTGCTGATTTGTCTGTACAAATGTGCTGTTGCAAAAGATGTCAGCTGATGTTGTTGTGTGACTGTACTGGGGAAGCACCAAACAGCATTTCCAGACACACACCCTTCTGTCTGCAGGACCCGGAAAAGCCATTGGGGATCTCCACAGCTTCCCCACTTCCCAGCAGCACTGTATCCTCAGGGGAGGAGAAACACTCTGAAAAAGGGATCTATGACAAGAGCTAGAAGTCTAGTGGAAAAAATACTGGAAATGGAGAAACAGCAGCTGAAAAGTGAACAGCAGGTGATTCTCCACATGGTTCCTGCTGGCATTTCAAACAAAGGATGTTTTTACCTTTGGTTGCTCTTTTGTCATGAAAACACACATAAGTAACATCCTTTTGCATGGTTTGATGAGCAAAATGACTCAGTAAGTAAGTAAATATGTGTAACTGGGGTTGTGAATGAGCTGGAACCGCCATCAATCACAGAGTTAATCATAGGAAGCACTGGGCAGAGCTGCTAACCCAGAAGCCAGTAGAACACCAGTAATAAACCAATAAGATGGTTAAAAACCTCATTCTCCTGTTTCACACAACAGTCAAAAACATTGTGTGAAATCCCCAGCTTGGACACGAAGGGCTGAAGATTGTTGGGGCTTTGTCAAGTGAAGCAAAGAAAGCAAAAAGCTCAAAATGTACTGAGAGTACAATAAAGCACCCGCTGCCTGGGCAACCTGCCCGCAGCAACAGGCGAGTTCCTGTGAACTGAGAAAGCAGCAAGATGTTTTTCCTGTGGCTCAAAGGATCATAATACCATAGGAGATGTGGGACACGTGCTGAGTGACAGGAGGACGTTTCTTGGTAGTCATTTACTCTGTGCACTCTGCCATGACTGTGCCTTAATCCCCACTGCTGACAAGGTTGGGGTCAGTGTCACAGAACTTTTCAGATCATTTAAGCTACCATAAATCAGCTGCCTGCAAGGACAAACAAAGCTTTTTGTCACTTACTTCCTGGACCAAAACTTCCTGTATTTTCCTGTAAGGTGCAACAGAAGTTCAGGCATTAAGCAAGGGCTGCTCACAACTGAGCAGCAGCTCACATGGCACAACAGTCTTTTGGGCAAAAGAGAAAAAGATCCTCATTCACCTCATCTCACGCCCAAACGTCCTCAATATGTGGTTCTTTGAGGATGTTCTGATGCTGCAGCAATCTGAGCTGCTGGGAACACATGAATTCCTTTGCTCAGCTCTGCTGATGGTGACAGATCACACCTGAGCTGCAAACAGCTCACGTTCTCAGCACAGCCAAGGTCCAGGCAGGACAATTCCTTATCTCCTGATTTTGCACTATGAATATAAGGAGTGACTGAGAAGTTAAATAGGAAACTACTGGAGTGATAAGAGAAATAGCCTAGAAGATGACTGGTTAAAGTGAACTTTGCTCTAAATATTTCCTCAATATCTCAACACAAATACTACAGAAGAAAACTATTGTGGAACAGCTGGAAAGAGCCATAAAGAGGACAAAGACAATAAAAGCTGCAAATGACTCTGGTACAGTTTTCTGAGTTGCTGCTTTCATAGTAGAGTGGCACAGCAAAAAGAAGCAAGAAGTAGCACAGTGAGTAAATTCATGCCAGGATTGTTCTGGTAGGCAGGTACTGTACTCATCCAGTTTTTAAGACATCTGAGGGTTGTAATAACACAACAGAAACTGTGAAATGGGGCAAAATGGGCTGATCTTACTCATCCTCAGAAAGGCACAGACATCAAGCCTAGAAGACAGGATTCTAACCTACTTCAAACCACAGGCAGGGATTTTCAGTCCCACAAATTTACTCAGGTCACATGTGGTGAGGCCCTGGCACAGGTTGCCCAGAGAAGCTGTGGCTGCCCCATCCCTGGAAGTGTCCAAGGCCAGGTTGGACGGGGCTTGGAGCAACCTGGGCTAGTGGAAGGTGTCCCTGCCCGTGGCAGGGGGTAGAATGGGATGGTCTGAAAGGTTCCTTCCAACCCAAACCATTCTGTGATTCTCCCACAGAAACTCACCAGTGGTGAGTCCTCTTGTCCCGCTTAACACGATGTCCAGGGCTGGAGAAGAGCCCTGGCCGTGCAAACTCCCTGGACTGGCTGGGACAGCCAAATGTGAACTCTGCAGGCCCTGCACTCGCTCCAGGCTCTGCATCCCCACAGCCATGGACACAGAATGCCTCCAAGGGCACTGCCTGGATGACATGAAATCCCAGGCACAAAGAAATTACAGGAAAGGAAAGGAGCAGGAACAGCTACAGATCTGCTGCAGACAAAGCAATCACACCACGCCAGACACGCAGAGAGCAGCGACAGCACGGAGCATGTTGTGCAGAGGTGTGGGAGCAGCCCCCACACTCGGGTGCTGTGGACAGGACCCCACTCAAGGGACACAGCTCTGTACATACCGTCCGTGCCCGGCTGATCAGAGACCGGACCAAATCCTTAATGCTGTTAGTTTTGTTTCTTTGGAAAACCACAGTGGCTTGAGTCTGGCCAGACACCGTGAGCAGTGGTGTCCCCGGCCACCCCAGCTCCAGCTCTGGGGGGTGCACGTCAGACATGAGCGGGAAGTAGGTGCCCGACGTCAGTTCGGAGTTGAGGGAGAACCCGTCTCCAGTGTCCGCATCGCCAGGGTCAGCATCCTTGTCTTTCATTGCACTGGGATCTGGAAGGCTTTGGTTCCTCTGCTGGCTGATGTACTCCATGTCCAGGGCGGAGAGGAAGGGCAGCTCCCGCTCCTCGGCGATGGCGCTCAGGTATCCGCGCTCCCCCTGCTCCAGGAAGGCGTCGATGGCCAGCCTGGCTGTCTCGCTGTGCTGGAGCACCAGCGGGCTGGGCTCCCTCCACCACGGCTTCTTCAGCTGCTCCAGGCGGTTCTTCAGTGGCCCAGACACCCCTTGCTGGCCCCCATAGCTGCGGTGGAGCTGGGGCCTCACCTCTACTGCCAGGTAGTTGAACATGACTGGAGCTGCTGATGCTAAGAAGTGTCTCTCCAGCTGTGCCCGTCTTCAGGTCTTTTCTGCCCCTCCTGCGCTCCTGAGCTCCTCCCAACAGGTTCCTTCAGGACTCAGCATGAGCTCCACTCCTCTGCTCGGGAGTTAATCACCAGGTACAGCCTCCCACTGCGGGGGAGGAGCCGCCTTTCCCCGGCTCCCTCACCCAGTTCCCTCAGACACACACCTGACACTTGGTGCCCAGAGTGTCCCTTTTGCTCGAGGAGGAAGATCAGCTCTTCAAGCTGCTCCTTCCTTTTCCTTGTAACTGATTAATGTACTGCCCTCCCCTTCCCTTCCCCAGAGAGGTCCCCACCCTTGGCCAAGCAGGCTCTAACCTGTTTTGTCCCTCACTGTACTCACAGTGGAAATGCAGATGCTGGAACTTGTTCCTGCTTGAAATTTGTTCCAAATCAAACATGCTGCTCAGTGTCAGTTATAATGAAATACAAATATCCCAAGTGGGTAATCAGACTTGGCAAAGGAACTTACTCATCCCTGAGCCCCAGCTAACGCTCCTCCTTAGCATTTCTTGGGAGCCTGGCTCTGCTACACCAGCGTGGGGCAGAGAAGCCAGAACATCGTATTTTTTGGTACCACAGTGTCACAGTGTTTGTATAAAGCACAGCAGGAATCTTGGTCATCAGATACCACAGGTGAGAAGAGCAATAGCTCACATGCTCTTTTAGCATCTCCCTGGAAATCCTTCAAGGAAAGGACATTCAACCCTAGGAACCTGGAGCTGTGCAGAGGACGATACTGCCCACGTGCTGCCTATTCTGGGATTACTTAACTCCAGCTTCCCAAAAGCACCATGGAGCTATTTTTGGAGGAACAATACAGGCAGACATGGCTGTGTGAATTAAAGCAGGAACACACCACGAGAACACAACGCAGTGTGTGACGAACAGAGGAGCACACGGGACCTCCCTCCCCACTCAGCTCACTCTGGAGCTACTGAGCTCCTCACGGTCAACCAGGGAATGAAGAACTGGCTGGAGAGTTGATCTAATCAGTTGGCCTTTTATCTATAAAATCCCTGGAGATTAAATTCATTCAGGCTAAACCAGGTCATGTAAAAGCTAAATGTGTGCTCTGGAATAATCACGGGGCGATTGCCAATGGAGAGGGATGACCACGCCTGAGTGTGAACCAGCACATTCACACAGCAGGCTCTAAGTCAGCTGGGATGAATCATGTCCCCCAGGGACTATCACTCTCCAGGGACTAGAGCTGAGTGGGATGATTAGTTCAGATTAGCTGTCTAGTCTTTAGATGCCTGAAGTCAGGATGTAGCCTCAGCAGGACTGTGCAAATGGCAAGAACAGAAGCAAAAGTGGATGGAATCAGAAAACAGAAGTTGGATGTCACGGCTTTGCTGTGGTGCAGCAAACAAGGGCAAAAACGGCAGCAGAGATGGGACAAAATTGTAACAAAGCTGCTGGCACACAAGTGTTATAGGTGAAAATAAGTGTTAGAGCAGCTTAAAGAATAACTAATTTAAAATGTGAGGTGACCAGCCAACCCAAGGTAAGGAAGTTCGGGGAAATAACACAGGGAAGGGGCAGTAACATAATGGGTGTTTTTCTGGAGCTGCTTTGCCAGTGATAACATAAAAGAAGGGTAACACCACCCTGCTTTTTGCCTTCCTAAAGAGCTGAAGAGAGCATGAATGTTAAAAAAGTCATCAAATGCATATCTTCTGCCACATAAACAACTGCTGCTGACTCTCTAAAGGGATTTACACTGCCTCCAGCTGGTGTTTGGTAATGACCTACTCTTCCTCCAGTAATTTCTCATGGACCTCAGCACATGAAAGCACACACGATGTAAACATCTCCAGCCCAGCTTGTCAGGCTGGGCTCCTTCAGGGTTGGTGGGGAGAGGCAGAGACTTCTAGGAGTCAGTTACCCTGCAGCAGACACCTGAGACAGGTCCCATGAAATGTGTCTGGGAAGTGCTTTATCTCTCCCCACCAAGCAGCAGGAGCTCAGGCTGCCAGTCAGGGACAGAGGTTTACCATGCAGACATCTAAAATTAGATGAGAGGTGTCCTGTCCCTGCTGTCTGGCAAAGAGATAAATGTCTATAATTGGCACTCCACAGGCTCGTTGGCCAACACAGGATGTGGGAATCGCATCAGCCCATTTTTGCCAGCTAAAAGCAGGGATCTTATCTGGGAGTGTTGTCTGCACACCTTCTGCAATCAACACAGAAAGACAAGAGGAAAATTCCCTCTGGCTGAACACCCCCCCCAAGTGCCACTTCCAAGCCAATGTCCCTGGGCAGCTCTGCTCTGGCTGATACCTGAGCCCAGCCAGGATCCAAGCATTAGGCAATACTTCATCCTTGCATCCCACTGCAGATGTTCTTGGAGCTCAGCAAACACAAGTGCCTTGCCTGGGTTTTCCACAGAATGTACCTGCTGCTTCCTCTTCACGCACACATGGAAGGCAGCCTGCCAACCTGTTTCCTGATAGTTCTGGGAGAGCACTCACCCGGGAACATGGGAAGCCAGATTTGCTTCCCCCCCCCCCCCCCTTTATTTCAGAGTGAAACCCACATCTTCCACCACAAAACATCACAGTGCTCCAAGACACTTCTCTACAGATATTTCTGGAAGGCACTGCATAGCAGCATTCCACTGTGTGGAATTCACTGGCCAGATGCACACAGCCAGCACAGCTGGATGAAAAGTCCCAGTTGTAGTTCCTGAACTGAGCTCTGCCTGCACTGAACCCACAGAGCAGTGCAGAGTCAAATCTCCCCATATTTTGTTCGAGGTTCCCAACCATGGCATTACAGAATCTTCCAAACACAGAGGCAGCAAACAAATTCCTTGTTTCATCTTTTCCATTTGTTTAGGGCTCTCTCAAATTAGGGGACAGGCAGCCTCACACAGGGCACTGGGCACCAGTTGCCAGCCCCAGGTCAAATTATCCATCCACAAGTGATGGCAGGGGAGGCAGAGAACCCCCGTGCCCAGCAGTGTTCCCACCATGTGCCCAGGTTCTCTCCTGTTGCAGCTCTGAGGTCCCAACTACCCCCTGTGCCATGCAGGGAAACCAGTGTGTGGCCATGGATCTGCTGTGGGGGCCCTCCAAGGTCCAGCCCTGAGCTGCTCAGGGCACAGCTGTCAGGAGAGGGACCACCCTGTGCCACTCCCTCGACTGCTGCCCTGCGCTGAACGCGGGAAAAAGCACTTTCAGACACCCCTTCCTTCCCTCCTTCCAAAGGGAATACACAGGAATGGAAGTGGGCTTTGTGACATCAGTGCGCCTGGCTACCAGCAGGAAGAGGGTACGCAGGGAAGGATGTGGGACAGAGTAAATCTGCATGAGATGCCTGGTTTCTGACAGGATGTGGAGCAGCCCAGGAGCTGGCAGGTGGGGTGAGGAATGCAGGAGCCTGGCTCTCTCTTTCAGTCAGTGACAGAGTCATTAATGAATGTGCAGGGCTCCTCGCTCCCAAAATAAGCAGGAAGGAGCTCTCACCCCCTGGGAGAGCTGCAGCAGCTTCCCAGCAGGATCCAGGCTTGGCAGCATGTGCAGGGCCCTCCTACATGAACACACCTGCACGAGACAGCAAGAGCAGGACAGTAGATGTTGATAGTTCCTGCATTTGTGTGCAGGGAAGTGTTCCCAGTAACCTGCCACAGATCCCTCCAGCAGATCCTTTGCCATTGGACCTAAACTCCCTGGCTCCCCTCAGCACATCACATCTGGAGCAGCCACTGAAATGTAACAGCAGAAGGTGGAATCACACTCCTGTGAGCTCCTGCTCTGCATTCCCAGTGGAAGGATGAGGCCCAACCATCTCTTCTGTCCCACAAATGAGCAGAACAAGCTGCTCAGCAGGTTGAATGACTGTAAGCAAAACAAGTACTCCCTCAACATGTTCAGCAACTTCAGGAAGAACACACGTAGGATGCACAGGACAGCCCTGGACGCCTGAAGAAGGGGCAGTGGTAAAAAATAAACCTCACCAGAGGAGTCTGGGAAGGATCACGAGACTGTTAATGTGCAACTGCCCCATCACAGCAGGAGGCCGGGCAGCCAACAGCACCCCTGGGGACAGTCCCTTGGCAGACAGGGGAGAGGTGGGCACTGCACAAGCAGCAGAGCCCACTGCTCACTCATGCTGAGCCTCAGAGTCTGTCCTGGGTCCTCACCAAGTTTCCCGGACTCCCTTGTAAGCTCCTGCCCTCTCCTCGACTTCTCAGGAGAACATGGGGAGTGCTCAGGGCCAGGCCATGCAGACAATGTGCCCGAGATGGAGACACTGCTCCCTATGGCACAGCACAGGAGAACCAGCACCCAGAAGGCTGCAAGGGGGGTTCATCCAGCCTTGGGTACCTAAAGGCCCAGGCAAGCTGGACACAGCCCAGGTCAGTGGCAAGGACAGGGCACAGGCTCATCACAGCCTCTTGTAGGAAAAAGAGCAAAGAAGCCTTGATTAGGGTTTATTAATCAGGGAGACAACAAAGATCAGACAAAGCACTGCAGATGTGAAGAGGCAGATGGGGAGGGCAGGAGCCTATACAGGGGAGTCTCCACTAGGAAATGTGGACAGTGCTCTCAGGTACAGGGTGGGATTCTCAGGGTGTGCTGTGCAGGGACAGGAGTTGGACTTGATGATCCTTGTGGGTCCCTTCCAGCTCAAGATATTCTGTGATTCTAAATTAGCTGCCACCAGCATCGTCCAAGGAAAAACCCCATGTACTCACAACCAAACCCCTGCACTGGGGCCTGAGATGACCACTGTATTTGTGGCACAACTCTCTTGGCAGAAAAGTTAGAAAGACACAGAAGTTTCTAGGTGTTAACTTAAACCTTTCCAGTTCCCTCCACCATGACTTTCATCTTCCTGGAAGAAAGTACACAGTCTGGCTGTGGAGCTCCAGGAATTGTTCAGCACACCTGTAGAGGGGATCAGCAAACCTCTCCAAATGCTCAAGAGGCACTTCAGCACATCCCTGGGATGCAGACAACCCTTGCTATGTGCTCAGGATTAAACCAGTCCCACAGAAATGCTGCAAGTAGGAGAATGTGGAAAAATACGAGTGGGGCCCAGGGTCAGGCACAGCTCCCACTGCTCCTCAAAGTGGTGCCATGAAGTGGCAGTGGCACATCACAGGGACTGGGCCTGCAGAACCAGTCCCCTCCCAGCTGATGCTCACCTTCCTATGGCTTTGCTACTCTTCATCTGATATAAAGCTCTAGTGGAAAAATTCGCTCTTACTCAATCCTTCGAGTGAGGGGCAGGATAAGGGACACAGGACAGTGGTTAGTCCAGCTGCCAGGTCAGGAGCAGCAGTTCTGACCCAAGGGCTTGGTGGGGCAGAGGCACAGCTGAAACTGTCACTTTGTGGAAGGTGCAGATGGGAGTCACAAATCTGGGAAGTGGTAGTTGCATTTTAGCAGGGCTTAAGCGCTGGACAGCACAGGAATAGAGATCACCCAGGATGCCCACGCTCTCAGCACTTCAGTGTTTTAAAGATGCAGGGAAAACAGTTCAATACCCAAATGTGGTGTGAGCACAGCAGCTGAGATGGCACAGAAAAACATTTAAACACCTAAAATAGAGAGTGGGCATTGAAGGGTATCAGATGACTCTGCCCTACTCCAAAATGTCTTAAGAAAATCAGCCTGAAGCAAGAGTCTTCCCAAGTTTGACCCCTTGAGGCAAAACATGCTCCTGCTCTCCCACTAGTGCAAAACAGGAGAGAAGGAAGACACTGAGCAGTGACCCTTCTGCTCACAGAGAGCAAGCCAAGATCCAGCTGAAATCCTGAGTGCTTCCTAGGGGCTCATGGCTCTTCATTTCAAGATACCTGGGAAAGTTGGGGGAATAAGTCCTTTGGAATAACCAGTGATGTCCAAATTCTGTATATGAGACAGGAGATCAGGATGGATGATAAAGTGCTTTACAAGGTTCCTTCCAGAAGAAATGCACGTGCATATGTTCACTTGAAATACAGTAAGTGCCCCCAAGATGCTCTGAGACCACTTTCCAAAAACCCAGCAGCATAAACAAAGAACTGTCCATAAGTAAAACACCTTCAATCATTCCCTTTGGAAAACCTTGAAAATGGGAAAAGGTGGGTTTTACAATGTTTGGTTCGGACCCCTCTGTTCTGCTGCCCTTGGAGCAGTGCTGTGCATAAGAATCACTCACCTGCCAGTCACTGCTGCTGGAACACTTGCAGGGAGCAGGTTTTGCTACTGGAAATGTATTTTCTTTCAAGGACTCTCAAATTCTGGCTGCAAAGGAAGATGTCTTACATAAGATACTGGCAATGGCACCTTTCCAGCTCACCTTTCTTCACCTCTTGAGAGTAAGAGAGGTCATATCAGAATCACAGAATGGTTTGTATGGGAAGGGACCTTAAAGCCCATCCAGTTCCACCCCCTGCCCTGGGCAGGGACACCTTCCACTAGCCCAGGTTGCTCCAAGCCCCGTCCAACCTGGTCTTGGACACTTCCAGGGCTGGGGCAGCCACAGCTTCTCTGGGCAACCTGTGCCAGGACCCTCCCCCCCACCCCCAGGAAGAATTTCTTCCCAATATCCAATCTAATATTGTACATCCAGATCCTGTCTCTGGGTAACTAATGACTGGGAAGCAAACTCTTCCCTGGTCCTGCGTAGCCTCCAGTGGATGTTTCCTCTCTAACAAATTACCTTTCTATAACTCAGGGACAGTTTCTGCCTTACTTTCTCACCAGGCCCCACTCCCCAAACACACCCCAGTGCTGGCTCAGCCCAGCCAGCGGGTGGGTGCAGCATTTCATGGCCCAGGCAGGGCCGTGATTACAGGTCTTTATTCTCACCCTAATAAAAGGAGCAAAGGCAGATGCTAATGAGTGCATCTGGCACCATCATCTCTGGAGCCTCCTGCCCATAAACACAGGGAAGGGTTCCATTTTGACCACATTCAGAGTACAGAGGGCACTGTCACCTCCAGACCAGCTGTCCCAGGGATTCCAGCAGCTCCTGGTTTCACGTGGGCACCGCAGACGTACACGGTCTCTCAGGCTGGATGGTGGTGGAATCCCAGTCTCGTGTTCCCATGGCATGGATAACATGAGTCCAGGTTTAAATTACATAGCAGAAAAGGGGTTAAAGTTTAAATAACTGTTTTGTATATGAATTAATGTATGTAGCTTTGAGCCAAAATATCTACCATTAATTTTTCCACCTATTTCAGGAGCAGTAAGATACACAAAGTAAAGTTTATTTTGGTACTTGGTATACTTCACTCTCATTAAAAATAAATTAATCAGCAAATTCCTACACAGCTCAGCCTTCTTTTATGTAAATACAAGCCAGCTGTAATGAATTACAAGGTGTTATTATCTCACACACACTGTATAATACTTCACACATAAGAGGTTTCTCTGCTTAGCTCAGCTTTCAACAAAAGCATCTTAAATAAACTGCAAGCAAGTTGTTTGGGCTGTAATGTTTTCACAGAGAAGGGATACACCTCACACAGAGAGGGGCTCTTTACATGACTCATTTTATAACAAGTTAAACTGAGGAAGTTCGCCTTGGAAAAAAAATAACAAAATGCCTGTTTTATACACAGAAGGCTCCCTAAGAGAAGATTTAAAAAAAAAATACAAGGCAGTGTTTGGGAGCCTCTATCCTGCATCCCACTGCTCTTTGCATGGAGAAGGGATGGCAAATATTCCCCAACACACACACACTATGAAGAAAGCAACTTGAGAAGGAAGAACAGTCACAGCCAAGCACAGTCACACTTTCACCAGATTAAGGAGTCACAAATTGAGGATTAAATTCATAAATTAAGGACTATCACCTTTGACTTTTGTTTAATATTTTTATTAGGAATAAGCCCTGATTTTATAGGGCTTATTCTTATCAAAAGCACACAGGGCACAAAAAACAAACACACAGCAATTTTACCCAGACTGACATTTATTATTGACTTGGATTTTGGACAGGAGAGAAATGAAAACTGGTTTTGCCACTGACCTGGAAACAGCCTGGTGAACCCTCCACCCACACAGAGCACCTCAGCCTCTGCTGATCTCACCAGTGCAGCTCCTGCTCCCCTAATTACTGTGTTGGCATTATTTGCCTGCACAGCCATAGAAAGTTTTCTCTGGCACTGATGGGTCTTGTTAAAAAGCCCTGGACCATGTTATGGGGTAAGGAGGATGGCAGAGTCCTGTCCCAGCAACACAAACAGGGATGTTCTTTTCAGGAAGAAATTCCTAGAGCACAACTCTACAGAGAACGTGGAAGTATCAGCAAGGCAGACTGGAACATCAAGTACTGAGGCAGCTTTTAGTGCCAGCCCAGCCATGATTTGGGCTTTAATCTCCCTAAGGTGGCCAGAGACACAGAGGATTGCTGGGGACCGTGCATTATTCTTTGCATTCTCTCATTCTTGTGCAACAGAGCAGAGTTTCTAAAAAAGGATTTTCACAGAAAACCCTCCAGAATCTTTTAAAGCAATTCTTAACTCCACTAAAGCAAAGATGGACCATTCCATCTCAATATCAGGCTTTTAAAACATATATTTAACATCTAATATGCAAAGCTCAGATTTGCATTGACAACCATTCAGGGAGCAGAGGACACCACTGTGTCTCTGGGTAGCAGCTCTTTAAACGAGGCAAAGGACAGAAATGTCTTCTTGAGAGAACTCTATGTCATGGTGAATACCTGGTTTCCTAAAGACAGAAGGCAGCTCTGTCCATTTGACAGCCAGGGCCACTCAGGGCCACTCAGGGCCATAAAAAGGACAGAGGTTCTCAAACCAACGAGGATTTACTTGCGGGTGAAGGTTCAGAGGAGTATGGCTGTCCAGGTTGCTACTGAGGCACCACGGATGGGATAGCTAATGAAACATTTGTCTTCCAACAGCAGATTTTCCTTCCTGAGCCCACGGCCTCGGCCCAGTCCCACTTCAGGCACGCCTCCCAAGCTGTTCCGACAGGGATCTCAGAGTCCTTCGTCGTTGTAAACGGGGGAGAGGGGCTTGAGGATGCTGCGGGCGTCGCTCTCCACCAGCGGCCGCCAGCTCACCTCGCCCGTGAGCAGCAGGTCCTCCCCGCTCAGCGCGTCCAGGTGCTGCACCTGCAAGCACAGCAAGTCACCGCCACTGTCCCATCACCCAGTCAAGGCTCTCAAGAGCTGCACAAACACGTGCAGAAGGCAAGCACAACAGGGAGATTTTTGCCTGCTTTGCCATTTGCACGAGGTAGACCTAAAAAGATCGCTTCCCACTGTGACAAGACCCGAGGGAATGGCCTGAAGTTGTGTCAGGAAGGTTTGGGTTGGATATTAGAAAAAGGTCCTTCCCCCAGAGGCTGGTTGGGCACTGCCCAGGCTCCCCAGGGCAGTGGGCACAGCGCCAAGGCTGCCAGAGCTCCAGGAGAGTTTGGATGATCCTCTGGGGCACAGGGGGTGACTCTGGGGATGGGCCTGTGCAGGGCCAGCACTTGGACTGGGTGATCCTTGTGAGTCCCTTCCAACTCAGCATATTCTGTGATTCTGTGATTGCAAAGCACCATGGCAAGGCTTGGGAGATAAGGATCTGCAGATCCTCTGGAGTCACCTGTGTCAGGCTCTCCACTAACACCTCAGCTAATGCCTCCTCTGAGAGTTTGGCATCAGGGCAAAGAGGAGCCACGCAGAGCTACCGTGAGTCATTTTATCTTCCTGGCATTCCTGCAGGTGACACTGCCCATATCATCACCCTGTGGAGGGCTCTCATTAAAAGGGCTTCACACAGACTGAGGCTTTTCAGTACACAAAAAAGGCCTGACCAGTAGGGAGCACCTGGGATTTATCACATAAAAGCACAGGAGCTGGAGGAGATGAACATGGAATGAACACTCATCCTCACAATATAAGAAATCCCAGAATGGTTTGGGTTGGAAGGGACCTTAAAGCCCATCCCATTCCACCCCCTCCATGGAAGGGACACCTTCCACTAGCCCAGGTTGCTCCAAGTCCCATCCAACCTGGC
The DNA here is from genome assembly GCF_003945595.2 of Pipra filicauda. Taxonomy (NCBI): domain Eukaryota; kingdom Metazoa; phylum Chordata; class Aves; order Passeriformes; family Pipridae; genus Pipra; species Pipra filicauda. Next base: position 117,572 of record NW_024104681.1, on the reverse strand, counting down.
CTTGGATGCTCCCAGGGATGGGGCAGCCACAGCTTCTCTGGGCAAAATACTTGGGGATTTAATGAAATTTAAGCAAAATAAGAAAACCTCTTGCCATATAGCATAGGATTAACTTGCTGCCACAGGACACTGTAAATACAGGGAGGGGAAAGAAAAAGAAAATAGTCCCTCAAGGGTTAGTGGAAGCCAAGCTGACCACTGCTGGCTCAGAAAGGCTGGGAGAGCTGAGCAGGGGCACAGTGCATATGTTGCCCTGTTAGTATATTCTTCTGTGGCATCCACTAATAGCCAATGTTAGAGAAGGATCCACAGGAAATTGTGGGGAAGACCTGGTACACAATGTTACTGGAAACAAAGGATAATTGGACAAGGAGTTTCTCAACAGAGGAAAGAATGCACCAATGGCCACATCAAAAAGCCACCTAAGCACAATGCCCTGCTCCTCACAGCCACTACCAGTAGATTCCCCAGGAGGAGTTAAACACAGCACATGCACACAGTGCTATCTTCCTGATTTCCCTCCCTCTCAAAATCTTTTCTTTCAGGGAATTTGAGTCTGAAGTGGTTGTAATGGCCCTGGACAGTGGCTTTGGAATCCATGTGCAGTGGCAACATTCTGTCCCCCCGTTCCTGTGTCACTGAACACCTTTCCTTGCACACCTTTCACATGCCTTCAGGATTTCCCAGAGCTATCTCCTATTCTTTCTCAGCTGTTTTTTTTTTTGGACAGGGGATCCCACTCTTTGCTAATAAAGGAGCTGTTTCACTGTCACCCTTATTGGTCCTCTCTAAGCCTTCTCCAGTTCAGGTTTTGTCTGTCTTGATGGTCAGCTCACACAGGTCCCATGGATGTAAAAAGTGGCAGGACAGCACCATTTTATTCTCTATTCTTTAATAGCTCTGAGCATTTGTTTTACATTTTTTTAAACACTACAGAGTGCTGAGCTGAAGTTTTGATAATACAATTGTAATCTCAATGCCTCCTTCTTGTGTGGTAAAAGTTCAGAGCTCATTGACATATCTGTAAAGCTGGGAATGTTCTCCTCAAGTGCACCACCTGTCTGCAGGAATGACCTGTCTGCACAGAACCTGTGCTGATTCCTCCCCAACGTGCCACATTTTTCTACCTGATCACTCTTTCCTGTTGAACTGCTGATTGCTTCTGACCTTTGCTTGAATATACAGAAGTGCAACGAATTCCCTACCTGGCAGGAAATTGTCCCAAGTGACTTCTTATATGTGTTTGCTGCCTGCAAACTTTCCTACAGCCCCACTGATGTTAAGCATCAGCAACCCTCAGAATTAAATTAAGCCAGTCCCTCCCGAGAGCCTTCTGGCATTCCCAAAGTGTCCTCAGTCCCTTGGGAAGCCTAGCCCTTGATTTCCCATGCCATTTTCTCAGACACAAACTGAAATACTTTCTCTCTAAACCTCTATCTGATCCTGAATACAGTATTGGAAGCATTACAGGGAACGATGCTGTGGAAATTCTGGTCCTCAATTCCCTGTCCAACACCTTACACTCTTTCTCCAGAACCTCTCTCACCCTTTTCTTTGATGCCCACCTGGGCTGTATCCCATGAACATTTCCTAGAAACCTTAATCACAAACCTCCTCAAGGTTAAGAGGACAAACACTACTCAGTATTGTCTCCTCCAGGTAATAACTGAAAGAAATAGAAATTAGTCTTGAAAACAAAACCTTTTCCTTCTTTCCCCCAAAGATCATCAGAGACTTTCAAGCTATTTCACTATGAGGATCCCAGCTCCAAAACAACAATTATAACCTACAACAAGCTGCAGCCCATTTCTGACAGATTTTTCAAGCCCCTCCATAGCAGATGTCCGGAAAGAGGAACAGAAGTGGTTCAATATTCTGTGAGCTTCTCTTTTCACCAAACTGCAATAATGATCTCTTTTCTCTGATGACCAGTGACAGGACCTGAGAGAATGGTTGGAGCTGGGACAGGGCAGGGTCAGGTTGGATCTCAGCAAAAGGTTCTTCCCCCAGAGGGTGGTTGGGCACTGACCAGGCTCCCCAGGGCAGTGGGCACAGCCCCAAGGCTGCCAGAGCTCCAGGAGGGTTTGGACAACACTCTGAGGGACAGGGTGGGATTGCTGGGGTGTCTGTGCAGGGCCAGGAGTTGGACTGGATGATCCTTGTGGGTCCCTTCCAACCCAGGATAGTCTCCGATTCTATAATAAATATAATCCAGATTTTATATTTTTACCTTTTTCTCCTTAAACATGATCACTGAATATTAAAATCAGATTTATTTATGAGAACTGAGCTACATATGCAAGCAATAAAAACAAGTATTCAATATTGTAAAGAGAGGCTGGGGAGGAGCCTCCCTCCGTACCTGTTTGCGCACGTACTCCACGAGTAACTCCAGATGCCGAGGGTCGTCACAGTTCCTGTTAAAAAGGTTCCTCCAAAGAGCTGCTGCCAGAACATGATCATCAGACAAGATTCCCTAAAGGAAGTACAGAGGGGGATTAAAAACTGCACGTGAAGAGGGTCTGAACACGAGACACCCACGTCAGTGCACTTGGCCCCTGGCCATGGCACCTGTCTCACAGCCACAGCTGCCACGGGCCCTGCACATGGAAAGGCAGCAACATCACTCTTTCCCAGAATGGAAAAACAACCTTAAATTAATTTACAGAGCAGCCTGTAACCAATATTCTGGCAAGTTAATTTGGAAAAAACCTGGGTCAGGGTATTCCTAATGCAGGAGATGATAACTGCATTTCTGTGTTATGAAATCTTTACCATAAAAGTGGTGACCTTGCAGAGAAGGCAGCACCATCTCACGGGAACGTGTGAAGCCCATAAGACTTGGAAAAGAAAAATTTAAGGATATTTAATCCAACGTTGCAGAAATGTAGTCTGGATTTTGCTATTTTGCTTTGCTTTTTTACTTTTCATTCTAAATGAGAGAGAACTCCTCCTCATCAAGAATCATGTAGATTTTTCCAGTTAAATCTAATATTGGCTTTGGTTTATACAGGAACCACATCCATGAAGCTTTTCATCCAAATCCTCTCCCACTTTTACTGTCTTCTTAGATTATGTGGTATTATCACTATAGCCTCTTAACTACTGTTTTCTGCTAGTACATTTGCCAAAGGCAAAACAGGACTGTAAAAATATTCAGTTAAAAATAAAAAAGTCAACATTTGTCTTTAATTGAAGCAGACATTTTGTTTCCAAAAAGACTGTCAACAAAACACAGGCAGACACATCTAGTTATAACTAGATTATAAATTTGTATGTGTAATACTGTCCACAACTCTATGACTTTACATTTACAAGATATTAATAATGCAAATCACTGTGCAAAGAATTAGTACCACTATGTGAATAAGAGCATCTGAAGAGCAACACTCACTAGAGCAAAAAAATAACTACAAAAAGAGATTATGTCATTGTATTTTCCTCTTGGAAGTCCTGCAGACACTTGTGCACAGTGGTGCTTTTGCCCCCACATATTATTAGGTACTGCCTATAAATATTCTCACATAGACTCCCTATAAATACTCCATAAATACTCTTTGTTTTCAAAGTACAGCTTAGTACAATGGGATTCAGAGGGAGGAAATGATTTAGTGATGGCCAAGCAGGGAAGGAGAAGTAGCATCAAGAACACCCTAACCCCTTCCACATCCCATGGTTTAAATCTATGTGCTCTGTGCTGTTTTCTTAAAAGTCCTTTCATTCAGGGTACATAACTAAGAAGTCTCTTCCCTAACATAACATTTCTCCAAAGATATGGACACTGAATGTTCTACCTAATATCTGGAATATTCTGAGTTCATGAATTAGATGGCCCAGTTGTGGCACATTCACTGAAAACATCCTTCTTACCTCATCGTATCCAAACAGAGCTGCATAGAAATTTTCTACCATACTTTTCAAATCTTCCTTTAGAGCAACAGAATTAATCTGAAAAATAGACCAGAAAACCATCAGTGTAGGCTCTAAAGAGGGGGTGAGGAGAAAATGTTACCAGTTTCACTGTGAGCAGGCAAAGAAGAACCAGTGCCCCAGCCCAGCTTGCTGAGGAAGTAGCTGTAAGCAAAACCCTGGTGCAGTCAGTCCCTGTAGAACCCCCCTGAGACACAGCTCTGTTCATTCTGACACAAATGCAGTTGGTGTTACTCAATATACAACTGGCAGAACCACCCTGAGCCAACAGCTCTGCCACCACTGCACGAGCGGAGAGAAAACGTTGCTGGAGCAGCAGGAAGCAAAGCTGTCCTGGCAGTGCCAGCACAGCCCAAGAGAATGGAGACTCCTCTGTAGTTTAACTATTGAGCAGCTTTTCCAGACCTTGATTCATTCTTAGAAACTCAAAGGTTTTTGAACTTTTTTCTCCCAAAGCATGGACTGCAGAACTGGACGTGCCACTGGAGTGAAAGTACAGGAATGCTAAAGACAGAGACACCATCCCCGCCACTGCTCCCTCCTTACCTGTCAGCACTGGCTCTCAGTCAGCAAGCACATGAATTCTGCCTCTACAGCATCTCTGGGAGCTCAGACTCACTAGTTTTTGACTGTGACTAAATTTCTTTCAGAGTTTGTGATGATCCAGCGACTTCCCCCTAATGCTGTGTGCCTCAGTCCAAGTTCCACACTGACTTTCAACTAAATTTAACAACTGCTTAAATATTTGCTGGTTTGGCCTAAGCCACCCATTGGCTTGAGAACTGACCCCATGTGAGCTTAAGATGGAACTGGAGCAACTGCTGGATGCAGAGGGCCAGCTGAAGTGCCTCCTGTGCATCTCCCTCGTGCACGGTCTGTCCCTTTTGCCTGTACTTCATCACCAAAGTGATTCAGGTCCTCTCCCAAGGGCTCAGCTACACTTTAGCAAAGCTGCTTCTTTGTTCTGGCTCTCGTGAGGGATCCAAGCGTTTCTTTTCTACTGAACTATAAATGACAAGGATAATCAAGCCCTGCACGCCAGCAGGACACTCAGGTGTGAGACTGAGCCCGGAGACAAGTTTTACAAAACAGAGACAGTGAACAGGAGTGCAGGGTCCTTGAGGTACAGCCCATCTCACTGGGAACCTCTTGTTCTGAATACTCACTCTCTCAGCATCCTTATGAGTATTCACCTCAGTAATTATGCAACAGGTTTTCTGTCAAAACAGGAGTTAGTTTTTGCCAAGTGAGCAAATCTCCAGTTCAAATATTCTTCCATTAAACCACTGTCTTTTTTCATCTGTTGATTTTTATAGCAATGCACATAGTGCAAACACAAGGAAAATTCCTTTTATGTCAGTTACTCATATTTTTCCATTAATATAAACTATTAAAATTCATGCAGATATTTTATAGGCTATCAAGATTTGGAGACTGGTTATTATTGAATGTTTAAAAAAAGAACTAAACATAAGAAATCAGAGGGTTAAATGATGACTGCAACTTCTGTAATGACTTAATTAAATTTTTATTGAGTACATAAACTATGATGTCATTTCTACCCAACCATGCTCAAACCTTCTATGCATGTCAGAGATCGTGGTTTTTCTCAATAGAACATACTTCTAAATAAGCTGCACTTCTACAGCTCTAATAAGGGGGAGCAGGTCTCATGTAACACACTCAATAAATTATCCTTCCATTTTAAACAAACAAATTCCATGAGTTATTATATATTTGCCACGCACTTTTTATGACATAATAAAAATGTTACCTCAAGGATTACTTAACACATACTACAAATGTTACAGCAGGCAACTGCAAGGGGCAAAGAAAACAAATAGTCCCATTACAGAGACAAGTCCTGGACTATACATCCCTGGGGAAGCAGCTTTCCCTACTAAAAACAAAGAGCAGCAGCTTTAAGTTAGCAAGAAATAGATGGATGAAGGAGATAACCAAGTTAAACAAACATGGCAATAAATACATCTTAAAAGACAGTTTCGGATATAAAACATGAGTCTGGGGATGGAGCTGTATCTTAGGCAATAAAATGATATTTAAAGGAATATTACAGTTTCTGAAGAATACAACTGGCATTGGTTAGGTACAAACACTGAGGGAAAAAATCCTTCTTTATAAATCAAGAAAAATGAGTAAATCCAAATCAGCATTTGCTGGAAGCGCTTCCTCTTTCAGATCTTGTGCACGTTCTCACCACTGGCAAGTTTCATGATCTGGTTGGTCATGATTCTGCTGACTCTTCCACAGTCTGTTATTAAGAAGGAAAACTGCTAGAGAATTCCAAGTGAGTAATTGCTAATAACAGGGAAAAAATCAGTAACATCTGGAGCTCTTCTTGGGACTTCGCCCCTTTGCCTTCCTTGGAACAACCCAGTGCAGAGCTGTCACTGGAGAGATTTATGGACTATCGCCTGACTGGCCCAGGACTGTGTTAGTTCAAAACAAGGAACCCATTTTTGGTACAGATCTCACCCCTCCAAGACCTTTACAAAAGGAAATGTACAGCTAACGTATCTTCCTACTACATGTCACAACTCTTCACTGAAAGACTTCTGCCCATGGGACAACTGCAGCAAACTGCAACTGCAGCAACTGCTGCATTTTCAGTGTCGTACTGAAGGAACCTCATCTTTGGCCTGAAGGAGTTTGTGTGCATCACCCAACAGCCAAGTGCTGAGGGTCACGAGTTACAGCGTCGAGCCTCAGTCAAGATTTTGCATTCTAAGAGTTCTAGGAAAGTAAGAGCACACTGCTTTCCTGTGCTGCTGGACAGGTAGGAAAATACCTTACACATGGGCACAGTATTTAAAGTGAACGCTGCTCTAGGATCAGCCCATATCAGTGTCCTGTGTTGGACTGAGAGCATTCCTGGGTAATGTATCTCCTCCTCCTCCCCACTTGTTTTGGCTCCCGGTGCAGAGCAGGCTCAGCGTGCACAGACTGGAAGGTAACAAGTGACAGGACGAGAGCAAATGGCCTCAAGTTGTGCCAGGGGAGGTTTAAATTGGATATTAGGGAAAAGAAACAGCAGAAAGAGTTGTAAAGCATTGGGACAGGCTGCCCAGGGCAGTGGTGGAGCCACCATCCCTGGAAGTGTTCAAGAAACATGTGGATGTGGCACTTGGGGACGTGGTTTAATGGTGAATATAGAGGTGGTGTTGGGTTGATGGTGACTTGATATTCTTAATGGTATTTCCCAACCTTAACAATTCCTGATTCTACAGGTTCTGATGTGCTCTGCCTGCTTGGAGCCATCCAGCCCGGGGATCTGGGACAGGAACAGCCCGTCCCCACGGAGCAGAGCCTGCGGATCCCCAGCGGTTTCACTGCACCCCTGTGTCCTGCCAGCACAGCCCCAGCTGTGATGGCCACAGGCTGCACTGTCTGAGAGCACTTGAACAGGAGTCACTGTCTGAGAGCACTTGAACAGGAGTCACTGTCTGAGAGCACTTGAACAGGAGTTTCTTTCTGCTTCAGCTTTTGCCAGCATGCGTTGCACCCTTAAGCTACTTTAACACATTAATCCATCCATAGACTATAAAGCCAGAAGGGGCATTTCTAACTGCCTTGTACAAGCACTAGTCATTGAATTTCAGGCAGCAACTCCTCTCTTTGGGCTGTAAGTTATGCTTGAACTAGATTTTTTTATGAAGAGATTTCAGCCAGAAGAAATGATTAGATCATAGAACCTGACCCTCTGCATATCACAGACCATTACATTTCGCCGAGTTCCCCCCGTACTAAGCTCACTAAGTTGTGTTTGGCTAAAGCATATCACACTCACAGTTGAACATGTGTATCTCATTTCATATTTGAATTTTCTGGCTTGGGTTTCCACCCCCTCATTCTCATTATACCACTCCTGCTAGAATAAAAAGACTCTTCTGTACAATGTATTTGCTCCTGTACCTGCACACAGCAGATGTGTCAGCACAGTCATCTTTTCAAACTCAGATTAGGCTCTTTCAGGTTATGTTCACACTGGGTGCACTGACACACCACATCAGCAGCACACGGCTGGAGTGGTCAAAGTTGTAACAGCAAAGTAGTGGTTTTATGCTGATACAGTAAAAATAAATTCATTCCTGTGTACCAAAACAAGGTACACAGGTCTGAGTCCACTCTGGGGACTTCTGCAGCCCCACTGCCATAAACGTCATCCACTCCCACGGACACTTTTGATTGCTGGAGCAGGAATATCAGCAAAAGCTCCTGAAGGAGATACAGGACCAAGCTTTCTTGATAAAAAGGTCATCCTGCAAACATTTAGACATTTTTATGCCCATTCTCTCAAGTTGCAATTGGAAAGAATGACTTGAAAGGTAGTTTACATTAGTTATAAATAATATTTAAGCACATACAGTTATATACGGGCTTTTTGGGTGTCTGCTGCCCTCTTAATAAACACACATGACATTAAATGGGCAAAGCTGCACGCAGCCCTTTTATTTTGTCCTATAACATCACTATTGCTTGTAGGACAGTAATTTTGAAATTACTGAGACTGTAGCTAGGATCAAAAAGATTAAATTAATAAGAGATTAAAAATATTTCTGCAGCAGTAAATAAAGGCCAGTTCCTTCAGGCAATCTCACGTACTTGTCAGCTGACAAAGATATTGAAGAAATTATTCACTTTTAGAGTCTTTTATTAACCACTCTGCTACTTTGTCTGCAAAGTAGATCACTGCTTGTAATTAGCCACAGCTGTGAGTCCCTGCATACTTTAAATATTAACTCTTCTGATAAATTTTGTAATTTTTTAATTAGAAGTAGTTTTGTAATACACCTCATTAATTATTAACTTCAGAGAAGAGTCTTTAAAGCCTTCTTCAACATTTGGTGACAACCTACCCCAATATTGTATTAACCTAGATAAAAGCTAAATGTTACGTTGTAGCAGAACCAGTTCCTGCCAAAATCTTCAACCCATAAAAACACCATGGTAATGGAAAAACCTGTACACATTCTGCTACCTTCATACCAATTGTGTAATCATTTATTAATTGATTAATAAATAAGACTCCTTAGAGCAAGTTTATTCCAAGACACAGAAAAGCAAGTTATACAACAAGTTTCAGCAAAAACAGATGCTCATCCCTACCTGCCTGATACCCAGAAAATGAGGTTTGTTCCTATCTTGCAGCTTATTAATTAGGAAGCTCTGCCATGGTAATAGTTACAGATGCAGAGGAGATTCCAGTACAATCTGAATTGTATCCAGCGTATGGGGGCTTATTCCAAATTCCTGCTTCCCTGCAGAACGTGGCTGGCAGAGCTCACTGACAACCTCTCAAGAGAAGGATCAGAGAAAAGAGGTCAAATTGCTGTGCTCTGTCGAGTTGTGCTGATCCCCTGTAAGGTGAGCAGTTGTTGAGGGGTTTTCCTGTGATGCCTCTTAAAACACTACTTGCTAAAAGCCTAAAACTGGTCACAAACGTGTCTCCGAACACACCGGAATCAGGAATTCAGCCGGATAAACTGAAAGGAAGTTCCAGAACCCAGTTTAGAAGAGGCACTTGTAGGAGACAGTAGTAAAGGTGGATGAATCATTAAGGTAAATATTCACCATAAGCACTCACAGAGATGCTGTGAAACTCCAGTTCTTTACTGAGACCAACCTCAGGCACTGCCAGAAAGTGTCACAGCACAAACACTGATCAGCCCAAGGGGTCCAGGGTATCCTGCCTCCAACAGCAGCCAGGATCCCTGACAGAAGTCAAAGTCCTACAAGCTATGTGCTTCCTCCAAGTATTCTCCCAACCCATTTCAGCTCAGGGTAATTCCCAACACTTGCTGTTTGTTTAGAGAGTAACCTGCAACAGGTCTCCATGTCCAGCAACTTCCACTAGACCAGGTTGCTCCAAGACCTGTCCAACCTGGCCTTAAACACTTCCAGTCCATCATATTCCAGGTGATAAGATCTGCCCACAGAAAAAGACTTCAAATAACTCTTGACTTCAGTCAAGAGCAACAAAATTCCAGGGATCATAAGCTACTAAACTAAATGAAACATATTGGATAACATTAACAGGGCTGCAGAGCCAGGAAAGGTGACAGCCATTCTGGAAAGTATTTCAGCAGAAACAGGTAAGTACAAATCAGTAGAAAATACAATAAATGAAAATAAAAATCACAGACAGTTATGAATAGTGATTTTCAGGGCTGATAATGGTACTAGCAGTAGGTGTTAAAAAATAATCCATAAAATCTATATAATAATGTGCACACACTTAGCAGCTACAATTCTGGAACTGGATCTTTAAGAGAAAAAAAATAAGTTCTACAATTCAATAGTGCGGAAAAAGACAAATTTTAGGCATTGTTTGAAAGGAATATAAAACAAAAGGAGGAACCCTGTTCTGCCATAAATCCATTGTGTATATAAAAAGCTGCACATATTAGTTACCTTTTAATCTCAGAATAGATTCAAAAGTAAAAGAAAACACACAGAGAAGACCAAGATGATGAGACATATGAGGAAACACTAGTTATATTCAGGATGAAATGAGGAGGAAGATGATGGAGAGATCACGGAGAGGTATTGAGCAGATGAACAAGGAATTATTGTTCACTGTTTCTCATTAAAAAAGATGTAGAAAAGAATCTGATGAAATGAACAAATAATACCTTAAAAATAAAATGAAAGTGTTTTCTCATGCAACACAATTAAGTGGCAGAACTCACTGCCACGGGGCATTAAAGAGCAAAAAATACCAGAGAGGTAAAAAAAGGGCCTGTGCATTCCTGGAGGATTTCTGTCAGTGATCCCAAACACGACATTCCCCGCGCAGCTCTCAGGTTACTCGCCAGTGAATGCCAGGAGAATAGACCTGAGGGAATAATGATCCACAGTTCTGCTGCTTATACTTTATTCCAAATATCTCTGGCCACTGGCAGACACAGCACTCTGAATCTTCATCTGGCAGTAGCAGGAGTTCTGAGCACGTTCAGTTTTGTCCAGTTTTTGCTGACCTTTGCAGATACTGGTGGTATCTCCTCTGTCTGGGTATCTATTCCTTCCTGCCCTGACTTCCAGCAAGCTTCCAGTCACAGCTCATTAGATGATCCTGGACACCAGACATCAGGTCACTTTGCTGACTTGGCAGGAATTTCACCTGAAAAGTGCTAGTGCAATTAAAAAAAACTGCTACCTTTACCATAGCTTTTAGTACCCTCATGGGAAGAGGCTACATTTTATGTAGAAATATGAGCAAGAATGATCCTGCTCATACCAAATAGGTCATCCTCCCCTAGGGGAAAAATAATAAGAATAAAAAAACTCATTCTTTCTCCAAGAATGTGGGACCAGAACAAGCTTCTGTTGGATAGGAACAGCAAGTCACCCATCACCTCTCCCAAAAATCTCCAAAAAAAATGTTTATTTCATTTCAAACGGAGTGACAATTGTTAGAGTCCATACAATTAGTCAGCAATTAACCAGCCTAATATCCAGTGACTGAGGCCAGGACAAATGCTCACAATTACTATCACCTTTTCAAATTCATTTCTGCAGTGCCTGGCAGACTGATTTGTGTTTGCTCCATCAGCCTTCCCACTCCCTCCTGGCAGGGCCCTGCTCATACGTGACCTCTTTGACATTCTCCCATCAGTTCCACATTTGGGTAAAATTCTAATTTGAAGTCACGTTGCTTTCACCTTCTACCAATATTCTGCACCTTCTGGTTTCAATCATAAGCTGAGAAAAACCTGATTTCCCCAAGCACTCCTCCTCCCCAGGGCTTCAAACACACGCAGGCCACAGAACAGTTAACAGTTAAATATTTTCTTGCCAATATTTTAAGAGTGCAGAAGGTTCCAAATTGCTGGTAAAATAAACAATGCCAGACTGTGAAAACTCCTGCCTGCCATATACTCTGATGTTAACAAGAGTTTCTTTATTACTGTAACCTTTCAGAAGCGAACAAAAATTATTTCTCTACCCTAGTTCTGCCCTCAAGTAAAAGGCAAAGGAAGAAAGTGAACCATGAAAAAGCTGCATGGTAAGACACTGTGAGTTTTCCATCTTACTTCTGTATTTCATTCAGATTCGATGCTGCTGTGAATAAATAAACTTCCAGAAGATCCTAAAAGCATGGGCAAGGATTTTAAGAAGCCAAAAATTTCCTGAATAACATGGACTAAACCTACATATGGGCCATCTTCCCCCCTGCAGGGACATAACAGAACAGGAAATACAAGAGAGCAAATTTAGGATGCTCTCAAGGAGACACATTGTTTTTAAGCTCCTCGGTACCCAGCTCTGTCCTCTGGGGCTTCAGACCTGGATTTCCATCAATTACAGGGGCTCTGCCACTTCCTCGCTTTTGAAAAATGAAGTCTTCAAACAGCATCTACAAACAGAAGGCACTGCCAGCACTCAGCATCAATGAGACAAATCACTATATAGCCCAGGTGACACCCCCTAAAACCACTGGTCATTCACAGGCCTGCCTTCTGTTCCCTACCAAATCCACGTGGATTTATGGAATCTGTGCCCAAGCCATCTGAAAACCAATTCAGATCAGCATTGCTCATTTCACATATACCAAGACTGTACTAACCCCACCTCCCATCCACACCACCACCTCCCATCCAAAATATCCACACCACCACCTCCCATCCAAAATATCCACACCACCACCTCCCATCCAAAATATCCACATCACCACCTCCACAACATCAGCTGAATGTCCCTTTTTATGTGCAGTTATCCTTGTGGATTCAAGGCCCTCTGACCAGCCTGAAAATCTATGTGATGCACACTTTGCTAGTGACAAAAAGAGATCCCTAAAATTAGATACACTGATATTTTTGTCAAATCTTTTAATCTTCGGCATTATTTCCTGACCTCTGAATGAAACAACAATGTTCAAGCTCTTACAGAGGTGTAAGGATAATTAACTCCAAGCCCCATCCAGCTTGGCCTTGAACACTTCCAGGGATGGGGCAGCCACAGGTGCTTAGGGCAAACGGCCAGAGACACTACAGAGTGTGGCAGTGGCAACTGGTGAGCTGGGAGAGCCAGCAGCAGCTACACACTGCTTTAATCAAAGTCACAACCCACGGGTGCTGCCCAAGCTGCCAGAGACAGGGAAGTTGTGTGAGGGGAAGGGAATGGGCAGCCTCTCAAAGCCCCACAGCACTCCCTGCACCATATCAGATTCTTAACTGATGCTTGTTACTGTCTTTCAAGACAGGCAGGCACAAAAACATAAGTTGTTCATTCCTGAAGAGGAAGCAGAAGATATCAGTGACTTTCTCCCTGCAGCGAAAAGCACAAGCAACAACATGATTAAAATGTATGAGAACAATAGGGAAACTCTCCATGGTTGGTTTGGTCTGATCTAGAACAGACACTGCTCTTGGTATTTTCTTTTTTTATGAAGGAGCTTAAAAGCACATTCATGTTTTCACTGCAGCAGCTTAGAGCTGTTAAAACAGAACCAAACCCACTGGAGATACCCTGCTCCAGGAGCCTCAAAAGGCTTAGCCAAGCAGACCAGCTGATCTCAGCTGAGCAACTCTGGGGCAAACTCCAAAAGAATTGGAGGCTGAGAATGTAAATGTCCAAAATAAGTGGCATAACAACATGTCACTGAACCCTGCACTGGCAGCAGGTGAATCACAGCCTGGCTGGTGAGTGATGCACAAAGCACTGGCAGGAGCCAGGTCACAGTGACAACACAGCTGTGAGCCCCCTGTTGAGCCCAGAGACCATGCAGGTCCTGCAGGGATCATCCTCCTGCTCCCACCAGCACCTCCACAGTGCCAAAATAAAATAATGGTGCAGTTGTGGGGAGCTGCCATTTCATTGCTCAATATTTGAACTGTGGCAACTACACCATGCTCTGGAGAGCCCAAGGAACACGGGGCAGCACCAACACCTACAGGCACCACAGGGCATGTGAGTCCCTCTGGTGAGGATGGGGGGAATCACAGAATATCCTGGGTTAGAGGGGACCCACAAGGATCATCCAGCCCAACTCCTGGCCCTGCACAGACACCCCAACAATCCCACCCTGTCCCTCAGAGCATTGTCCAAACCCTCCTGGAGCTCTGGCAGCCTTGGGAGCCTGTTCAGTGCCAACCACCCTCTGGGGGAAGAACCTTTCCCAATATAATAAATACAGAGTAATATAATACTGAATAATGAGAAAGGTACCTCTAGAAAAGGTGCTACAAGGCAGCTTCCAGTGTAATTCCTGCAGGCACCAGAGCGAGGCACAGAACAGACCAAGGACACCACCTTACAGTAACAGGATCCAACACATCTGGGAAATTTAAATTGATTTTTTTATGCCAGACTCTACAGAACACTGGGGCAGGCCAGCTGAAAAGAACCCAAGCATATATTATATATTATACCTTGATTTCCATACCAGGAATCCTCAACATGCCCCAAGCATTTCAGCCAGGTGTGCCAGTTCCACTTGTAGAACAACTACCTTAAAGACCACCTGAGAAAGAGACCCCTAATTCAAACCTCCATGTCCGGGTAAAGCTAAATCTGCATCACCATGGGTACTGTTTGCTCCAGACCTCATCACAGTCAAGATATTTCAAGGTAACATTCCATACACATGCACTGTCCTGCATATTGAAGTTATTATGGTTTCCAGAATCAAATGTACTGAATTTACTCTGGAACAATACTTGATATTATTATTTATGAAATGACAAAGTACTGGAAACTTGCTGTGAACTTTCAAGCTCTTTGAGAAGGGATCTAGGGTTGATGAACTATTTTCTGTGATGTTCTTAAAACAATAACTTCAAGTAACACTAATCATACAATGCTGATATCCTATTAAAAAAACCCAAAAAACAAACAAAAAACACACACACACAAAAACAACAACAACAACAAAAACCCCACACAGCAATTTTTTATCTCACTACTTTGGCAAGAGTTTAGTTTCTTTTTCAAAAAGGGAACACTAGGAACTGGTGAGATTCTGTATATTCTAAGTGGTCATTAAAAATTGTAACATTTTTCTCCTTAAAATGTCCTAGTAAAGCATTTCAAAATATTCATAGACCATTTGAAATTAACACCTTTTCTTCTTTAGTTTTATAGGTTTTTAAAAACCCCTTTCAACTGTCCTGAACACTATCCTCTATCTCATATCCAATCCATTTCCTTAAACAAAATCAGTACCTTCTCTGAAATACTTTGCTTCAGTACATTTCCTTCATCCCAACTCCCCATTCCAGTCCCAATATTCTGCATCCACCTTCCTTCTGCCCCCGTTCTCTTTCAAAAATGTACTTTCTGTTCTGTGCATCCCAAACTGACTCCAAGACTTGCAATCAGATTTGAGAGACAGACCTGGAAAGGACCCCTCAGTACCTCAGTACAGCAGCTTCCCACTGCAGGTGAATCAACAGTTCAATTCATACAAAACTCAAGTTCTACTTTAAAATTCTATCAATTTTCCACCTCGTCCCCTCATCCTCTAAAGCCATTCTACAACCTTGCTGGTCTCACTCCAACCATGACTTCTGAGTCTTCAGTTACAAAGGTCAGAGTTTTTGTACTCAACAGTAAGAAGAACTTAAAACAGAATTATATTGAGTTTAGGAAGTTCTGTAGCTACTCTAAGGTAAAATGGCATTTTTCATCAACTGAAATCTTCTAATTGTGAAAAGAGTATCAAGACAGAAAATGGTGTTCAAGTTCCCAGAGCTGATCTCAGCTCTCAGTTATATGTATTGATTCTGATGGCATTACTTCAGATGTACACGAGTGTAATTGAGAGCAAATTATGGGTCACTGGGTATAAACAGCTCGAGCTAAAAGTGTAACAAAGGCTCCATTGTGCTACGAACAGCAGAGCCAATAAACGAACTCAAAAGACACCTAGATGTGTTCCTGGAAAAAAAAGGGGGCAGGGGTCTAAGTGGTCTGGTGGGAAAACAGGAAAGTGAGATTATGATAAATTAAAACAGCTTTGGCACGCTGGGCTTGACAGCTCCCCCCATGTCTTATCTCTTTGGCAGCTATGGGAACACATTTTATAACAGTGTGGTTATAAAATGAATTGTTATTTTGCACTGAAAACAACTTTTGAATTCATTTCAGCAGCACAATGCCACCACAACACACCCAACCAACGTGGGTAAAGGGAGCCTACAAGTTATTGGAATAAAGCCTTAAAAGGGTCTCTCTGAGACAGCACGTGATTTGCACCCAGAAATATTAGTGTGGGGTGTTGGGGGAGGGAGGAGGGGTGTTGGGGTTTTTTGGTATTTGTTTTTTCTGTTTGGAATTTTTTTTTGGGGGGGGAGGTTAGGGTCTTTTATTTTAATTTTTTTTCAACCTCATACTTATTGTCCCTTTATCAGTTGAAATCCCATTCCAGGGAACTCCAGTACCTACAAGTCCTTCTGCAGCTTCATCTAAAGGGTCTAAAACACACTGAAACTTATAACAACTTTTATATCCACAGAGTTACTAAAGCACAATACTCAGGTGGCTCCAGAACTCTGCTGGGAGGACAAATAGCAGCAATGTCTAGTCCTGAGTGAATTCCCTCCCCAAACTGATGAGGCAGCTGCCAGCTTGCACAGTGTAAATCTATTCCCTGCAAGCCACGAGGTGGAGATCTCTGGCAAAGCAGGATCCAAAGGAAGTCTTTTACCCAGCCTAATGTTACTATTAACACTTGGAGCCATTGCATCAAGCCAATTTTTCTGTTTGTTTTTAAAGTTTGATAGAAATGTCACTAGTGGAAAAATTAAGTAAAGAGCACTGGTTAGCCACAGAACTGGACACACCTGGCTGCAAACCCACCGAAAGAGACTGACTTCATTAGTACGAGGGACAGCAGAGTAAAATTTATATCTGAAATATGCCTGCACCAGTAGAATTTGCTGAGGCCACAGGCTCTCCCTGTGTTTTTACAGCTGTGTCAAGTTTGGGTTTCTGACTCTCGCCGACATTCAGGAGTGCTGAAGGAGCTCAGCCTAACAGGTCCCAAAACTTTGTAGCTGAGATTTAGATCTCAGCAGTTTAACAACCAGGTTTTGAAATAATACAAACTCCATTTGGAGCTGGAGCTGATGTAAATTAGCAGTTAAAATGCTTTACATTCTATCCCTTTTGGGCTCCAGTGGACCGGTATATTTAAGAGCAGATGGCATATTTCAAAAAACCATGGATATCAATTCAGGAATATAGTGTCCATTTTCTGCATCAAGGGTTGGAATTGTTGCTAGATATGGAAAGGAGCTGAAGAACTGCAGCTCTGTCTGTCAGCAAGTTAAACTAATTGCATCCAACTGGCAATTCCATACAGGTGCTCTGTCATTTGTACCACAGTACAGGAATTGGAATTAAATCTTGATTTTTGATAGATTGCATGAGAGAAAAAGCAGGGAATGGAATTTCCTAACCTTCTAGGATCTATGCAGATGATAATTTAGCACCCTAAAAGTATCCAGTAAAATTTCTTTTCCTTTACATTACTTCTGAGAAAGGCTCAGATTCTGGAGTTTGAAAGCATCGACAGAGAACATTAATGACACCTTTTTATCTACTATTCTTGATATATTTGACTACCTTCTTTTGGAGGTAGAATATATACTGATTGCAGGACTACACTACTTGAAAATAAGTAGTTGTTACGTGTCCCTCCATCAGCTCACAAACCCTCTACTTCAGTTTAAAAGAATTATTAGTGATAAACAGATCAAGATTAATAAAGAGAACATAACACTGGGGTAAGTGCCCTTTATCAGTCATTTAAAACTCCTTGCAATTGCTAAAGGTGAGAGGAGAGAAAGTGTTCAGTCAGGTATGGGTATGGGAAGGGGAGAGAAGTGAGTGAAGAAAAGTGAACAAGCATGGAATAAACAGGACCTGCCCATGCAGGGGCATGGGTGAAGTGGGATATGAAGGTAGGATCACTGAGGAAGGAAAATAGAGCAATGATAAGGGTCAAGGGAACTGCTGACATCCTGAAACACCAGTGCCTAAATTATTTTCACCTAACGTATAATAAATACTACCAGAAGAGACGAAGAAATTAATTTGCCTTGACAAAATCACAGAATCACAGAAGGTTTGGGTTGGAGGGACTTTAAAGCCCGTCATGTTGAATCCCCTGCCATGGGCAGGGACACCTTCCACTATTCCAGGTTGCTCCAAGCCCCATCCAGCCTGGCCTTGGACACTTCCAGGGATCCACGGGCAGCCACAGCTTCTCTGGACAACCTGTGCCAGGGCCTCACCCCCCTCACAGGTAAGGATTTCTTCCATATATCTAACCTAAATTTCCTCTCCTTCAGTTTGAAGCCCTTCCCCCTTGTCCTGTCACTACAGTTCCTCATGCACAGTCCCTCTCCAGCTTCCTTGCAGCCCTTTCAGATTCTGGAAGGTGCTGTGAGATCTTTACACAACTTTCTCAGCCTGTCTCCGCAGGGCACTAACTAATGAATAATGACTGAAAGATCAGGAATAACTAAAAGATGAAAGAAAAAAAAAATCACTAAAGATTAATGAAAACCCTATGCCTAAATATACTAAATAAACACAAAGGTGTAACTGCTTTGGAGATCAAGCCCTGAAATGTGCAGGTCCTTCATGTGAGCATCTGCTATGGCCATATAAAAGCTGTGTTAGCACCAGGCTACAGTCAGGAGTGTATCAGAGGAATCACAGTATTGCAAAATAAGCAGGCTTGTGATTCCCACTGCAGGATCATTCCTACAGACAAAGAGACTGTGAAATTTAAATTCAAGGATAAACTGACCAGATGCCCAACCTGCCAGGGCAGGGAATGAATGGCATTGCAGTAATTCCAGAGCTCCTTGCAGTTCCATCATACAGCAACCACACCATTGTAATACTCATGTGTTAACATCTGAGGGGCCAGAGTGGGTAAAAACACAGGGACACTGATGGGGTTTTTTATACTTTGGGGGGTTTTGGGGAGCCATTGAATAATTTAGTTTGGAGAAATGGAAACACTGTACTTCCCTTTACAAAGAACTGACTGTAAGCACTCTCTCTTTTTCCCC
Organism: Pipra filicauda; assembly: GCF_003945595.2. Taxonomy (NCBI): domain Eukaryota; kingdom Metazoa; phylum Chordata; class Aves; order Passeriformes; family Pipridae; genus Pipra; species Pipra filicauda. The sequence continues at coordinate 98,595 of NW_024104681.1, read as the reverse complement.
TAAATTTTACTGAAAAACTCTCCATACAGGTGTAACTTGCAATGCCTGTAAGGGCAGCAAACAGCCAGTTTTGCTTCTCTTTGTTCTCTGCTGCATCCAACCCTGCACAGAAAACTACAACATGGCATTTGAGGTTCACTCATATAAGGTAAAATTAGGGTCAAAAGGAAGAGACAAAAGAAGAGCAACCTTAAATTTACACCCAGAACAAAGATCTGAGCTGTGTGTGGTTCCTAGAGGAAGCAGAACCAGCCACTGATATGACATGGAAGGCATTGGAAAAGGACAAAAATGCATAAGCTACTTCATCCAGTCTTTTCCCCTGGTGCCATCATCTGATTTGTCTTGGCTCACTCACATTGCCTTATCAGAAAGAGGAGATTCCCACTGTGGAATTTATGTAAGCACATTAACATAGCAAGAAATTCTCAGATGCATGAATTGATAGATTTAATCCAAAAGAAGATTAAGAGGATGTCTTGTCTTTAAATGCAACATGTAACAAAGCAAAGCTACGGAATTCCCAACAACTAGGAAAAAACCCTGCTGCTGATGGGATAACTGAAGTTACACCGGAACCAACACTTTCTAAAACAACATACAAAATAAACGATCAGAGAGACACTTCCTGAATTACTAATGTGATTGCATCTCAAATCCTAACTCACCAGTTACCCTGGCAGCCTCTCCAAGAGAGCTGACAACTATGGCTTGACACTATGTCATTACTGCTACATGGAAACTGTCACTTCTCTAACAGCCTAATTTATTTTAATCACAGACAAACCTCTATTTAATCACTGAGCAGTTCTTTTCCTCTTCCATAACACAGCAGACCTCTCCCAGCCCTGTCCTCCCACAGAAGTGCCCTCAACGTTGGCAGCCTCACCTGTATCAGGTCTGCTGTCACTGCCACTGCTTCTGCACTGCCTTCTCTCAAGGCAATCACCAACACAGGACTTCAAGGCCAGAAATGACCATTCCAACTAACTATCATAACCTTCCTCAGAACAGGCCAGAAAGATTCAACCTTGCTCTTCCTTCAAACTTGCAAATGAACTCTCCTTGCAGCTACTCTCTCCTTAGAACGTTTCTTTTGTGATAAAGACCAGGTATACTGAGAATATAAAACGAAAAATATACTTATGACTAGTTCTAGTCATGTACAGGAACATGACATAAAAACTTTGTTGATTAACTTTCCTTTTACCATTTTAGATACAGAGAAAACTCAAAACTCTGCTGGAATTACTGAAGTTGTGGTTATCAATTTGGCACCAGTCATATTTCTCCCCACTCCAGCTGCTCATTCCTATCCCCAAACGCCCCTTCTGTTACAGCAGAGAATCACAGAATCATGGAATCAGCCAGGTTGGAAAAGACCTCTGAGATCATCAAGTCCAACCCTTGATCCAACCCCGCCGTGGTTCCCAGACCATGGCACTGATGCCACATCCAGTCTCACCTTAAACACCTCCAGGGATGGAGGGTGGTGATTCCATCACTTCCCTGGGCAGCCCATTCCAGTGTCCGATCACTCTCTCTGGAAAAAGTTTCTTCCTAATATCCAACCTAAACCTCCCCTGGCACAGCTCAAGCTGTGCCCTCTTGTCCTACTGCTGGTTCCTGGGAGCAGAGCCCGACCCCCACCTGGCTCCCCCCTCCTGTCAGGGAGTTGCAGAGTCAGGAGGTCTCCCCTGAGCCTTCTCCTCTCCAGGCTGAGCCCCCCCAGCTCCCTCAGCCTCTCCTCACAGCACTTGTGCTCCAGTCCCTTCCCCAGCCTCGCTGCTCTTCCCTGGCCCTGCTCCAGCCCCTCCATGTCCTTCCTGAGCTGAGGGCCCAGAGCTGGACACAGCACTCCAGGGGTGGCCTCACCAGCGCTGAGTCCAGGGGCAGAATCCCTGCCCTGCTCCTGCTGCCACACTGTTCCTGAGCCAGGCCAGGATCCATTGGCCCTCTTGTCCCCCTGGGCACACTCTGGCTCCTGTTCAGCTCCCTGTCCATCCCCACTCCCAGCTCCCTTCCTGCCTGGCTGCTCTCCAGCCACTCTGTCCCCAGCCCAGGGGGCTGCCGGGGGTTGTTGTGGCCAAAGTGCAGGACCCAGCCCTTGGCCTGGTTGAACCTCATCCCCTTGGAATCAGCCCACGGATCCAGCCTGTCCAGGTCCCTCTGCAGAGCCCTCTTGCCTTCAACAGATCAACACTCCCCCCCAACTTGGTGTCATCTGCAAATTTGCTGATGGTGGACTCAGTGCCCTTATCCAGGTCAATAACATATCCCATCAATAGCAAAACCCATTTCTGCAGTCACATGGCAAAACATGTGGGAAATTCCTTCATTTAAACCAAATCAATATCTTCATCCAGGCCATGATGCACTTTCAGAAACAACCTCAGTGGCTCAATAGAGGGAATGAATGGTCAGGAATGAGGGCTGCATGCACCAGCTTAAGCCAATAAAGAAATAAAGGAGCAGCTGCAGGTTGATTCTCAGGCATTCTTCTAAGAAATGCAAAGTCACAAAAGCATTGAAAGACGGGAATCATCAGGATTACCACCACCAGAGAGAACTTACCCCCATGACCTTACCACGCTGCTCAACATCCTCCCACATGCAGTGGACGATGTAGCGACACATGTACTTGCCCGTGCGGCCCTCCTGCTTCATCCGCACCAGACACATCCTGCAAGGACACACCCCACAGTCAGAGCTCCCACGGCTTCTTTCAGAAGGAAAGAATAAATGACATATACTTCAGCTCATTTAAGATTTTCCTCGCAGTATATGTTTGTGGTCAGGAAAAAAAAACACACGAGGAGATTTTTTTTTTTTTTTAAATAAACTCTTCTATTCTCCACTCAGGAGCCGTATCTGCTGGATTTTGGCCAGTGCAGCCATGGAAGAGTGCTAGTGGGCTCTATTCTTCTTGTCAGCATTGTAATCTAGTTCAACACTACTGTAACCTGAATTCCTCAGCCTTAAGAACATCTCACCCTTCGGAGCAGGAACACATGGCTTGGCTAATCCCAGGCTCTGAGCCAGCTGCAGCTCAGCTTGATGCACTGAAGTGCCGTAAGAGCCCCAACCAGCCAAGCTGGGAAACCTTAAGCAAGTTACAGGCTTCAACCAAATTCACATTAGCAATGTCCTAAATTATTTCAACTACAGGGGTCTTTGGATACGTGTCCAACCACCTGGCAAAACCCCCACACGCAGCACATGTGAGACCAACTCAGAGGTCTGAAAGTGCATTGTGGGATCTTAATGAGAATATCAGGTTGAGTTGTTTTACTTTTGTTTAAAAGCATTAAAGCCACTCAAACTTCATTGCTGCTGTTCTGCCTACAAAATAAATCACATGAACAAACATTTTATTTTGCCTTTTTTACAACATCTGCAAAGAGCACGAACTGAAGCCCAGGCTGATCCCTCACTGAGGAGTCCCATCACCTGTCCCATCCTCTCTGCCTCATAAACCAGCTCTGCTCCTGTGCTGAGGCACAAGTGCCTGCCCAGGATTGACTGAGTGACTGTAGATGAGATGATGCTCAAACGCTGGAGCTGAGAGAAGTCATTGCTCTTCACAGACATGCTACAAGTGGGAAGCTGCTCGCAGGTGATTTCTTCTTACAGCTCATGTAAAACCAGCAGAGCTGGGGGCGCTGGGAAGCTGGTGCACATTAACAATAGTGAATGTGCCACAAGAGCTGAGAGGTAAAAATTATCTTTTTTTAATAGATTTGTTTCTTTAGTGTATATAAGATCCACAGGCATTAAAAGAATTTGGTGACCTGTGAATGCCAACTCAACAGGGAGAATCATAAACACCTGAAGTGTGCCCTGTAAAAGGACAGATGAAAATCTTTACAATGGATTTTCTTGTCTACTGACTAGTAAAGACATTACCTTGCAAAAGAAGCAAAACTTATTGCAAGTGATAGTCACATAGACAAATGAAACAGAAGGCAGCAAAAACTTCAGTCCCATATTCTTCTTTCTGGTCAGAACCAGACTTTCAAGTCCCATATAAAGGCCATTGAACTGAAACATAACACTGAAGGAAGAAAAGCCCACAGACCAGAATTTGATGTCTAGATGCAGAGCTTCTCAAAACGACACTGGCTCTACGAGAGACAGCTCAAGCTCCAACACCAGCAGGTGCAATGAGGTCTGAGACTGGAGAGAGGGACTGAGGCATGGCAAGGAGACCTCCAAGGTGGAGGGACTGAGAGATTCCAGGGAGACGACAGGAGGAGAAGGGCAAGGGCAGTCAGACAAGGGAACACTGGGAAGAATGTGGCAGTTTCTGTCTCAGGAACCAGAGCTGTGTAAGGATTCCCAAGGGTTACAATATGGCAGTGACAACTCGGTGTCTGTCCAACAGCACCACTGTCCAGCAAACAAATGCAATTAAGATGGTATCAAAACCAAACCCTCACTTGTTCACAGAAAGATGACAAAGCTTAGTGCTCAAACAGTGGTCAGAGAACAACTGTCCAGGTACCAGCCCTTCCACAAAACAAATGCACAAAGAGCGTAAAACTTTTGTTTTACTTCCACCCGTTTGAAAACCTTTGTTCTTTTTGTGCATTTACATAATTGAGCTGTACAAAAAAGTGAATTGGTAAGAGTTACTGAATCCAAAAATTTTACACACTCTTAAGTAAAAAGACTCAGTTTAAAGGACAAATTTTGGGCTAAAAAAGCATTTTTATACTTCTCTTGCTGAATACACAAACTCAGGGGTGAAAAAAAAGAAAAATAAAAAAAAAAGAGTGGCTTGGCAAGAAAACCTCCTCCCAGGCACAAATAGTGGTTCCTACCCTGTGTGCCTTTAGTGGTGGAGAGGCAGGAGGAGAGGGTGGTGACAGACCAACAGCCAACAACTGGTCAGTGATGAGCAGGACTGGAGTGGTGTTCAGAGGAAAACCTGCTACTCATGGAGCCTAAAAGGCAGCTCTGTGTTTGGATGCAGTGCTGTCACAGAGCTGTTCTGCAGCACCACGAGTGAGATCATGGAATTTTGCAGTTTATTTGAAAGTTTGGTAGTTTGTTACTTCACCTGCTGTCTGAGGTTTAAAAGACACAGACTCTTTAAAGCCTATAAACCTCCTAACTAGATCACCACGGTGTGAAACATTTTATTGTTTCACTACAGAATCTGTGCTGTAGTTTAGTCAAATACTGGCTCATCTTCATCAAACCATGAAAGCAAAATTACTCCAAACTATCTTTAGAAAGCTGTCTACCTCACACTGCTTGGGTTGGATAATTTTTGCTTTATTCAAGTTATGCAGAGCGATTATGCTAGAAGAAAATGACATGAAAGGATGACTGAAAAGGAACAGGAGCATCTGTAACCCGACCCATCTCAGCTGAGATGTTGAGATTTCCCACAACAGCCTCAGCTACAGCTGCTTCTGTACTCCCAGTGTGCCAGACTGGCTTGAACACCAGAAGTGAGGGTTGGCACCACCCTGATGACTGCCCTGTGCCATGCACTGGGGTGAGATGATCCATTAAGGGCAAAGCTTCCCGCTGTCCCCTGCACCTGGCCACTCATTCCTGCTTCCTCAGTTGCTCCAGAGCAACTGCTTCTGGAGCTACTTTACTGTTGTTCAGAGAAACTCCCCGGGCTTAACAACACAAGTATCAACAGCAGTTTTGGAGGGCTTTATTCTGTTTAACCCACTCATGGACAGCCACCAGCTCGGGGGACAGCAGGAAGCTCCCGAACAGACTTTGCCCCAGTTCTGCTGTGACATTGCACTGCAGTGAATTGTGACAACGAGTTCTGAAGTCACCCCAAGGAGGTTTTGCATGTTCTCCTGTGCCCCAGCCTGGTCACCCATTGCTGTACCTCCAGCATGGACAGGGCTCTGCTGGGACCAGCTGACAGAACCCAGCCTGGCTGTGCAGCCTCCTCTCCCCTGGGGTCTTTGCTTAGGCCATGGTAGCCCACTCCCTCATGTTAAGGCAGGACCAACTAAATGCCTGAGACATTCCAAATAAACTTATTCCTAAAATCTCTCTCAAGCAAAACTATTCCGATGCAATTAAAGCCCTCTACCATGAAACTGAGTCTGTTCCCTTTCTTCTGAAGCAGCACATTTCAAAAGAAAACAGTGTCCTCAGGCTTCTATATGCAAATCAGAGGAATCTTTTCCTGCAGGAATTGTTTTCTACATATTTAGTGGTTCTTGTTCTCATCTGGACTTTCTCAGGCTGATCAAAACCTTGCTAAGTGCAGATTTCCTTAAGAAAAACAATGCTTAGATGAACTTTTGCAACAGGTCTTTGATCCTTTCAGAACAGGAATTGCAGCACGACTATTTTGATCCTAAATACTTCAGGGATGTCACCATTCCTGGTCTGGTGAAAATATGAAGGCAGCTCTAGGTATCTGCATGATAACTATTGAAGCAAGGCACTTCTTAGCAGCCACCCAAGTAATTTCTTTGGCAGTTTGGTAACAGCTCTGGACTCTGCCAATACTCCACTCACACTGCATGGGAAAATGCAAACCAGCAGTGGAGATGAACAGCTTGAGATTTTCTAAAGGTCTGAACTTCCAAACATAAAGCCAGGAGTCCCCCTGACATCAAAGGTGTGAAGTAACAGAAACAGCCTATAAAAACATTACATCTAGGAAAGCATAATGATAGGTTGGTTTTCTAAATAATATCTGCGGGTTGATTTTTTTTAAAGCATGATTTTAGCACTGCCTTGGAAGGCACTGAAGTGTTTCTAAAGGAACATTATCTTGAAAGAAGTTTGCAAAAGCAGAAGCTAAACACGAGAGCCTGAATTCCTCCCTTTCTGACTGGAGGTAAGTAGAAAAATCCTATTCACCAGACAGGAAGAAATAAGAGCCGGAGACTCAAAGAGGACCCACAAGAATCTGTAACATAAGAAGTTATGCCTGACAAGCACCTTAAGTCCATAAAAACTGGGACACAAAGGGCACAGAAAAATTGACTAGAACAGGCTGGGAAATGACAACAGCAAGAAAGGAGGCAAAGTTTACCAAACTAGGAAAAATTCTCACCTTCTCCAGGTCCAGAAGACACTGTAAATCAGTGGAAACCAAAACCCTGAATAAGAGGGAAGAAGTCAGTACATCAGAGATTGCTTGCAGATTGCTCTGCAAGGGGGAGCAGATCACGATCATGATCTCTGTGGCACATCATTGGCCACCAGCTCAGGAAGGTTTCAAGCCTCTGAGGCAAATGGTCCAGCAAGAGAGACAGGATGGGAGCCTTCAGACAGGGTGGGATGTCCTTGACCCTGCCAGAGCCAGCAAAAGCGATAATGTTCCACTCCTACCTTACTGAGGTCAAACTGCTTAAAGAAAGAGAATCCCAGAGAGCAGGGCAATAAACCTGCCTGGGAAAGCAAACCATGCCATGGTAGGATGCTGGTCACTGAGCTCAGCAGAAGCAAAGCCTGCAGCATTTCCCAATGACCCAGGTAGTGAGCAGGCCTGTCACAGGCTTCTGTGTCCTGGAATATCAAACTGGATCTCCCATCTGAGGTCCAGAATGACACTGCTCCTTAGGTCAAGCCACCAGGAACACAAAGGAGCCAGACTCACACACCCTGGAAAAATTAACCTTCAGTGCTGCCCTCCACACTCGAGTTCTCACTGCTGTCACATGAGGCAGAGGGATTTGGTTCTATCCTGCCTGTGTAGGATACTGCTGTCAACCTGCCCACTGTATCCTACACATAAGAGAACTTCAATTCTCCTCAGTCAATCTCTCCTTAACATCACCAGCTCAAAGCCTGGCAACTCTTGGCTTTCTTCAAAAGAAGCCTACGTAGCACTTTGATCTTAGAAATTTGTGCCTATCCTATACCAATTTCATCTCTATCATAGTTCCCTTGTTTATTTTTATTATTAATCTTGAATTTCATACTGTGTATCAATCACAGGATATATTTTCCCGTCAATGAGAAACAAAGATGATGTGAAAAAGTGTGTTCTTAGCAGATTCATCTTACCTCTTTTTGTTTTTCCCCAGACACTTACAGTTTGCTTTTCAATATTTATTGCACTAGTTTTCCAAATATCTATATGAATTATTAGCTTATCAATTAATTTTTAAAGCCTTTTTCCCACAGGGAAGAGTAGGAAATAAATAAACTGCAAATCTCAAGGGTCTTCCTTCCTTGATTCCACTGATTTCATTCACTGATTTCAATGGTTCTGCTAATTTGTTCACTCTTCAGTGTAATGAGCTGCCCCATCTTTCAATATATTGAGGAGACAGGAAATTAAAAGGAGGGAAGGGGAAAAGGAGGAGGCAAGGAAATAAGGGGCCTTAAGTGCAGCTATTTCAGTACAAACTTCCTTTCAGCCTTTGGACAGCTGAACCCCAAGTCTATGGACTTCAGTTCCCTGAAAGATCTGGCACTTACAAAAATGACTGTACTCCCTTGTGCATCCCCTGACCTTTACAAGTGTGTAATGCTAGATGAAAACCTGATTTTTTTGGCTACTACTTTCACAAACGAAAAAGGGGGAAAAAATTCATGTTTAAGGTGTCAGATATTTTTACATGCAGCCAAGCTGGCATTCACCCCCCTGCATGTGCCTTTCAGAGGCGCAAGAGTAAATGCCAGTGCTATAATTTGTTAAATGCTTCTCATCACCACAAATTCTCCCAATTTAAAAGACTTTTACATAAATTTAAACTTTTCCTAAAACACCCAAGTAAGATTTTTCCACACAGCCTGAGAAAGGCTTTTAGAAAACTCATGGCAAAGATCATTCCACTAGTGAGGAATTTTAAGATGTAAGAGATGTCAGGTTCTCTATGGGACTTTTTGTTCTTCAGTAGAAAAGTGCTGTAGTTCAGTCATCAGTAAAATGAATAAATCCTCTATTATCAACAAGCACAGAGCCTACTTTTTCCTCACATTAAGATGCATACATATCACTCTATTCCTGAAAATAATTATATTACTAATTTGATTTTCACTTACCAGACATGAAGCTGGGCTACTAGGAACCATGAATTCAAAGTATCAGGCATTTGGCACCCTTGATGAGAAGGGGGGAAAACACAAAAACAAAACTAAGTATTAATATAAACTCCATCACATTTTGTCCCTAACAGAAATCCACTACACAAAAACCTAAATGCACTTTGGTAATTTTTTTCAGTAATAACAGTACATATACATTGGAGGAAATATCATTTACTGTCATGTTTGTGCTCAAACTCTAGAACATGCACCCACAGGACGCTGTAGATTCTGAAAGGTTTCAGGTGTTTGGGGCTCACTTGGATAACATTTACGGGGGGGGGAATTAAAAAATGGAGAAGGAGACAAACATGTGGCTTCTAGGTCACAAAGTCCCAAAGCAGGAATGAATAACAGGGAGGAATCAATGGATGCTTTGCTCTGTTCTTACACTCTTCCTTTGTATTTGCTGCTCTCTCCTGCCAGGGACAGAGTTCTGTGTCTCTGATTCCACTGTCAGGGTAAATCTGTAAATCTGTAAATCAGTAAATCTGCCCTGATTTACTCCAGCACAGCCCCCAGCACTCTGAGCGTACCTGTCAGGCTACATTTGGATTAAAACCACTGACCAACCACACAAACAATCTGTTTGCAGGTTTAGCTCTACTCCCACAGCCACTGTTTTTCCCAGAGCTGGTTTGTCCATATGTGTGCTCACACGATGGATCTCCACGTGCCCTTAGGGGGTGAGGCTGGAGATTTAGGCTGTGTGGCACAGAAACCATAGTCCTCTTCCTCATGCTTGAAAAAAATGGACCTATGGTTTCTGTGCACACTAAGTCCTTCAGTTCCTGTCAATCCTAAACCTCCCCCCCAGGCACTCACCTCTACATCTGTTTCCTGGAGAAGTTTTTAAGGGAAGTACCTAATGAGAAGGATCTGACACAGTCGTCTTGGCCTACCCAGCACTTGGCCTTGTCTTCTGGGCTGCTCAAACCGAGCTGGAAGAGGCCCAGAGAGCATTCAGGAACAGGCTCTCCAGTCAGATGTGTCCCAAGGAAGTCAACCTTATCTTCCCTGTGTTTAATATATTCCTTCCTAACTCCTATACTTCCTGGCTCTTAAGTATTACCAAGGAGATTCACCTGGATCACGAAGCAATACTTTCACAGCCTCTTTCTTTATATTTGCCAACTCTGGTCAGGCAACCACCAGAAGAACCAAACAAATCATGACTATTCCTCCCTCCCCAGAGAGATGACTCCATCAGTCCTAGGAGGTGCCAAGCTTCAGCATCAGTGCCCATACATCACCTCTAAGACAGTACAAAGACACTAACAGTCTGTGTTTGGAGATTAAACACAAATCTCCCTCACCCTTCTCCCCTTTTGGCTCTCTCATTCCTATTAGAAATAGTTCCTGTGCCTAGAAACGACTACTTTGACCAAAAGCCACGCCAAGGCATCTCTAACTAGGGCAGGAGCACACAATGCCTGCATTAACCAAACCATTTCAGCCAACGGAGGTTCCACAGGCAGGAGTCAAACACCCAGTTCAGACAGAGGTTTCTCAAGGAGGAGTTCCCATGGATCAGTCCCCCACCACAGAAATCACTCTGCAGTGGAAAGCAAAGCTCACACCTCTACCCCTGGAAACATGGAAAGTTTGTAAAGACCTATTCAGTACCCAGGAGGGAAGATTTTTTTTCTCTAACTTTCCAAGTGTTGCAATTCTATTTTTATAAATCATTTTTTAGCTTCTATATTAGGACTGTCTACATCGTAAATTTAAAGGAGGGGTGGCTCCTTTAAAGCAACAAGCTTGCTCTCAGCTATCAGCTTTGTAGAAAGAATCAAATTCTAAAATTCAGGGGGTTGGAACACCTTACTCTGGGAAACTAACTGGGGAGAAAGCTCCATCCTACAATGAAACGGAAAATTATTCCCCTCAGAATAGGACTAGATCTAGAAAAAATGTCTGCTGGTAAAGCTACCTATGAAATTACTGTGATAACAGCTGGGGAACAAACCTGTTCTGTGCACAGAACACATCCTGGTCACATGGCTGGTACTACAAGAGACATGAATGCTCAGGATTATGAGGACATATGTTTTCCTGCAGTTATGTCCTGCACTTAAAATTCATCAGGTAAGGGATGCAAAACTGGACCATGGACTTTTTCATGACAGATCATCTTTGCCACTCCCACAATTTTAGAAAGGACACCCTGGGATAATATCCCCACATCCTGCAAGAGAACAGGAGCACTGTGTCAGTGCTCCCCTGAGTGTGACAGGCAGCTGATGGGCTACGGGAGACACAAGAATGCAGAGTTTTCTAACCTTCAGCCCTTTGGAGCTGCTTTGAGTCCCACTAGGAGTCATCAAAAGGCTGTTTTGGTAGGGTCAGCTCCCTGCTGCTGCAGCTGCCTGACAGGAGAGTAGTTAACAGTATTAATAGTTGAAGATGAATTCAAGGTAACTCTACAGTCCATGTTCATCAGCCAAACTCCAGTTCAGCTCTGGGTAACACCTGCCTGATCCTAGAAGCTCTTCTGACCTTTCAAGTCTGAGGTCAGGCATGAAGCTCTCTGCTCACAGGCTGCCTCCTCCAGTTCACTAGAACTCCCCAAGCTCTCTGCCAAGCCTGGCACCAGGAACTTTGCTATTCCCTCTATTGGTTCTCTCTTCTCCTTTAAACAAGAAACAGCTGAAGTCCTAAAACAGCTCCACTTTCCACACAAGCAGCACAGTACAGACATTTGGGATACAAGCTCTAAAGTAGAGTTCCCACGTTTTCTCCGTGAATGATCCAAAACCAAGAGACAATGGAATGGCAGGTATAATAAAATTAAGTGCAGTACCATACTGAGAGTCTCAATTAAAACACCTCCTTTATACTCTAAAGCAGCCTTATGACTTGCATATCCATAGTCTGTATTTTGGGAACTGCTGTTCTAAGGCATATACAGAGACAGGCAGTTCACAGGGCTCACACTGTGCCACAGAGAGTTGGAAATTCCAGCGTGCATCAGCAGAAACACAGTGAGATAGGAAGAGAGCCCATAAGACATTGTCCTAGTCCTCACACTATCCACTCTTCACCCTCTGTCACCTCTGTCAGAGCACTACTTGACAAATTCCACACACCAGTCCACGTTCCATAGGGTCACAGTGCAGCTGCTATTCCTGCCACAACACCAGCACACCACAAAAGCACGTCCAGGAGCACTGGAGAAGGCTCTGTGAAGAACTGGTTCTGCTCACTCGGGGTTAACGAGCCCACCAGTGGTTTCACACACGGATGGCTGCAGGTTTCCAGGGTCAGCTCAGCGGGTTCACAGCGCTCACACACAGCAGAGAAAGAGCTAATAAGCTCTCCGGAGAGCAGAGCTGCCTCTGTGCAGTTCACTTGGATATCAACACCCTGCAAGTAGAGCCAGGAGTGCTGGGGGCAGCAGAGCACAAGCACAGCACAGGCGTTGGCCCAGCAGCACCATCCTGCCCTCGGGGCTCCCCAGCCGTGCTCGGCATCAGGAGGGGCTGCAACACCCTCCCCACAAGCTCGGGCACACCCGGGCTTGCTGCAGCACCAGGGGAGAGAGCTCAGAGTTAGTAGTTTCTGTTCCTACTCATCCCCCAGGCTGCTCCTTCAGGAGGGAACAATGAGCTTAAGCAATGTCCATCTGTAGTTGAAAAAAGGAAAAAACCAGCTCTTGACTGACCCAGTTTGATGAAGACACGGTGAGCAATTTCTCTGGAACCACAAGCACTGACCCCAGCACCACAGGTGTTCTTACACCACCAGTGCACTCCATCAATCCCAGCAAACTGTCTTGATCCTTAGCAGCAACTGTCTCAAGTCAATGCAAATATATGTTACCATTTAAAATACATGTTTTCTTTTTAAAACAGTAAGACAAAATTAAAAACACAGCTGAAGTGATTTTACTCAATACTGAGTCTGAAAATCTGTGCCAGTATCTTTTTCACAGACATGCTTTGATAGTCCTTTAAATTTTATCAAGGACAACATTTATGTATCTTTGTACAATTAAACAGAGATGGTGAAACACCAGTTAAAAACAGGAAAGCCCCTGTCTGAGAGATAAATACCACAGACAGAAGAGAACTTATCTGAGCAAGCCTGGGGGGCACAGAGCTGGGGAGAGGGGTGTGCACGGGGAAAAGGAGGTTCTCAGTTTCTGATCACTAGTGGTGAATCCTACTGCTCACAGAGTCCTCTCACTCCTGCAACCGCTGAAACCACATCACAGGTTTGGAAAACCTTCTGGAAGCCACTGGAAAATCTTGGAGTAGCAACACCACGTAACAAACCACCCTCAATAAGCTCTGCACTGGATGAAGGTGTCCCTTCAGCTGATCTCTCAAGAGGCAGCAGCCCAACCTGTGCTCTAAGTACTTGGTAGCTCAGGAATCCCAGTGACAGGCCAGATCCAGGTAATGGATTTACTACAGCTAAATCACATTAACATAGGAAATAATGCACACAAGAAAAAATATTACTGAAGCTTATGTAAGTCTCAAAAACACATCTTTTCCCTTCACCAGCCAGATTTGATACCACTCAAAGCAGCAACAGATTTTTAGCTAATAGTTGTGTATAGCATGGAAAAGCCAACCCAATCCAAGCCAATATTATGCCTATATACTTATAGGAGGGCCTTGTGTCTCTGTTCTAGTCATACTCTCTGCTCAGGCAAGAGATGTGTCCTGGTCATGGTCAGTAAAAATATAGGGAGTCTCTAAGTTGTAGCCAAACCTGGCCCAACCACGAGGGAGAGAGACAGGTAGGACCCTATGATCTCATACCATAAAAAAGTTGTGCCTCAGAGGATGGGGATGGTTCTCATAGCTGTGTCCCAGTTATGTTGGGGATGGCACCACATAGGGCACAGAGACCATCTGACCAGCGTAAAAAGGGAAGAGATATTTGAATTCTTAGTTTATGCCACACCTGGTAATAAAAAAGGCAATATCTTTCAAAGTCCATGATATTCTGAATTTTACCCATCCCCACTGCAGCAGGTAAAATTAACAATCCCAGACTCCAGAGGCTGCCCTCCTCACTGCAGAGCTTAAGGGAACACTGCAGCACTGTGAGCTCCCAGCTGACCACGCGCTGGCAGCGTCTGACAAGTCAGTCTTTTTGCTGTCACGTTTGTTGGTATCAGTTCATCTAACGGCACAGTTCCACCACGAGCTGTCCCAGCAGCCCCATCCACAACCCCCAGTCCATTACTTACTGCTAAAGAACTCCTCGTAGTCGGTTTTCTCCACGCAGCACGTGTACATGCGCAGCGCCGCCACCTTGATCTTCTACGGCAAAAGGAAAGGCAACACTTGAACTCTTCGTTCCCGAGAGCTCCTGGACCTGCTGCAGCTGGTAAATGCGCTGCCCCTTGCTGAAAACACTTCTTTAGATCATCACAATCACTTGGGATTTATGGGAGCACTTTAAACTATGCCAGTATAATGAATCTTGCCTCGAGGGGAAAAAGTTATTAAATGGCTTCTTGAATATCCTTCCAAATCTAGCTGGATACAACACTTGATATAATAACAGAAAAAGAGTCCAATTCACAATTCCTGGTTTTCTCTAATAACTCTAAGTGATGTACACCACTGAGAGTGTTTTGTATAATTTAAGTTTTAAATATTAAAGAAGTCACATGCCAGACATGCCCTAAAAATAGTAAATAACGTCCTAAAATAAAATGTCCTAAAAATAATAGATTTTTCCTAGAAAAATGAAACTTGATTGACTAAGCTTGGAGAGCGAGAGAGGAATCCCAAATGATAAATGACATGAGGTATTCCCAGGTGCTTTGGCACTTCTCATTTTGTTTCTGGCCTGCCACTGCACCCAAAACACCTCCAGTGCATCCTCCAGAACACAGACACATGTGCTGAAACTTCAAAGGTCACAATAACTAATAGCAAAGATCTTAAGGAGCTGTCAGCCATTCCTGTTTGCTAATATTGGGGGAAGAAAAATTAAGAAAAATTTGAAAACTCCACAACCCACTCCCCTGCCTAAGCCTTGGCCTTGGCCTAGGAAGTGGCCTTGGCTTTGGGTTGCTTTGGTTTGGTTTATGTCTTTTTTGTTTTTAGTGACATATACTGGGGACCCTCTCAGTGCTCACTATATTACAGGGATGAGCACTCTGCCTGTTAAATGGCAGTTCAAATCACCACAGTAATTATTTGTGTCTCCTACAGCCAAAAGGAAAATAAAGAAGTTGCAACTGATTGCTGAGGAAACACAGGAGCCCATTATTTTTCTGACTCAGTAATCTTAGGCTTCTGTCAGAAATCAAACCTACATCTAAACTTCTTGAAGTAAAATAATTTACACTGCTTACAGGAGTTCTGAAGGTTTCCCTTTTAAAGGAAACACTGCCTGGCCTGGGAGCAGAGATGTCCCTGGTGAGAGCCACTGCCCCAGAGCAGGCATTACTAGACATTAAAAACATATTGCAAAGAACAGTCCCCACAATCCAGCCCTCAAATAAGGCAGGTAACAAAGGAGGAACTGATGAAATTTAATCATGGAAGTTTTAGGGTGTAGAAGAGGTGTGGGGGAAGGGAGAAGAAAATGGAAAAAAAGCAGAGAAATATGAAGAAACTTCCCAAAGATCTCCTAGAGAGCACTGGCAAGGCCAAAAATGAACTCAGGTCTCTTGGGGCCTAACCACAAAATAACTCTCTCCCAACCCAGGTTCCCCAGCCAAAAGCAGGCAGTAAAGAGCAGCAATTAAGGAGAACTCTGAATCAACACTTAGAGCTAATAAGAATCTTTATTACAACAATATGTACACAAGCACATGGGAGAGAAACTACACTCTCATGAGGTTTAGCATCACCTGATTAAAGCAACTGATTTAAACCAAAATACCTAAGCCTCTTATGGGTCAGTTATCTTTGCTTTACACTGTCTGAGGAGCAAGATGCAATCAGCAACAGTTTCAGACCAGTCTCAGAGGAGGTGCACTCTGCCTTGCAGATACTCAAAGCACCTTAACATTTTTATTATTTTTAATTTTTTTCTATTCGAAGAACTGATTTTAATTCCAACACAATTGGGCTCAGCCCTTCCTTCAAGCTGCCTTTTCCTCTCACTCTTTTATACTCTCTTCCAGTTCAGAGAAAAGAAATTATGAATTTCATGTTTTTCCTTCTGCCTAAGGAAGTGAAGGTGTTTCTTACTGAACTGCTCTCACTTAGTCAGTGTTAACACCTGCTTTATGAAAGGGCTATTTAAAACGAAAAGGATAAAGGGAAGGATCTATTTGTGACTTTGACCTGGTCAACTACCACTGAGCAGTGCCTTGAACAGCAACACACCATATCTCCCTCCTGACTGCCTGGGAGACCCTCCAGCCCCAGAAATACAGAACCCTGGGAGAGGCTCAGAGAAGGGCAACAAAAATCAAACCATGGAAGAGCCTCAGTAAAAGAAGCAAGTTAGACCCAGCCTCCTCACTGCAGGGAAAGGTGTAGATATTATATAATATACAGGCCTATAAAATCATCAGTGGAAGGCAGAATAATCACCTTTTTTTTTTTTAATTACAAAATTAAAAGGCATCAACTAAAACCACCTGTACTTCTTCCCCCAGTGGTGCCTCAGGCTATGGAAATCCCTGATACTGAATGCTATGGAAGCTACAAACAAGAGTTCCAAGTGCAACTGGACCAATTTACAGAAGAAAAAACTCAATAAATACTATACCAAAAATGTCTGTTTTCATGCAGGAAGTCCTGAAACTGGTGGAAGCTGAAGGAGCACATGAGACAAATATCACAATGTGCTTTACCTGTAATCGAATCCTTCCCAATTTACAGCAATTGGTCATTATTAGGGATAAGATGATGGACTACGTGGGTGTTTGACTTGCACAGTAAGGCTGTTACTGTGGGTTTTGGTGCACAAATGAAATGAAAAAATCAAATATTTGAAGAAATTCAAGAAGGCTTTAGACCACACAAACCAAAAGCAATACTGGTACCTGTGTCAATGATGGCAGTGGACAGATCAAGAGAGGTTCAAGCTACGGATTATTATTCCTTACATCAGAAAACAGGTATTTACATGGGTAATTAACAATTTTCCACTAAGTACTATTCCTATCACAAGAAAAAAATGTGCGGATTTTTTTGTCTGCTTTTTAGAACAATCAAACAACCAAAAGAATTATTAAATGACTGCTTTACCCATCTGCTGTACTTGAGTGGTCCTGTGAACCCCATTGCTTCTATTATCCTTGTGAAAGCACCCACTTTCTCTTCAGATGGATGCAAGGAATCTTTTGCAGAAAGATGCTGTAAAATTGAAATAGCACATATTTCAGTCTCAGCAATTAAATCTGAAAAATCATTTTAGTTAGAAAAGACACAGATTTAATAGGGAATTTTAGGTTTTTTGTTCACTGTCTTTTTTCAACAAAACAAACACATATTTAGGTCTTCTCTGAAAATATTACCTTGGTTTTCCTATGTGACATTCTTCTCTTTATGAATGCAAACACTGCAAACCACTGTGATAAAACCATCTCAGTGGCAGCTTACATTCAAATAGTTTGTAGAGAAGCCTGCTTTCCAAAATATGGCTCCTATCCTAGACTCCCATATTCTTTCTAGGTCCATGTTTTTAATTGGGTTTAAGTTTTTTGCACAAAAAACAAGCAAACAAATCACAGGGAGAGAGTAAATAAAGCAAACCTTTTACATTCCCTCTCTTCCTCTCACAGGCATATCATATCCTAGAGTAATTACACGTTATAGAAACCATCAGCTCCATTTTAAAACCAGTGAAGCTACACAAACCCACTGTTCTCACCAAAAAGCTCCCTCAGATTGTTATTCCCCTTCAGCTACACAATGTGGTACTTGCAGAAAACCTAGATCAGGAAAGCATTTATTCCCCAAGGACTCGCAGTGCTTGCAAACATGAAGATAAATATTCTCTTCCAGACCAATTCTACACCTTAAACACCCCTGGGCTGATGCTGTGGCTTAACCCCAGGGGCAACTGGGGATGGGGGAGAGAACTGTGAGGGTAAAAGTAGAAAACTCGTGGGTTGAGGTAAATGCAGTTTAATTAGTTAATCAGAAACCACACACACAAGCGAAGCAGCACAAGGAATTCATTCCCCCCTTCCCATGGGAGGCAGGTTCAGCCATCCCCAGGACAGCCAGTCACAGTAATGGTGACTTGGGAAGGCAAACACCATCACTCCAAACATCTCCCCTTCCTCCTCCTCCCCACAGCTCTGGGTGTGAGGATGATGCCACACGGTCTGGAACATCCCTGGGGTCAGATGGGATCCTTGTGCACCCCCAGCTATTCCCTTGGTGGGGTGAGGAGCAGAAAAGGCCTCAGCTCTGTGCCAGCCCTGCTCAGCAGGAACTAAAACATCCCTGTTATCAGGACTGTTTCCAGCACACATCCAAACCACAGCCCATACCAGCTACTGGGAAGAAAATTAACACTACCCCAACCCAAATGAGCACAACTGGTAAGAAAACTCCCTGGCATTCTCCCTCTGAGCACCCTAGCAGCAGCAATCAGCCATCAGGAATTACCACTGGTACTCCAGCAAATGATTTCCATGAATTAACTCTGCAGTATAGACCTTTAGCTATCAACAAATTACTCTATTTTTAACCCATTTTTTGCACGTGAATCTCCTACGTACACTCGAGGAAACACAGCTGAGAGCCATTACAATCTGAGAAAGTTCCCTGACCAAAGAAATATTAAACTGTTTTAAGCTGCTGGCATTTTACCCTAAGCATTTCCTCCTAACACATCAACACACTAAGAAAAGGATTTTCTTAGCAAGGAAGCAATTTAGCATCACCAGGGCTGCCACACGTGGCCAGAACAATGAGACCAGGCTGCCAACTCCAACAAGGAGCAGGAGCAGCTCCTTGGAGAAGACAGGAAAGCAGAGAAACAGCACACCCCCCCCAAGCTTCCTGGGGTGTACCTGTCCAGCTTCTGACAGACATTCCCGCACTAGAAAATGTATCCGGTCATTTTTGGCAGCTCCAATTGGATGCACCCTCAGTATTCCAGTGTTTGAAACTGTTTAACCTCCATAACACGAAGGTGTGGTACGCTGAGGTTTCAGGGTTTAATGTAAAAACTGTGCCTGTTTTAAATCCAGCCTTGTCATTTGGACTAGTGATCTTTAAAGGTCCCTTCCAACCCAAACTATTCTATGACTGATTTCCCTGGATGCTCCCAATTTTCCTATAAGAACCTGCAAACAACCATTTTCTATTCCACTTTTCAGTCTTTTATGACTTTTATAGGCCAGTATCATACACATGCCCATCCCTCTAATTTAGAAGGGTCCTAAAATAGCCTATTCTCATACAGAAAGCTTTTCCCATTGCTGATCATTCTCTATAGCCTTCCTAGCACTAGTATAATGATTTTTGAAATGGTATGAATGACACATAAATGCATATTAAAATATAGACCCATATCCTGCACAAGTTGCTATACTTAATTAAAAACTAACTGTAAAGGTGACAAAAACTGTAGCTTTGAGACCTAATGCATCCCTGATTATAATCCACAGACAGGCCTGAGCATTTGAGATAAAACACTTCGCCCCTGTGTACTGTCCACTGTTAAAGGCTCAAACCCCACCATGTCCAGTATCCAGGGAAACAGGGAGAAACACACTAAGCACCACTTCAGCATCTGTCAGTCACCCTGTCAGACAGTGTCACACTGCCCAGGACCTCCTGGGATACTCAGATCCTTCTCTGATTGTCAAAACTGTTCACCGTGTCCCCTCTCACCACCCAGAACAAAAGTGTCTGCAAAGGCTCATCCCAGCCCCTGCCACATGTGATGGACCCCCTGAGTCTACTGGCAGTATGTGAATATTTAAACCAATTTTCAGCACCTCCTCTTCAAGAATATCCCACGCAATACTCTCCTCTACACTACAAAAGACTCCTAACCTTGCATAATCCCCCCCCAGCCAGGCAATGACAGGAATTGCTCAGTGCAGAACCTGTGTCCAATAACCACTGCCACACCAAACTCACTAAATCAACCTTCATCTCCTCCACAGGAACTACAATCACACTGAACCTCTAGAGAATCCAGGCAGAACTTCACCACAGGCCTCTTATGTACACGTGCATTATGAAGCCTCCCTCAGCACAGGTCTTTCATTGCACAGAGGAAGTTAAAAACCAAAATTATCTCAATTCAACTGCTGTTATCTCGTCTGGCCAGCAAGCAGGTTTTTCCTAAGAAATGCCATGATTCTTGCTTCATTCCTCTGCAAGTCAGCCTGGACTAGCTCAGGAGAGGGGATTTAAGCAGGGAGTGCTTGGTTCAGCCAAGTGCAACTAAACAGTCCTATAACATCTATAAAATCAGACCTAGGAATCATCAGGGCAAGGAGAGGGAAGCAAGTGAGTGGCTCAGTGGTGCTTAGTTGCCAGCTGGGCTTAAACCATGACACACAGAGAGAAAACTTCAAAAATATGTTGTATAACTCACTAAAAACAAGCTCATCAAGACACTGTAAAGGAGATAAGCCCACCTCAGGCTGCCTTTCCTGCCCAATGCAGTGCTTAAAGCAAACAATCTTCTTAATTTTGACACCAAATATAAACTGAAACATCTGGGGCTCACCATCAATTCCAAACCACTTTCCCACCAGGAGTGCACAGTCAAGTTCACATTTCAAAGATGAGTAAGTACTTCTCTATTCAAAATAATGAAGTTGCTGTCCAAAAACCCACCTCAAACCTACTCTGCTGTAAACTGCTTCCTCTCTGGTCATAAATCCTGCCTGGCTTCTTACACCAAGGCTATTTTAACCAGTTTCCCAATTCATCTTTCAACCCTTGGACCCCTCCCCTAGTCCTTTCCAATACATCAAAAGCAAGTCTTGAGTCCTGCCTTGAAGATCTCCATGCCACTCCTGGTTTGTTGGATCTGCTATCTGGTCATCCACTGCTCTCCCAGATCTGCTCTGCAAATGCTGCTTGTGTGGGTATCAGAGAGCAGTGCAGGCAGGAACAGGGACTGGGGGATGCACCATGTCTGGGAGCCTGGATTACACCTTTAGCTCTGGCCACGATAAATTGTGCAACCCCTTTTGACATGCCTCAGTCTCCCTGTCTGCAAGATGTTTGGTTTGTCTCACTAGCTGAAAAACACCGAAAAATAGACTAAAGATAGGAAAACCTCTAGTTAAGAACTAAACGTAAAGAGAAACCAGGGCTTCTTTCCTTGCACACATTTCCTTGTTTTCCTTCATTTCTTCTATCACGTCAAAATAACTAATTCTAAATCCTTCTTAGCATGTACCTCTAACTCTACACCAGCAAAATACACTACTGGGTAGATAGCAAACTGGGATTGCTGCTTTCATGGAAGTTTTACCCATCAATCCCTAACTTTCTTCTTTCTTCTGTCCTATCATTTCTCAGGCATGCATTCCGTTTTGCCATTTTCTTCACACTGGCTTAACAAGAGCCAAATCAGGATAATTATTAGTTAAGGGATGCTGACACCCGTAATTTAAGTGGTAAACTAATCTTATGGAGTTGAATCAACTCCAGAAAACTTCTATTCCAAGACAAAATACAATGAATGCACAAGATACATAGACCACAGATTAACAAAATAGTACAGGTGAACAGTAAATAAATTATTAGACAATAATTAGCTGTTATTAGTAGATTGCATGACAATTTTCAGTGTTTAGCAGATACCAAAACTGTCATCACACTTTATTCCCAAGCTAAAGAATCAGAAACCATCCTGTCGCTTCTAATATGTATGGAAGGAACATCTGCTCTCCACACCAGTAACTATTCCCCTTGACTTAGTTTCTTTCCTCACTGGAAGGAAGCCCTCAGGATTATCACTGGAACCTTCATCCTTATAACCCAGCTGTAACTGCACCTTCCTATGCCAGCCCCTCATTTTCTGGAAAGGAACAGAATTCCTTCTCAAATGACTGGACCCATTGTTCTCACCACACTAAAATATCTTAGAGAAAAGCTGAGTCCTCTCCTACATGTTCTGAGCAGTGTTTTGCCTCCTGTCCCTGTATAATCCCCAGCACATGTGCCCTCCAACAATAAAACCATCCAGCCCTTCTCACCTTATTTGTATTGTAAAAGGATCTGTTTTGCTGCGTGGTGGCTCCATTGGCTTGAATCAATCCTCGACAGAACCTGGACAGTCGGAAGGGGCCAGCCTTGTGTCTCTGGTAAAAATGATACAAGAAAAGAAAAGGAAAAAATTAAGAGATCATTGACGTCACTTTACACCAATCACCCTTAGTTTGCTAATTAGTTTTGGCTAATCCTGAAAAACTTTATATCAAAAAACCCACAAATTTATTACCATAACTGTTACAAACAAAATAGCTGTCCATGCTTGACACTCCACACCATTCATTTTCCAGTGTTCCATAAATGTACTGATGGAATGGACTGGCAGAACACTCCACTCAAAACCCACAGGCTGTCTGCTTTCACTTGCTTACACTACTTTTAATTATGGTTTTGTCTTTTAATGAAGAATACTTCTTTTTCCTGACCTTGCAGACAAACAGAATTTACGATATTTTTGTCTACAACTTCATAGCCCATTCAATTGTCTTTGTGGAAGGACCTGAGAAAACACAATTTACAGGGTAAAAGCTACCACTACAACCACTATAACTTCAGAGTACATGACTTGTATCACAGAGCTACTGCACAACAGAGAAAACTCTCAAGCAGGAGTGAGCAGGCTCCCCAGGAAAGAAGCTGCACCCTGAACAAAACACCCCTTCCAGCCTCCCAGCACCCCCAGCTTAGCAGTGCCTTGTTTATAAATTAACTCAAACTAAACATGCTGTTCAGAGCAGTCACCTCCAGACAGGTATTGAATGTACTGGTGGCTCAGACTGAGACCAACTTCATCAATGACTTCACAACTGCTCATTTCTCTCTCTCCTCCAAGCACCGTATGTTACTTGCTATAACATCACTTGCACTACTGTGCTTTAATAGTAGAGCTGTGTCAGCAATTTTCCTAGAACTGGAAGGTCTTCTCTGAGAAAAGACACTCAAGCCAAAGAGCTTACAGGGAATTTCTAATTCTGAATGTCATGGCTCTACAGCACGAGTTGTGATATAAAGGAAGATGAAGAAGAGGCTTAACCCCCTCGTGTTTTATTGAATGCAGGAAGGAAACACCAGGAGACAGACTCTGATTCTGTTCTGAGAGCCGGCATCTCTCCATTTTCTACACCTTTTTCACCCCTTTCTCAGGAACTGCTACCACATGATGCTCCAGTTGATTTACTCTGGACAGACACGCCCTGGCACTGTGCCTGCTGTCACACAGCTGGAAGCCAAACTGCAGAGCTTCCACTTGGACAACACTAAATATTGTGCTCAGCAAGGTAAACATCCACCAGTACTAGGAAGTCTAAGGCCACTGTCCAGTGGAGACACTCTATAAAGTAAAGTGTTCTGGAAAATAAGGTGCTGGAAATTATGTCCAATTGTGACTGGATTGTAAAAGCTGCTTTGGAAAAATGACACCTACATTTGGACTTCTGTACTTAATCTCCTCAAGACAGATCATTTAGATCTATTAAATAATTAAATAACTTAGATCTATTAAAAGACACAGCCGGAATGAAGACCTGTAACAAAGAGTGGGAGCTCACCCTTTTTGCAGCAGAGAGCTCTAGAGCTGCCTTGATATTTCAGCAGTACACAGCAAAGACTTTTAGAAGACTCTTTATTGAAAAAACATGACTTTTTCTTAGCAATTTAAGCTCATTCCATTTTTGTTTACACAGTTTAACATGCTCTGATATCATACCTGGAAAATACTGCAGAGCATCCGTCTACACTGGCCCGGGACTGCGGCGGTCTGGAGCAATCCACTGCATCCTGTTATCCACTGAGTTACTCCAGTCTGGCAGCTCTGCAACAGGGACAGCAGCAATGAAGAAAAGGACCCAAACATGCAGAAACAGTTTAACTGCCCTTCTGCTTCCACAAGTTTTATTCATTCATACAACAAGAACAACAAGGAGCTGTGTCAGGGCAGGGTCAGGTTGGATCTCAGGGAAAGGTTCTTCCCCCAGAGGGTGGTTGGGCACTGCCCAGGCTCCCCAGGGCAGTGGGCACAGCACCAAGGCTGCCAGAGCTCCAGGAGGGTTTGGACAATGCTCTCAGGAACAGGGTGGGATTGTTGGGGTGTCTGTGCAGGGCCAGAGTTGAACTCAATGATCCTTGTGGGTCCCTTCCAGCTCAGGATACTCTAACAATCCTTAGATTCAACTCCCAACTTGTGCTTGACAGGAGTATAAATTTTGATTATAAAAATATTTTGCCTTCCAGTACAAGTATCCAACCCAAGTCTGATGGCAGAAACAGATGAGTGGAAGGAAATAGTGGGCTGTCTACATCACAAAACCACACCACAATTTTTCAGTCTATACAATAAATTCAAATGCTCAAGAAGCATTCTTCAACTGACAGAGTGAGCTCCAAAAAGCCCCCATCCAACTCACAGCTTTTATGCATCTTTGTCTTACTTTACTCAGGCATGGCTAAGAATTTTAGTATTTCAAAAGCACATATTGTCCCAATAAATTTCAGTGAAGATAATTATTTTCTCTTATGAAAATGCCAGTAATATGGAAAAGAATTGGAATTTTCTTTGCCTGCACTTTCTTTGCATCTTTCATTTTCTGCAATATTCAAGTTAGTACAATATTTGCCTCCTTCATACACGCACTACACTAATACTGGAAGTAATGTATACATTATTAGAAGGGATTGCCTTTATCTAATAAAAACAGCTTCATTTCCAACTGTAGCAAGATCACTCAATTTCTGCTTTTTCAATGTAACATCACTGCTCAGCAAGTGAGATTTTGAAAACAATAGATTTCTATCCAAAAAAACCATTTCAGTTCAGTACCACAAAGTACTTCTTGAGGTAACCCAGTGCCCTGACAGAAACAGTTTAACAAAGACTTCAGTGAGAAAGAAGTCACCATTTTTTATAATCAATTATTACAAGATTCCAAGCATCTGACAGAACTTTTTTGAGACTTTTTCTCTGTAATAAGAAGGAAAAGATGCCCAGACTGGGATATGGCTTAGAGCTTGAACATACTGTGGTTTATAGCTGTTGAAAAGCGCAACTGCAACAAAACTGGACAAAGACATACGAAAGCATAAAATAAGCATATGCACACTGAAAAGCTGAGATGTGATAAACAATCCAGTAACAAAGAAAACAGACACCAGCAGAAAGCAGGGAACACGAGGAGCTAAAGAATTTTGTCTAAGCCAGCATCACCGTTTGCAGAACACAACCCTCTTTTCAAATTACAAGTGATACTTTTGCTTGGCTGAGAGAAAAAGGAGCAAGCCTAAACTGAACAGGATTACTCAGGAACAGCCTGCAGACATCTGCCTTGTCAAGATGGTGGTGGAAGAATATCACTGTATGGTCTTCTAAATGCTCTTGGCAATCATTAGGAAAGTCTTAGGTAGCAGACAAGCTATTTGTCAAGATCCCTCGGGTAAAAACCAGCTTTATCCTAATGGCAGTATTAGTGAGTAGAGCTGAAATGCCTGGACGATCATCAGGACGATATCACACACCAGGAGCTCCAAAGAAGGCTTGAAGACAGACAACAAAAGTAATTTTCCTTATTTCCAGTAGAAAGAAGAGACAGGGAAAGTTTGAAGATTTACTTTTATACAAGCAGGCAACCACTAAATTCAAACGCAGCAAAAAGTGCTGGGAGGTGCCAGGGATGAGCAGTGCTTGAGCTGAAGCACAGTGCACTTCAGATCACAAAATGGCAAATAACTCCATCTCCTCCCCTCCAATGAGTAATGTCTGCTCGGGCTGAAAAACTGAATCAGCTCATTTTGCCACATGAATGCCAGCAGCAGCTGGGCAAGGAGCTGCCTAGGGACAGGTAAGCCCAGGAGGCAAGTCCTTCCCCTTCAGAAGCAGGTTTTCAGTGCAAACCCTGCCCTGGGGGTGCGGCTCCGCGGGCAGCTGAACCCATCTGGTGCCTCACTGCTTTCCCACTGCTCTCCCTGCTCCCCTCCTGCCTGGCTTCCCCCTCCCTGTCTTCTGGCCACTGCCTCTTTAATGCTTTAAAACTCCACAAAGCTGTTTTTATGTTGACACTGTTTTGTTGCTTCAGAATTTGGATCATAGGGGCCAAGAAAAATGCTGGAGGAAGCAATTGCAGGCAACAGAGCAAGGACAGGAGCATAAAGGACAGGGATGGGAGGAGGAAGCAGGAACTCAAGCTCGCTCCACTTCAGCTGCACTCGGGCAGGTTTGTGCTTGGCTTCTTTCACCTTGAGAGTGGAAAGGACAGGGCTCACTGTGCCGGTGAAAACCACACCCTGAGCACTGAGAACTTGGTGGATTCATTTCACAAGTGGAGATTGCCCTCTGGCCAAAGGCCTTTCCTGTTCCTGGGAAATCTCTCCCCACTTAGCAGCACTGGCCATCCCTGTATTTGTGTGGTGGCATAAGATCAGACCCAGGTACAAAATTCCCTTTTCTAGACTATATATTAGTCTAGAAGAGCTCTGTTGCAGAGACTTTAAAGGCCAATAGAAAGAAAAGTGCACACGAATGTATGGGAAAGAAGAAAAGAGTGGAGTGATTAGAAATCCACTCATTCACAGGAACCCAAACTCTTCCAATTTGAATCACTAGGGTTGGAAAAGCCCATCGAGTCCAACCATCAACCCAGCACTGCCGGGTCCACCACTAACCCGTGTCCCCAAGTGCCACATCTACCTGGCATTTGAGCACTTCCAGGGATGGTGACTCCACCACTGCCCTGGGCTACCTGTGCCAGGGCCTGATCAGTAACACAGGAATGGGAATCTTTACATCATCCTTGGTATCAAACACCTGAAATGAGAAGGGAAACTCGAGGAAGAGAACACACTGAGCCCAGAGGAGCCCCACACTGACAGACACGTGTCTCCAGCCCCAAGTAGGAGCCCAGACCCTCACACGACAGAATCACAGAGTGAATTAGGTTGGAAGAGACTTCTAGGATGATCAAGTCCAACCGATGACCCAACATCAGACCATGGCACTGAGTGCCATGAATAGTCTTTCCTTAAACGCCTCCAGGGACAGTGACTCCACCGCCTCCCTGGGCAGCCCATCCCAATGCCTAAATAGCTCTTTCTGTGCAGAAATTCCTCCTAGTGTCCAACCTGACCCTCCCCTGGCACAGCTCGAGGCCGTGTCCTCTCGCCCTGTCCCTCGTCCCCTGGGAGCAGAGCCCGACCTCCCCCGGCTCCCCCCTCCTGTCAGGGAGGAGGAGAGGGCGAGGAGGTCCCCTCTGAGCTTCCTTTTCTCCCTCACAGCTCCCTCAGCAGCTCCTGGTGCTCCAGACCCTTCCCCAGCTCCTCTGCCCTTCTCTGGACATGCTCCGGCCTCTCAGCAACCCTTCTGCAAACACAAACTCTGCGGGGAAAAGCTCGACCCGCTGCTTCGCCAGACACCACCGCGGGGCTGAGGGGAGGGCGGCGGGGGCAGCCCCCGCTGACACCCCTCGGGGTGCGGGGGGACGGCCCCGGCCCCACACGCCGCTCGCCCCCTCCCTCCCTCCTTCCCTCGCTCACCAGGGCCCGCGCCAGCGCCGCCATCAGTCCCCGGCGCCGCTTCCGCCGCCGCCGCCCTCCCCTTCCGCGGGAAGCGCCGGGGGACGGAGGGACGGCGGCGATGGCGGCGATGGGGCAGTGCGGGAATGGAGGCGATGGGGCAGTGCGGGAATGGCGGCGATGGGGCAGTGCGGGAATGGCGGCGATGGGGCAGTGCGGGAATGGCGGCGATGGGGCAGTGCGGGAATGGCGGCGATGGGGCAGTGCGGGAATGGAGGCGATGGGGCAGTGCGGGAATGGAGGCGATGGGGCAGTGCGGGAATGGCGGCGATGGGGCAGTGCGGGAATGGCGGCGATGGCGGGAGGGGGCGCGCAGAGCAGCGCTACCGCTCAGAAGAGGGTTCGCTCCCCGCTGCGCAACAAGCCGATAATGACACGGTGGAGAGAGTAATTAATGTAACTGCGTCTCCGTGGGAAGGAGAGCGCCGTCCCCCAGTGTTTCGGGTGCGGGTTATGGGCTGCCCACGGGAGGTGAGTGTTGAGGGGGATCCCCGCTCTGGCCGTTCCCGAGCCTCCCTGGCAGTCACGCTCCCAAAGGCCAGGGACTTTCACTGCTGGCACTGCAGCTCCTTCACCGTGACCTGACAGGTCTCGCTTGGCTCCTCACACACACACACACACCCAGACCAGGTTTCCCATGGCAGTCTCAGATATCTCATTCCATAAAGCAGTTTATTCATGGCACAGTAACACAGAAACACCTTGAGCTGGTGCCTCTGAGGAGCTCCCCCAACCAAGGAACCCCTGGGTTTTTATACCCTCACTGTCTACCTGTGTAAGTCTCGCTCTTCCTCCCAAGTCTTTGGCTCCTGCTGCCCTGTCTGTGGCCATCCCCCTCGCTGTCGTGACCGGTCTTCATCTCCTTTGTTATCCAAAAGGTCAGCAATTCCCAGCTCCTGCTGTATGTCTCAGTTCACAGCTTCTTTGCTCCCACCCAGAGTTCAATCTTCATCCCAATCTGCAGTTTGCAAGCTGAGCTACCTGGACTAAATGTATTCCTCAACAAACAGTGAAGGCCAGCAACAGCTTTCTGACCTGTCACATTTTGTGCAGGAGCAATCCCTGGACATACTCAGATTTGGAGCTTGGCTCCAAATTGCAGGGGTTGGGTCCAGAAAGTGAATCAAAGTACCTTTCCTTGGGAAGGGAAACACCTATTCCTCCTGTTGCTGCTGCAGATGATCATCTGCCCCATGGGGGTAAAGGCCAGCAAGACCTTTCTGTCCTGGCACCTTTTGTGTGCGAACAATCCTCGGATGTATTCAGTATTGGAGGTGGTATCATAAATTTTGGTGGTGAGGCCCTGAATGGGAATGACAGTGCTTTTCCATGGGAAGGACAGCACCAAGCCTCAGTGTTTCCTTTCTCACTTGGAACCTTTTGTGTTGTGGCAATCCCTGGGCCTATTCAGTGTTGGAGCTCGGCTCCTGATGCTGGAACTGGGGGCCTGAACGTGTCTGACACCACCTTTCCTTGAGAAAGGAAGCACCTAGTCCTATTCTTGGTGTTGCATATGATCGTCTGCCTAGTGGAAGTAAAGGTCAGTAAGTTTATTTATTCCAGAGCTGCGCAGGCCTGGGTGCCCAGTGGTATTCCACAAATCCAGCGCACCCCTCCAGACTCTGTGTGGCATTATTTACACACAGAAATTCAGAGTTAGAAACTTCCCAAGTACAGCCCCTCTCTTAGGACTGGTTAGTCATTTCCATACAAGTTATGTAACCCAGAGGTCTTTTTGACCTGCAGGCATGATTTTTAGTAGTATAATGAACATGGTTCAGCTACAGGATATAAGGACCTTGAGTATTTTCACAGAATCACAGAATATGCTGAGTTGGAAGGGACCCACAAGGACCATCGAGTCCAGCTCCTGGCCCTGCACAGGCCCATCCCCAAGAGTCACCCCCTGTGCCCCAGAGGATCATCCAAACCCTCCTGGAGCTCTGGCAGCCTTGGGGCTGTGCCCACTGCCCTGGGGAGCCTGGGCAGTGCCCAACCACCCTCTGGGGGAAGAACCTCTTTGTAATACCCAGCCTAAACCCCCCTGACACAATTCCCTGGGTGCTGTCCCTGGTCCCCCCAGAGCAGAGCTCAATCCCTGCCCCTCCTCTGCCCCTGCCCAGGGAGTTTTAATTGCAGTGAGGTCTCCCCTCAGTCTCCTCTGCTCCAGCTGAACACACCAAGTGTCCTCACACGGCTTCAAATCAAGGCCCTTCCCCACCTTCATTTCCTCCTTTGGACACTCTCTGATGGCTGAACATCTTCCTTATATTCTGTCCCCCCAAACTGCCCCAATATTCAAGGTGAGGCCTCCCCAGGGCAGAGCAGAGCGGGACAGTCCCTCCCTGATGCCCCAGGACAGGGATGTCCCTCCTGGCTGCCAGGGCACTGCTGACTCAGGGCCAAGTGGCCACCGACCAGGACCCCCAGGGCCCTTTCCCAGCACTGCTTTCCAGCCTCTCATTTCCACTCTGTCCATACATCCAAGGTTGCCCCATCCCAGGGGCAGAATCCAGCACTTGCCCTTGTTGAACTTCCCATGGGTGGTGATTCCCAGCCCTCGGACCTGTCCATGTCTCTCTGCAGGGCCTCCCTGCCCTCGAGGGGCTCAACAGCCCCTCCCAGTTTTGGGTCATCTGCAAACTTGCTCCATGTCCCTTCCAGTGCCGTGTCCAAGTCATTGGTGGAGATGTTGGAGAGCACAGGGCCCAGATGGAGCCCTGGGGAACCCCAGTAGTGACAGGTGCCAGCCTCATGTCACCCCAGTCACTGTCACCCTCTGTGCCCGACCCCTGAGCCAATTGCTCACCCAGCACAGGAGAGAGAGTAACAGTAACAAAAGCTTTACTGAAATCCCAAAAGATCACATCAACTGACTTCCCTTGATCAACCAGGTGGGTCACCTTGTCATAGAAGTTAGCAATGTATACATAGACATACATCAACATCTTGATTAACTACATCCTTAAAGCTTGTTAGCTCCAGGTTGTCCATGGCTAGGGGGTGCTCCTGCTGCCTGCTCCATTGATCAGGTCTTCTTTCTTGCTCATTAGGCTTGAAAGTATACAAAGACCTTACACAGAACATCCTGACTTAAAATAATCTTGACATATTCCACATTTTGCAACAGCAGGGGAGTCTCTGGGCTGGTGCTGGGGTTCAGTTCAGAAGGGGTGAAGGTGGCAGGTCTGTGCCTGCCCGCTGCTGTCAGCCCTGTCCTTGGGGCATGGCTCTGTCTGAGCTCAGGGGCAGCAGAGACAACAGCGTGGAAGCAGCTGTAAGTTCTCTGGCTGAGGTTGGTCAGGCCACCGTGGCTGCCCCAAGCATCAGTGTGAGCCTGCACAGGTGCCAGCACAGGGATAGTACCAGGAGAACAGGGCAGAGCCCCTCACCCAGAGCCCCCCAGAGCCAGCAGCTTGCTTCCAGGGGCCATCCCACCTGTCCCTGCCAGGAGCCATCCCACCTGTCCCTGCTGCGTGTTCCCTGCCCCTGGCTGCTGCTGGCCCCGGCTCTCACGAGGCCGCAGAGTGAGCCTGAGCAGTGACCCGATGGGGTGAACTGAGCGGGCTTGTTTTGCCAGGTTAGACTGAATCTGGATCACATCCACATCACCTCACAAACGCCAGTGCTGGTGCAGATGTGAGCGGCAGCAGCTGGGGCAGGGAGTGAGGCTGTGCTCCCGGCAGCAGCACTGCCTTACGGGGCTTGGGGAACTATAATATTCTCCTCCTCCCTTTCCCAGCACGTTAACTGGGATGTCAGCTTCTCAAGAGGGCAGTAGCAGCTGCTTTAATGGCCCTGAAACTCCACAGTAGTCCTTAGAAATCTTTCATATGTTCTTAAATGTCAGGCCTCAGGGGGCCAATGGAATCACCTGCCTGGACTTCCTTTCCACAGGCATCCCTGTGCCTGCAGCCAGTCTTTCCTGGGATGTTCTGACTTGCCACAGCTATCTGCTGAAAGGGCTCTAACTGTGTCTGACAATGTGTTTCATGAACAAGTTGTTCTGACACAGGGCTGGATGTTGAACAACACAGGGAACTGTGGATCTCTGTTGGGGAAATGTTACATTTGATTTCATTCTCGTGCCTGTGGCGAATTCTAGGCAGGAAGGTTAAAACTAGTTCTGCTTCTTTCTAATTGCTAAGCTGTCCTCCATGTATTAGACTCAAAGCAGTATTAAATACCATTGTTAACAGCAAATTTTTTGTGAGAAGGTGATGGAGGAGAACGATAACACTTTTCTGAACCCTCTGCCATTAACGAGTTACAGTCATTAAAGGTGATGAAGCTCAAGAAGCCCTACAGTGTGTAGTCATGCAGAGAAAAGGCTCCTGCCACCAGCAGTCTCTCAGTGGTGTGACATGGTCTGTCCATCACAGCAGGCACTTTATAACTCAGATCTGTGTGATAAATACTGACACTCACCTGGGTTTGTGTTAGTCCTACCTAATGATGCACAGGAGGGTTCTGACACATTTCAGTTGGAGAAAGTTGCTGTCCTTCCTAAGATTCCTCAGCCTATCACAGTTCCATCATTCCCCTTTAGCACCAAGCCCTTTCCTTGTCAGTGTGGCTGGACACAGCTGCCTCAGGGCACAGGCCAGCACAGCACACTGCCTCCAGTGGGACATGGAGCATCAAGAGCTGCCTATGGGCCTGAATTTCAATTTCAGCTCTAAAGGGATTCCCTCAGTCAGAGCACTGGCAATTTATTATCCTTTAGGTACACTTTTGCTGCCCTTAAGTTCCTCCTCTCAGCTCTGCTCAGTGGGCAGCTCCACGGCTGCGTGGGTCTCACCTCAGTGACAATGACTCCTCCCTGTGGAACTGCTCCTGGGAGAGCATTTTAACCAGCAACAAGCAGTCCCAGAGCCAGGGCAGCAGAGTTCCCATCTGGCTGCTGGTGTCCTGTCATCCAAGGCCACCAAAGTGGCACACAGACCTGCTGTCACGTGTGTGCTGGAACATGTTGGGGAACATCAACAATGGCCTCAGGTGTGTTGGCAACCAGGTGGCTGAACAGGAAAGAAGGATCAGAAAGGCTACGATGATATTTAATGTATATAATGAATTATAAAATAAGTTTCTCATTATAATAATAATTAATTTTTTAATATATTATATTTAATGGGCTCCTGATTTGGCCACAGTCCTGTCTTCTTGCTTACTTGCAGGCCTGGCTTTGAGTTTACCATTCCAAGAGCAGCTGTTATAGGGAGGACATAAGGGGCCACAAATCAGTGGCTGAGAGAAAGCAGTCTAGAGCAGTTTAAGTGAAAGAGAAATGGAAAACAAAGAGGGACAGAGGGACATCCTTCCCTGAAAGTGCTAAGACATGCTGGAGAACAGCAGTGGCAGGGCTGGGTGCACGTGCATGGGGAGAATGAGAGAGGAGACTCAGCGGGCACCGGTGCATGGAGACAGCAACAAGCACAGACTGGGAGTTTGGGGGAGGGCTGAGGCACAGGAGGGAGAGAGTGAGGAATTCCAGAATCCTACTGGTAGCGTAAACATCCAAGCTGGAATCTACAGGTTAAATCTTTCCTGGATTTTCCACTTTTCAGAGTGCAGACACAGGCACCTTTATGATCTCTCCTGGTATTTTTTTCCTTGCCACAATTCCTTCTCTCCTGCAGGGATGATGTTCTGTGCAGACCACTCTGCAGTCAGACCTTCTGTGTCTAACTCACCAAGGAACTGATTTTCTGTGTGTTTTCTTAATTTGTGTATTTCTGTCCACTTTCAAAAGACTTTCCATACACTGCACAGAGATCCTTGGGCTATTGTGGTCCTGAGATTATGGATTTAACCTCTCCCGGGCTGGTTCAGTGGTCATTAACTTCTAAACAAAGGTGTTTAGATATTTGATCTTCCAGCATCAGTACATAATTTTCTTTCAAATGGTATGGTAGCACATGCTTTTCCTGTTTTTACAGGGAAAAGCAGACTGATCATTTTTATGTAGGCCTGTGCTTTTATATTTTAAAATATAAATATGTGGCTTAATAAACCATCTTGAAATATTCTAAATATATAAAGTCCCATAAAAGCCTCTTGTATTTTTCTCTTCTCAGTCACATGAAGAATCAAAACCAACTCGATAAGGCAATTGTTAGCCCAGTATTTGCTGGGGAGAGCTCCCTCCTTCTGAAAAACAAACAGAAAGGGCAAAAGTACAAATCTTTCAGCTTCCATCTTTCCTCTGCTCAGTCTCAAATGCCTTTTTAACCACCTGCTCCTGCTTCTGCAGAAGGAAAGTTTAAGGAGTCTCATGACCATATGAGGAAAGAGGATCTGTCCATGTTGCCTGGGACAAGCAGGGCTGGGGCATTCCAGCTAACAAGAGGGAAAACAGTCTGTATGGGTATTCCAGGACGTTCTGAAGATCATGATAAAGAGAAACCCAATTGAAAAAACTCAGTTCAGGTCCAGCAGGTCTTATTAACTCTGGTTCCGTGCCAATAGAGCAGGAGTGCCAGCTGGCCCCCTCAGCTATGTGAGTGTCTTTCCCAGTGCTCCACGTTCTGAAAGGGCCTTGTATGTACCCCCGGAGCCGGTGCGGGTCTGGCACTGCCTCCTGTCTCATGCACTCCTTTAGGACTCAAAGCGTAGA
The DNA here is from genome assembly GCF_003945595.2 of Pipra filicauda. NCBI lineage: Eukaryota > Metazoa > Chordata > Aves > Passeriformes > Pipridae > Pipra > Pipra filicauda. The sequence continues at coordinate 64,263 of NW_024104681.1, read as the reverse complement.
TCAGTGATAACATATACCTTGGAGCCCTGGTATATGTGGATTGACTTCTTCCAGAGCTTTCTTGGATGTCTCTGCACTGCTCTTAGCAGAACTCCGAGTTCCAGCAGTGTGGTGAGGGGCCATCTGACCGCACGGGGAAACCCGGGCTCGCTGGATTCCTACCTCGGGTTGTAGCTGAAGGAAAAGGGCATTTCTAAGGTTGAACTGATAGTTCATAACAAATTCAACACACTTTGCTTTTGCAAAATTTTTCTCCTTTTTATACAGAGTAAATTTGGACACTTTGAGACTGAGTCCACCCTTCACAAGACATTACAAGCTGAAAAAGGGCTCTTAATGGAAGTTAATTATATTTTAGCAGCATAAAGATGCTTAATCCTTCCCATAAGACTCATTTTTGGGCATCAATGTGCATACATTTTTCTACTGCCGTTTCCCAGGATCAATGCTATTTAAAAATGTGAAATTAAGATATCTTTTTCAATCCTTACAATCCTCACAATGCATTATGGACTTTAAAAGGTTTGGCAAGTATGAAGATCAATTCCCTGATCTGGAATTCCTTGGCTAGGGGTGCAAAGACATCCTTGCTCTGGTCTCCAGCAGGGAGTTACCCCTCTCCTGCACCAGTGCTGCAGGAGGAAAAGCAGACATGAAGCAGAACAGGCAGCTCAGTGCTGCACCTCGCTGAGTTTGGTGGAGCCTGGCAAACACAACCTGAACTCCATGGCTGAACTGTTCAGAGGGTGTAGAAATAGGACCTGGTTGCTTTTTCCAGGCTTTTATATCCTAGTGGCTGCTGCTACTGTTAAATATGATAAACTCCTATTTGTTCACGTTAGTTGGCCATCAATACTCCCTGTTTGCCGGGGCAAGCCCAGGACTTTCCCCTCCCCACCTGTCAAACCTGGAGTGTGCTTTGGCACCCTGCCACCAGAGTCTCAACGACTTGAGCAGACTGCTTCAGAAACAAGACATCCCAGTACTTAAGCCGCCTCTGTTTCATGAGCTTTTCTTCCCATCTGTCTGCTTTCTGAAGAAGAAAGTGTTTGCTGCTCGGAGAGGTTTTCCACTTGCGCCTCCTTCAGCTTTCCATTACCGCTCCGAGGTTATATGGGGTGCAGGGCTATACACTGTACTGTACTATATGCAGAGGTGTTCAGACTTAATTTATTCCCTTCTCCTGGATAAAGATTATTGCAGCTGTGTGTTTTGGAAAACTATCAATGAAGGGAGTTCAGCTCATACAACACACTTTCAATAGAGTACTGTACTCTATATTTCCAGGTTCTGTTTTAATTACACTTGCATATTACCTTGGAGGAAGCTGAAATCTGGAAAATGTTTTCTCATATACCATGTTTTAAACCTTCCTGACCTTCTGTTTTATACCAAATACTTTTATGTTTGTGATGAAAACCATGGGGCAAGCTCTGGCTATCCAGGATAATCTACCAGACACACACTGTCAGCCCCTCCTAGCAAAGACTGAGCAATTGTCACTGAGAAATGTCCCCACCAGCCCTCACCCCACCACCTTCCAGCAGTCAGTCCTTCTTCCCTCCCTTCACATGGCTCCCAACAAGAGCCACCAGAGGTGGCCCCGTGCTGTGAATAGGGCACGTAGTGGCCCTGTCCTGTGGCAGTGACAGGCTCCTGCTGCTCCAAAGAATCTTGAGGTACTGAGCTACAGGATGGCTCATGCACTGCCAGTGTACTGCCCATATCCCGAAAAAAACAAGGAAAAGGCCCAGCCTCATTAGAGGGGCTGTGTCCAGAGTGCCCTCCCACAGCTCCCTGGGGGCTGGTGAGCCAGAGCAGCCCAGGAGCACTTGGGGTGCCTGCAGGGCTCCTGCCAGGCCAGGGCAGTGAGCACTGCTCTGCAGTGTCTGCACTGGCTGCACTGGGCACCACAGGAAAAAAACCAGCCCAGTGTCCAGAATTAAAACCCCCTCAAGACAGCTGGAACTGTGCAGGGAGAGTGGGGAACTTGGGCATGGCATGTGCCTTCTGGCCAGGAATAAGCAGCTACAAGCAGGTTACAGGCAGGTTACAGAGGTGCCCTGGACTCACAGCAAGAGGTGCAAACCTCCATCAGCAATCCAAGAGCGTGGGCTTCTCAGGGCTGACAGCAGAACAAAATCTGTAGGAATCAGGCGTCTGGTCCAGAGCAGCTTTCAAATAACCTTTAAATCCCTGCCAAAGAGAGCACATCTTGATCTTCACATCCTCGGGATGTCTGGAGAATGTCCTGGTACAAAGGGTTTTACTGGATATGTATGAGCAGCAGAGGGTCTGTCAGTCCCCTGCCCAGCTCTTGAAGGCCAGCACGTCGACATTCCAGAAGAATGGATTGCTGCCAGTGTCCGTCTCCTATGGCTTCCCGAGGAGTTCTCTCCTCCTGGAGGCCTGGGACGGTGGGAGCCATCCAGCCTGGGACACCAGGCTCTGCTCCGGAGCCTGACACTGACAGGGCTCGTGAGGTTCCACCTTTACTTGTCTCAATGCCTCTTCCTAAAAAGCAAAGTAACTTTTACTTCATAATGAGTAACAGGAATTACATAAATCTTGTCAAGCGGGGACTTTTTAGTGGCACTAAACTGCTTTTTAACTCAGCTGTAAACAAGGATTTTCAACTATGAGGCAAGAACTTATAAAATGGAAAGTTTTTCATTAGAAAGCAGTGATTATGGAAAAGCAGGGTTGGTCATAATAGAAAGCTCAGTCTGAACTCCTAATGTGACACTGGAGCTGAAAGGGAAAGCTGATCCCTGGACTATAAAGGTCAAAATCCAGTAAAAGTAGAAAGTTAGTAGTGCCTCTGTGGCATTGATGAGACTGTTACTGCAACATTAAATGAGTCCTGGTGTTTACATACAAAAAGTATTCAGAGAAGTGAGACCCTAAAGAAAAAAACTCAAGAAGAAAAAATCTGGCAAGGAAGGTGTACAGCAAAAGCAGAATCAAGTCAATCAACCTTTTCCACAGAAAATAAGAGAAAAAAATTCATCACAGTCTGCACAGGTAGAACAATGCCCATGGGAGAAAGTTTTTTCATGTAGCAGACAAAGAAGCCAATTCAGTAATTCAAAGTGGAAACTGGACAGTGGGTAGAAATAGCTGCTTATTAAAAAATGAAGTGCTAATATTCCCAAAATTAGCTTAGAGCTGAATGTGGTAAGCTTTTTAAAACTTTCGGTCTTTAAATCACTCCTGGATCTCCCTTTCCAAATACATAATACCCAGCTATTACACAGTGTCACTTAATTCCAAGGAACATTAAAAATAGGCTTTGAAAAAAAATAGATGGGAAAACAGAGACCACATCAGACAGCTGTGCTCCTCTAACAGGACAGTGTCCAACCCTGGTAACTCCTGGTTTGAGCCAGGAAGTCCCACTGTATTAGTTCACTCCAAGTTTTGGGCTTCATACAGAACATAGGAATGGTTTTGCCAAGTCAGACCATGGATTCCATGGAGCCCATCTCTCCTACGGGGAACAGCAGATCCCTACAAAGAAAATAAGGACAGGACAAATATTCAGCAAAGTTTTCTCAGCACAGTTTCTGAGCTTCCAGCTACCTGGGGCTCAGAAAGTCCCATGGCCTCATGGTCAGCAGCTTTTTATAGATTTTTCTTCCATTTTTTTAAACTTACATGGATTTTAGCATCCCAACCAGGGTGTGCTCAGGAGTTCTGCAGCTGGGCTGCCCTGGGGGAATTAGTGTCTTTCTGCTTGCTTCAAACCTGTCCTGAACTGCCATCATTTGGTGCACTGTGGTTCTTACTTGGGAGAAAACTTGCTCCCAGTTCACATTCTTAGCCCTCATCACTTTTCCTTCTTGACGCAGTCACCTCTCAATGAAGAGCTCTTGTCTAATTACTGCTCTTACAGAAGCTGTTCCATATTTCCAGTCCTTCTTAGTGCCCTTCTCCAGCTCTGCTGTATTCCAGAGCGTTGGAGTTGTGTCAGTCCCTGCAGTGCCTGCATATTGTTTTCTCATTTGTTCTCTGTTTCTCTCGCAGTCATTCCTAAAGCTGTGTTTGTTTCCCTGGTTGCTCTAAAAACTGAGCTGGCACTTCAGGGACTCTGATTTTTTACCTGGGGTAAGCAGGGCTCATCAGGTCAAATGATTCTCACTGTTCTCCCTGCCCTCGTCGCCTGTGAATTAAACTGCCATCCTTCAGCCACGGTTGGAGACTCAGTTGGTATCAACAGACCCGTAATTTGCTTATAATTGCCAGGTCAGCACAGTCACCCTTTATAGTACTGAATTAAATTCCTTTTCTCCTGAGTCTCCCAAACCTCTGGAATTTCCTCAGAATTCCAAGATTTATTAAAAATCAGTAGACTTATTGGTGCAGGTTAAATATTTTAAAACTGAGAACGCCAGCACATGCTCTTCATCACTTTCTTATCTTACTGGCATGGGGAATATTTCATTACTGTTGCAAGAAGTGAATTATTTCTTATGGCTTTTTCTCTTACCAAAACCATAATGTTTTGGGAGACAGATAGCTCCACTGTGTTTTGAGATGAAGAGCAGGTCATTTTTCTAGACTTCCAAAGAATCAATTTGTGTTTAAAATTTCTATACCACTGAAAGATTCAATCTTATATTTTCTGGAGCTTACTGATCAAATGTTATCATGCTGCTGCCAGTCACTCGAGTCCTTTCTCTCTCTCCTCTCTCCCTCCTCACTCTCAGCGTTTCTTGCCTGTAGGACTCGTCCAGCAGCTGTTCTCACAATGCTCCTGCACTCCCAGGCTGTTTGTAACCCCGCTGGTTACCCAAGGACCCAGCAGCAAAAGGAACCAGGTAAAGATCTGAAGCCATTAGAGAGTGTTCAAAGGAGGAAATGAAGATGGGGAAGGGCCTTGATTTGAAGCCGTGTGAGGACACTGAGGGCACTTGGTGTGTTCAGCTGGAGAAGAGGAGGCTGAGGGGAGACCTCACTGCAGTTCCAACTTCCTGGGCAGGGGCAGAGGAGGGGCAGGGACTGAGCTCTGCTCTGGGGGGACCAGGGACAGCACCCAGGGAATGGCTGGAGCTGTGTCAGGGCAGGCTCAGGTTGGATCTCAGGCAAAGGTTCTTCCCCCACAGGGTGGTTGGGCACTGCCCAGGCTCCCCAGGGCAGTGGGCACAGCCCCAAGGCTGCCAGAGCTCCAGGAGGGTTTGGATGATCCTCTGGGGCACAGGGGGTGACTCTTGGGGATGGGCCTGTGCAGGGCCAGGAGTTGGACTGGATGATCCTTGTGGGTCCCTTCCAACTCAGTGTGTTCTGTGATTCTGTGAAATGTGGAAGCATTTAGTACAAGCCCTTCCTCAAGGTCAGATCAGCCACTCCCCAAAGGGTATGCAGGGGTAGGTGTCTGTCTCAGCCCTCCTTTCAAGCTGTCCAGCTTCATATTGTAGGGTGCAGGCAGGAATGTGACTTTCCCAGTAGCAGTGGGAAACATGAGGAGTTTCCTCTCTCGGTGCCTCCAGCCAGGTGGAAGTGCAGCAGGCAGAAGGCACCGGGCCCAAGCTCTCATCACCTTGGCAATTAAAAAACCCTGACAAAACCAGGGGCTATTGTGTTCAACAGGAGCCTCTCCTCTTTTCCCCTAGACAGTAAGACCCTGTCATGCCTGCAGCTGAATCCCAGCAGGACAGAGAGACCCAAATGCTGATCCCTGCCCCAGCAAGGAGGCTCCTTTGGGACAATGTGCCTGGTGTCACTCACCAGCTCCTGCTCAGCACAGAAACTTCAGTTCACTCTGCCAGGGTCTGTCTCTTCCCTCTCACTGTTGGGGAAGCTGCTTACTTTAGTGCTCTGAATCAGCTGCTGTGAAAAGCATCAAAATGCCAAAATTAAGCACTTTTGTAAAGTCCAGAGCAACATGATCAGCCTTTTTAACCCCAGGCTGCTCATGGCTTGGAGAAGAAAGACTGCTTGTGCCTATGGCACAGCACTGACCTTTGTGATCCACCTGAAAGTCTCATAAATGAAAGTCCCTCCTCATCATCCAGACTCAGGTTTCTCAGCTCGGTTGCTTTGGATTTCCCACAACAACACACGTGGCCACAGTCAGTGCTGTGCTGAAGCTCCTGCTGTTTCTGGCTGCTCAGTGCCACTGTAAGAAGTTATTTGCCTTTGCTGAGCTTCAGAAATATTGTACCAGCAAAGATGTGTCGAACACGACCAGGACTGGGACCATCCCTCTGTGCTGGACACTGGTGAGGCCACACCTCAAATCCCTCATGACAAGAAAGACACTGAGGGGCTGGAGCGTGTCCAGGGAAGGGAACAGAGCTGGGGAAGGGGCTGGAGCACCAGGAGCAGCTGAAGGAGCTGGGGGGGCTCAGCCTGGAGAAAAGGAGGCTCAGGGGGGACCTTCTGGCTCTGCAACCCCCTGACAGGAGGGGGGCTGGGGGTCGGGCTCTGCTCCCAGGGAACAAGGGACAGGACAAGAAGCAACAGCCGCAAGTTATGCCAGGGGAGGGTTAGGGAATATTAGGGAAAATTTCTTCCCTGTAAGGGTCATCAGGCACTGGCACAGGCTGTCCAGGGCATCAGTGGAGTCACCATCTCTGGAGGTGTTCAAAAAATATGTGGATGTGGCACTTGAGGACGTGGTTTAGTGGTGAACCTGGCAGTGCTGGACTCAATGATCTCGGAGGTCTTTTCCAACCTTAACTATTCTGTGATTCCATAATTCAGCAGCTAGCTCTTGCTCAAAGCCTTCGACAGCATCTGGGCCAGAGGTCTGAGGAAAGCCCTGAAAGCCACCAGCACAAGAAGGACAGGCAAGTGGAAAGAGAAAATTACTTGCACCAAGCCCTCAGAAAAGGTTGGGGTTTTCCTGGTAGGCATGTAGACAGAATCAGAGAATCATTTAGGTTGGAAAAGACCTCTGAGATCATCGAGTCCACCCTGTGCCCAATCCCCACCCAGCCCAGAGCACTGAGTGCCACCTCCAGTCGTTCCTTGGATATCTCTGGGGATGGGGACTCCACAACCTCCCTGGGCAGCCTCTTCCAATGCCTGACAGCCCTTTCCTTGAAGAAATTCTTCCTGATGTTCAATCCGAACTTCCCCTGGCACAGCTTGAGTCCATCCTGTCACTGGGATATGTCTGTTCCCCCCCCTCGCCTGTCTCTGCTCCAAGTGGCTGTACCTGCACTCTACAGTTGCTCCTGCATTTGGTCCAGCTTATTATTCAGTCTTTCACCTTGTCTCAGCCACTGCTGCCCTCCTCTGCTGTGGGGCTGCCTGCCTGTCTCCCCCCACGAGCTGCCTGTCGCCAAGTCCTCTCCCAGGCCACATTCCCTTGGAGCACCTCCTCCTCCTGTGCTGCTCCCCCGCTGCCCTGAGCCCTTTATCCTCCCTGCTGGGTTCCTGTAACCCGATCACCAGCCCTAGGAGTTAATGACTTCTTTGCCATCTGAAGTTTATGAGTCTTATTGCACCTTTGCAGAAAAGAGAGCTCTGGGGAAGATCTCCATCCCCTCCTCTCAGCACAGGGAGGACCCGAGTTGTGTTTCTCTTTCAGTATTTCTGTAGAAAGTTTAATGTTTTGAAGGCATTTGCAGGAGGAAAAGTGAAATGTGTCTGGTTTTATCAATTAAATGCTTATTTCTGACTTTAAGCCACGATCAACGGCATCGTGTAGAAACAGGCAGATGGAAACTGGACGTGCAGAAACAAGCAGTACCTTCGTTTTAATTCAATGTAATTAGTTTAATGGCATTTTTCTGGCAGTATGATGGGCAGAGGCTGCTCAGCCTGGATTCCAGGATGGCAAAGCATGGCTCAAGATATTATATCAAAGAGATTCTTAGAGGACAAATGGTGAAAAGAGCATTTTCTATCCCCTAGTAGAGGGTCAGCCAATTAATCACTGTTATTGTTAACAGAGTCATTTTTTTTCTTGACAGCTGTGCCCTTCAAAATGACATCAGGGAAAACTGAATCCATTTGCATTTCTTCAGCTGGCCAAATCATTGCAGAAAGTTGAAACTAGTTCTGAAAAATAACAACCAGGAAAACAGGGACATCAGTGAACTCAGAATGACAGAATAAATGAGCTATTCTGAGCACTCAGCAAAGTGCATTTACTGCTCTGTATTTACTGGTTTTTTTAAAAAAGGTAAAGATTATTGTTTATTAAATTTGTTGAGAAGCAATGAAATCTCCTGCAATTTTATTTTTAAATATCATTTTACTACCCAACAGCAACAGTAAATCCATAAAATAACACATGATTGACCAGGACTATGGAGTTAAAAAAAATATTGTTTGCTTTGTACATTCTTATTAGTCTTGGCTAAGATGTTATAAAAGCAGTATCTTTTAACACCTTTTATTATACAAGGGTCAAGGGGTTTTTATGTTTCTTAAAGAAAGCTTCAAATAGCCCACATAGCGGGTTCCTGCATCTTTCATATGGCTGCTGTATAAACAAGCCCATTTTACACAGGAAATGACATAACCATGTAAAAGTGTACATGGAGTTTAGGCACATATTCAAACACTAATGGGAATGCATTGTTTTCAATGGCATACTTTTATGTTTACCTATCGAGCTTAGTACCCATATTTTAGCCAAATACAACAAAAATTATCCACACATACCTGTCTTATAGTGTACTGTTTATTTGAAATTTGGACCTTCACAAAGACTCCCGTGGGACAGATAATGACCCTAGAAAGTAAATACAAATGAGGCATTCTCAGTGAGAGAGTGAAACCTGCCATCATAAAGGTGGAAAGCTGAACTTTTAACCTGTATTGCTTTACAGCTCAGGTTTCTCTGCCTTTCTGCCATCCAGTCGCTCACACCAACTCGCCCATGGGAAGAAAGCCGTAACAGTAATTTAGGGTGTCTATCTTTGCACGTTATATAATGACCAGGCTAAAGAAAGCAGTGCCAAACTCCTGCAGTCATAGAATCTCAGAAAAGGTTGGAAAAGACCTCCGAGATCATCAAGTCCAACCTCCGACTGAGTACCACCGTGTCCACCAGTGTCACATCGACTCGTTGTTTGAACACTTCCAGGGATGGGGACTCCACCACTTCCTTCACCAGTGCCAAGGTCCTCTGTTTCTCTCGCCTTTCTGTGTCAGCCCCAGGCTATGCCCTATCCCTAAACCTCTGGGTTTGGAGGGGAACAAGGGTTGAGTGAAGCCCACCTGGGCTGTGCTTTTGTGCTCATCGGTGACAGTCACAAATCTTCTACACGTGTCTCTGTTCTCTTTGCCAGAGAACTGGAAGTGCAGTAAAATCTTGGCAACAACTGGTGAGCTCACTGTGGCAGCATCTTTTTGTTGCTATTGAAATTTTAGGAGAATTGAGAATAACAAACTGCTTTGAAAAGAGCAGTGAGAGAGGTCAGTCCCTTCAACATTGTAGATTTAAGTGATCACAACCACTCAGTAAATTTCTTATAATGGATTACAGAGACAGAAGTCTGTGCCAGGTGATCCCAATGCCTCCAACAATGTACCAATAAAGCACCTATAGGCAAGTACACATTTACAGCATGGGGAAAGTCAGAATAACACAGTGTTGAACTGGAGTTCCCAGAGTTATCAAACAATTCCATAATGTAAACACAAAATGATACTCTGGACATCACAGCGCTGGTTTATAACTATTAATATAAACCAAGAATACTCAATTTAAGAGTTAAAAGTGAAAAAACCGATCTTGTTCCTATGCCCACCACTAGAAACTCCTAACTTTGAGCTGAACCAAACCTGAGCAGTGCCAGGACCCTTCTGGATGTGACCAGCCAAGAAACATGAATGTCATGTTATGTCCTAACCTGAACAATCAGGCTGAAATTGCTTCTGTTTTGACCAAACCCAGCTTTGAAGTGGTAATAATCCATGATAATTCCAACATTTTAGCATAGTTTCAAATTTGTTTAAACTGATATTAAAGACCTACTAGCAGTTTGGTTTTTTGTTTTCCCTCCTAGGTGTAACTACCACCGAGCAGAATTTGGGGTTTTGAAACATTACCAAAGGGTGGTTTTTAAGACTTCAGTTTGTCAGTATTTTTTTTAGTTTTTCCTCAGATAATTTTTCCTATTTGTTTTGGGATAATTCCACAATCTTAGCATATTTTTCCATTTAGATGCTGATACATACTCGATTTAAATACCATTTAGCTGAACCTTTATCTTGCTTTATGTATTGAGACATTCATACAAGGACAGGAAGCAAGAACCTCAGAGAGGTTTATACCTACTAGGTTTTAAAACCTTTCTATCGTGACCAGCCTCACCAGGACCCTCAGGCTGGTCACCAGCGTGAGCTGAATAGGAATTTTCCTCCTCAGCTTTCCAAACTATGACGCCTTGTGAGTAACACCGGTGCTACCTTCCCCCCAAGCTGTTGCAGCATCTGACAAATCCAGCTGGAACTGAAGCAAAATGCAGGCAGTTCTAATCCCAGGAGTTCACTTGTCTGCTAAGACAACTTAGATTTGCTTCAAGGGTATTTAAATAGGCAGAATTTGCTATTTTAAACTGATCATTGAGGAATGTGTCTGTGTGGTTAATAAATGGCATGGCACAGCTGTGTCTGTCACAGAGCAGAGCAGAGATGTCCCTGGGAATGTTAAACGGCATTCCCAGTGAGTGCACGGCGAGTGCCACTCTCAGACAAGGAAGAAAGGAGACAACCCTCTATCATGGTCATCTAGCCAACCTCCTCAGGAGGTAGATGGAGCCAGAGCTAGGGGAAGGATCTTGAAAAGCTGCAAAGCAGCCACCTAAAACCATGCAGGAGCAGGAAAAGAACTGCTTGACAGATGGGGCAAAAAAAGCCTGAGCTGCCCTCTTGGTTGTGGACTTTGCAGGGGAATGTTTTCTCTCCTACTGTAGCAATGGTAAATCATAACTAAATCAGCTTTTAGTAAAGCTTAGACTTGTTGTTTTGAAAGTCATATGAGACTGGCTGGTGATAAGCAGTTAGTGCAGGGTCAGTAACTGCTGGGCCCGGCCTAAGTCTCCATCGGGATGAGGAAGAGCAGGACCTGGGAAGCACACACTGAGAGTCCAGAAGAGAGATGGAGGATCCCTGGAGACCCCCCTGACCCACAAAACAGAGCCATAAGATGCCAGCATTTCTCGTGCCCACGTCGGGAAGTGCTCGTCATTCTCTGCGTGGGGGACTCGCCCTCCCGGTCAGCTCGGGTGGCACCAGGCAGTGCCAGCCCTGCAGGCAGGACCAGGGGGCTGGGCTGGTACAGAGCCACCACACAACCAAACCTCCCTGCAGCGCTCCTCCTGCATCACCAGGCTGTAGGTGAGGGGGCACCGCAGGGTGTCTGCCCAGGGCAGCCCCAGGGGTCTGGCAGTCAGGCTGCTTATCCAGGTATTTTAAGCTGGTTAAAGGCTCAGCTGCCCAGAGAGTGCAGGAGGAAGGGCAGAGCTTTAAATCACTGTTTATGGCCATTGAGCAGGAATTTAAGATGGTTTGCTGCTGGTGTAAACTAGAGCATGTCCAGCCTGGGGTGCTGACCAGGATGATGTCAGGGGCCATACTCAGCTCCCTGCCACGACCCACAGCAAGGGATGCTGAGCAGAGGAGAGGGCAGACCCAGGAAACCTTATGACTTGATGGTCTAAGCAATATCAAATCTTAGCATTTATATTTTCTACTATTGATAAACTCCTTCAGTAATTTCTGATGGTTCATATGACCTTTCTGATCCATCTGCAGTTGAACATTTGGTACCTAGTTTTGTGGGTGGAAACATACAGGAGCAATCCCACAATAAATTTATAATCCATGTCTGGAATAAAGGGGATATGCAAACACACAGCCCTTGGAGGGTGGAATAAAAGGATATCAGAGCTCCTTTGCAACCATCTGCATAAACTCATTTTTGCCCTAGATAAATCAAGTGATAGTCTTATTCCCCACCAGATCAAACCAGGCCATCCTTTCAGATCTTTCTTCCAATGTTTCCACAGTTTCTCCCTGTGCCAGCAAAATACATGGACATGTTTTGCATACCCCTGGTATTCTGCTTCACTGAAAAGTCCCTTTCACTTGTATTTATTGTACAAAAGCATAAAACAAATTTCTTAATAGCATTATAATTATGCAGAGTTGGACAGCTAGACACAATGCAGCACTGTGTCAATAATTTATTACATCTTATGCCATAATTGAACACTTTTACTATGAGCATTTGAGAACAACTTGGACCTTATACAGAATAATATATCTTGCTACATAATAATGGAAAGGTGGATACTTAAGAAAGATATGTAGCTTGGAGGAAAACATACATGGAAGCAAATACCTCCTGCATCACCTATCTTCATGTAAAACTTAAAACTAAACCAACATATTATATTTAATGACTCCTTTTTTTATATATGCATAGTTTCAAGAGCTAATCAGAAAGAAATCACATTACAGTGCAACTATTTACACCAAGATGGGGGCACACCAGAACACAACCTTCCTTTCTAGACATCGGGACTCTTTTCTTACATTTATGAATGGACAAAGCACATGGGAATCGGGCATAAATTCAGTCTCAAGAACAATGTTCAAAGGATCAAACAGGTCATATCCACAGCTCACCAATACCTTCTTTATCCACTGCCTTGAGGCTAAAAGCAGGCGATCTAGAGGTGTAGAGGTATCATCTTCTCTGTCATGGACTTCAGTGAGGGCCAGTCTCGTGTCACCGGCACAAGGCCTTACATCCAGCTGCATGACAGCATCCAAATGCTACTGAAATATGCCCATGGAGAGACATATAGCAGCACTGCGTTTATTGCTACGTCCTTGTAAACACACTTACCCTAGAGGTAAGAAATGTAGTTAACCTTGTTTGAGGAGAGGTTATGTCCAAGGTTATGTTATATTCATAATATATTCACGGGAGCGACTGTGCTGCTACCTGCAACCACACGACTCCACCACCATGTCCTCATACTGCTTGTAGACCACGTTGTTTGCAGAGTCAATGAAAAGAATGCTGATGGGGCTCAGCCGGGTTGGGACGCAGCAGGTCGGGGGGGTCGATTCCGGGTCCATGGAGTTCATCAACGTCTGGATAACTGCGTGGTTGGTGGGCTCCAGGTGGGACCGGAGGGGGAATTCACAGAGCCCTTCGCAGTGATATGCTTCATACTCCAGAGGGGCTATTATCCAGTCATCCCAGCCCATATCCTTAAAATTCACGTGGAGGGCTTTTCTGCTACACCTCGCCTTCAGATTCTTAGTGGGCCTCTTCCCTTGCCGTGTTGCCAGAGGAGCTCTTCTCTTCCGCCTCTGGTTGAACAAGTACTCATAAACAGTTTTGTCATCTTGGCCAGATCTAGCTTTGATTTCATTGAAGAATAAGTCTCTTTTTTTTGTCCTCCCAAACACCAAGAACAGAGCCTTTTCATTGACCTGTCTTCCTGTTCTATTAAATCCCACACTCCTGAGATCAACAGCTCTCCCTCTGTCAAAAGTTTCCAGCTCAAAACACAAGTTAACCAAGTTTTTAAAGTTTCTGAAAAGCTTCCAGATGTCAAACACTTCCCACTTCGGTGTGTCGGTGATACTGACGGTCCGAGAGTCCAGGAGAGTTGCTGCTTGTCTGTTTGTAGAGCAGCTAAATAATTTCACTTGGGAAGTCTTTCCAGAAGAATGAGACTTCCATGTATCAGAAGGCTTCTTCCTCAATATTCGAAGCTCTGCTCCCAGCAAACCATCTTTTTCTAATGCACTGATGTCAAAAATATATTTTTGTTTTCTTATAGTTGGTGCTCGCTCGTCTAAAAAAAGCACACAAATTTTTAAATGTATGTCAAGCACAGATCAATATCAGTTATTCAGTTCTTAATGGTTTTCCTCAAGTTTGCTCATAAGCTAGAAGTTGCCTTAATTAGCCCTCTGAACAAAAAAAACAATCTTTATCTAAGGGATCAGCTCTGTGCAGGGACACAGAAGAACTCAGTGACTCACCCAGGGAAATGAGTTTCTAAGTTTGCATTGGAGAAATCTCCTTTCTTTCACCAGTGGGCATTTTCTACCTTCAAAGTTGTGACTAGGCAACTGAAAAATAGTCCTTGTTCAGGGCTGAGCACTCACAGGACCTATTCACCACTTGTATCCTACTTAAGTTACTGAAACAGAGCTTCAGAAACAGAGTGGTGGCCAGGCCTTATGCTGGCTCCAAGCATGAGCAAATTTACCCTTAGATGATACAACAGTGAATTAGTCCTTTAAAACCAGCATCCCCAGGAACTGCCAGACTCAAGGATAATTGCCTTATTAACTTAACTCCGCATGATTCACAGCTTTTTCAAACTGGGCAGAAAAACATTCCTCCCTTTAACCTGACATTACATTTGCTTGCTTCAGCTGGTGAGGAACATGGGAACATGGCTGAGCCAAGGTTTCAGTGACGTGACATTAACAGTGCCTTCCAGTGGCGAGCTGAGAACCTGAATGCAGTGCTTGTGAGCACTGCTTCCCAGCAGCCAAGCTATTAATAATTAAATGGCAAACAAATCCAGTCCTGGTGAGGCTTCCATCCCCATTACTTCACCAGCTGTAGCCTGCGTTGCTTCCTTAAGTACGTGACAAAACTCTTACCAACGTCACTGGAAGCAACATGGGGCTCCCCAGCCAGAGGGGTGAGGTAAATAAACATCATTCTTTGGGAACCTGGTTGTTTCTCTTGTGAAAGCAAACACTAGCCCAAATTTCCAAAAATGTTTGGAACCGGAACGTGGAACTGCGAGTTCTGGAGTCCCAGAAGTTATTACTCCTGTTAGTCTGGGCTTAGCTGTGGGCTCCTTGGTGGTACCTGAAAGCTTTGAGCTCCTATGGATACCCCACCCTACCTACAACGCCTCCTGGGTCTGCAGTGTAGTTCCTCACAATTCTACTTGAACCAACCAGACTGACCCTTTGATACTGAAACTTGTGGGTTTTTTTCACAGAACAGCCTCGTTGTTAGCATGTTACGTGTTTTTAGACATTACGCTATAATCTAACATTAGCAGTTCCCAGGAGCTAGTTCCCAGCTTGCTAGAAAGAAAATAAGACAAAAATGCAAAAGGTTTTTAAACACCTAAGCATGCAAAGACTGATTGATTTTCAACAATATACATCTAAAATACTTTCTAAATGTTTTCTTTGGCTGCCACACAACCATCTAGTTCTGCCTCTAAATGAATTTTCCAAGATAAGGCAGGAGGACAAAATCTGCAGCAAAGTTGTGTGATTTCATTTACATTAAAAAGAGCTATTTGACTTTACCAAAGTATGATTATTTTCTAATACTCTCTACATGTATAAACACACTCAGACATCTCTCTCTGTCCACACTCACTCACGCACGAGCTCCTTTCTTACCTTGTCCTTTGTCTATAAAGCTGGTTATTGTATTGGCAAGTCCAGCCTCCAGTTTTACACTTCCATTAACACCTTTTCTTTCTGCATCTGAGAGAGTCCTGTACAAAGAGAGCATGTATTCATGTGGCGTTATCGGGGGATGTCGGAAGGTTTCCTTAGCTTCCCTCTGGGTTACAGGCTCTTTAGTCTTTTTGGTTTTGAAAGAATCAGTGTCAGTACTGCTTGTGCCAGTTTTTTTCAAAGCCACCTTGCTGCTAAGATTTTGAACCTTTGGAGTCACTGTCCTTACTCCAGAAGGTCTGCTGGGGAGATGTCCTACCTTGCCCTCCGCGGCTGCTGTTCTTGAGGGAACCTTCTTTGACTCATCGTTCTTGGCCAGCAGAGCTCCAGCCTGAACAGCACTGCTTTTAGTCCTAGCCTTTGAGTTCCCAGCACTATATCCATGGCTTGCAGTCCTCAGTGTACCTGCCCGTGCAGAGGGACTCCTCTCCTTTCCTTCTGCTTTTAAAAACCCTAGTTTAGATCCTGGATTACCCTGGCCTGCTTCAGAATTACTCAGCGCTCCAGGAACTAGATCCAGAGACAGCCAAGTCAAATGCCAAAGCAGTAAAGTGAGAAAATGCAGGATTTTCATCCTCTGGTCTTCCTCTGAATGCCACTAAAGAAAAAATCAGAAAAGGTTCCTCCAGTTTGGCAGAAGAAAACATGAAAGAAATTAAAAACCAAAGTCAGCAAAAATGGTTTTTGTTTGAGATTAAAACATTTCGAATCTCGTTGTTCAATACTTGTATCCAGTCCCATAGTGGAAATGCTCATGTACTCAGATACGATCTCCCCTGACTTCAGTTAGCAGCTATAAAGAACTTGTTCTTGAAAAGAGAAAGTTTACCACCTCGTTTTCTTCTGTAAAACTGACTGAAAACTTGAAGGAGTCCTGTTTAAATCCAAGGTTGTTTTTTTTTTTTCCAAGAAGGAAGAATGGCGTAATGCTGCCTCTGTGTTAAAAGGTTTTTTTAAAGTTTTGAATCCTTTCCAGTGAAAATATTTCACACACAGAGACCTGCAGGTGCTCAGAAATCTTTTACAAACCTGAACTCAGGAATTGGAAACGGAATTCCAACAAACCTATTTAATTACTCTCTGATGTCATGCTGTCTAAACTAATTTAACTGCGATATATTTCTTAAAAAAAATCTTCTTTACCCTTTTCATTAGCATGAGTCATACTCTGCCTCATGTGAAACAGCTCCACAGGCTCAAAACTCCAGAGGATGCCTTTTCAAGTGGCAGTACGGCCTCTGCCTCAGCCCTCGATGAACTCCACGTTTAGACAGGACAAACTGCAAAATCAACAACTGAGCCCTGTCACACGGTCCGCTGGACACATACATTAAATAATCGAAGAATAATTCATTTTGTTCTTTTTCCAGAGAACTGTAACAGTGGCTTCGCTTTGTCCTCTGGTGGCTGAAGGGCTGCGCTGTAACGCCGGCGCTTAATGAGGGTAACTTTAATTTGACACAAACACACAGGGCCGTGCCTGCAGACAGTGTATTTTGGCTTATTTATCGCTATGCTTAAAACCCCCGTGTGAGCCCAGCTGGAGAAGGAGCTCCTGGCGGAGGGGATGCCCCGCAGGGCGGGCGCAGTGCAGCGGGGCAGCAGTGCACCCTGCAGGCAGCCATCCTCCTCCTCCTCCTCCTCCTCCTTCCTCCCCTTTGTCCGCAGCCTCTCGGGAGCTAGAGACAGGCCTAACCCCCGTCTTTCATCCAGACACTGCTGGACACCAGCCTTTGTTTTAATACGAGATGCAAAATGTTCCGAGCCGCCGACCCCACGACCCCAGGACGGCGGGCGGGTCCAACCCAGGTGTCACGGCTGTGCTGTGGCTTTTAGCCCTCCAGGACAGAGTGTGGAGCAAGTGTGTCTTTCATAAGCTGCAAAAAATGAACTGCTGTTCTAAATGAGCCTTCAGGAAATGGGGCACCGGGCTGGATTGAACAGGGATTACTGGGACCTGTCTCTCACCTTGCACTGATGCTAAGCCCAGTCCTCCTCCTGCAACTGCTTTTGCTTTCTGAGGCAAGAAGGGAAGAGGTGCAACACTTTTTAGCTTGATCTGTGTGGGCTGTAGCATTCCCCACCCACCCTGACCAGTATCAGAAACCCTAAACTACTTTCATAAATAACAACCTGCATGACATGAGGAGCTCTGAACACTTGTTTGAAGGAACTGAAGGATAGAAGAGTTCAATGATTTCGTAGATGTCACAAATAAGGTAGATCCAAACCCTCCTGGCCCTTCCTCTGGTGTCAGTTGTACTTTTGATTGATACTCCCCATCAAAATAAAGCACCTTCTCCCTGAGTTACCTCTGGTGAAACCATTCCCCAGCGTTCCCTCCACACCATCCCACAGCCCTCCCAGCCATGCCATCCTTTTATCCTTCCCGAATTGCGCACCCTTCTGCTGGGCAGGAGGCCATGTGCGTTTCTGTGCCATGATCATCTTGCCACTAAGACACAAAAGCAGCTGAATGTTGAGTTCCCACTTTTAATCCATCCAGCTTCCAGTTTTCACAACACTTGTAAGAATTTAATATTTTTAAGTTGCTCTATCACACCTCGTTGAGATTTGCAAAAAGATTCACAAATGATTTAAGACATGGACATGAAAGAGCAGCAGGTAAAACAATGGGATTACACGGGCCTTGTCTTAGTAAATCAGGTTAAAGGCACAATCATTCATATGTTCAAATGATATTTATATTTACAAGATTAAAATATTTTAGGGGGCTGGACAGAGCTAGCCAGAAAGAAAAAGGAAAAGCAAGCAAAGCAGCTGTGCAAACTGATCTTTAACAGAGGTTTTCTTGAAGCAAACTCCACTGAAGTGCTTGGAACCACGGGGGCACGGATGCTGCTCCTGTATTGCCACCCGTGGGTGTTTGTCATCTGGATGCAGTGCTGTCACTGAACTCCAGCCAAGGGAAGTCCCGCCTCGTGTCACAGCAGGCACAAGCAGGGCCCTTCTCGGGGACAGCTCAGATCACCTGCTTGGTCTGTCAGCACACACTGTGGAATAAAGCAGAAGCTGAGCCAAGCAGGGAATGCCCCCAGAGCCCAGAATTCCCGGGGTGCCCTGTAAAACACACAGGACAAAGTTCATTGCCCCAAGCGGCTCCCAGGAGGCTCCGCTGGATACATGATGCCAAGAGTCAGAATCTGTTCACTTGCAGTTTGAGCTGCACATGGAAATCTTTATTCTAGTGATCTACCAGGAATTTCATTGTTCTTTCCCAAGTGAATTAATTTCCAGAAAGGATTTAAAGGATTGAGTAAACTCACATATTAGGCCATTTGCTGTCATATTGCTTTTGCCTATTGAAACAAATGAACATTCTATTTCTGCGAGAATTTATCCCTCTGCACCATAGCTTTTGGGAGGTTGTTTTTTAAAAGTATGAAGTTATAATTTGAGGAAGGAACTTAACAGTTCTCTGCTTTTCAAAAGGAAAGCATTACACAAAAGTCACAGATGGTATAATTAAAACTTGCTTGTCTTCGGCTGAAGCAAAACCAAAGATAATAAAGTTCCCACTTCTATGGAAAATTGTGGCATAATTTTAAAACACTGTGCTTCAATGTTGTGATGTTAAATAAAAAACTGGAAGTCCAAAGAAACAATCGTGTCATTGGTTATCAAGAGACTTGGCTACATCTGTGAACAGTAGTGAGCTATGGATCACAGATTCATAGAATCACGGAATATCCTGAGCTGGAAGGGACCCACAAGGATCACCCAGTCCAACTCCTGGCCCTGCACAGACACCCCAGCAATCCCACCCTGTCCCTCAGAGCATTGTCCAAACCCTCCTGGAGCTCTGGCAGCCTTGGGGCTGTGCCCACTGCTGTGGGGAGCCTGGTCAGTGTCCAACCACCCTGTGGGGGAAGAACCTTTTCCTGAGATCCAACCTGACCCTGCCCTGGCACAGCTCCAGCCATTCCCTGGGTGCTGTCCCTGGTCACAGAGAGCAGAGACTGAAGCTGCCCCTCTGCTGCCCCTCGGGAGGAGCTGCAGCCCCTGATGAGTCTCTTCTCAGTCTCCTCCAGCCTGAATAGACCAAGTTACCTCAGCCGCTCCTTGTATGACCTTTCTAGGCTCTTCACTATCTTCGTAGCTCTTTGGACACTCTCTAACAGCCACACATCTTTCTTATATTGTGGTGGCCAAAAGTGCCCTCGGGACTCAAGGTGAGGCTGCCCCAGCACAGACCGGCCCTATCCACTGCACAGCCCATCTCAGGAGCACTAGGACTAAGCTGAGGCCACAGCATTTTGCTGGCAAGGCTGGAGGACTCTTGCTTCCACCACAGATCCAAGGACACAGGAGACTCTGAGTGTTCAGCATGTCCCACCCCGCAGGCCAGGGGGCTGTGAGAGCCCAGGGCTGGAGCCATCTGGCTGCTTCCTGCGGCTCCAACAGCGGGCCCCTTTGGAGCCAGGCCCGAGCTGGTGCTCAGACCCAAGCAGAGCTGCTTTTCCAAACCAAGAATTAATTTTTATGTTATTTTTGTTTCTTGGATCCACAGATTTACGCGATTCTCCTAACTCTGAATAAAGTGGAAATGGGTTTTCCCCTACATTTTGGTTTCTCTGCCTGTTATCGGTTAGAGAAATACAGGGTTTATTTCAAACTTTTGGAAGCCTAGTTACTTAAGGAGTTCCTTCATTCGGCACACAATGTTAATTAGCCTGCATTGCCTTCTACAGGTGTTGTTCCTCTCTGCAACACAAGCACGTTTAAATGATTCGAGATTTGAGGAGGAGTCAGTGATCCCAAATTACTTAGCTGACCAAAGAGAATTTTGTGGCAATTCATCTGTTCCACCTCTCCAAAAAGCCCGAATGACGGTGGTGAAGCGTTTGCCGCCACAGCAAAAAGCAGGGCCTGAAAACAAGTCAGTGTCATTCAGCAGCCAAATACAAAACGATTTTAAACAATGAGCTTAACCAGCTCCCAGAACGATTCTCGGTGAAAAGCAGAGGATTCATTAACAGTGTTTTTTCTAATTAATTAATTTTTCTGCCAAGGCAGCGCTTTCCCTCAGCAGCACGGCGAGACCGGCGGAGAGGCCTCACATTGAGCCCCCACACTGAGGCTGCGCCAGGGCCGAGCGGCCCCGGGCGGGACCGTCCGGGCGGGCCGGAGCCTGGGGGCGGGCAGGGCCCTCCGGGCGGGCGGGAGGCGCGGCCCGGCGGGGCGGGCGGGCTCGGCCGGGCCATGGCGGAGGACGGGCAGCGCAGCCCGGGATCGCTGCGGCGGCGGATGCGGAGCGCGGAGGAGGCGCAGCAGCGCCAGGCGGGGCTGGTGCGGCAGCTGCAGGACGAGGTGAGGGGCGGGCGGTGCCCGGGGCCGGGAGGGGGTGCCCGGGGCCGGGAGGGGGTGGCCGGGCCGCCCGCGCTGCCCGGGGGGACTCGGCGTGGCCTCCCCGGGGGGACTCGCCCAGCCCGGAGCTCGGGGAAGAGTGGCCCCGGAGCGGCCGCGGTCGCCCCGCTGAGCTCCCCCGAGGTCGGTTCCGGGCCGCAGCAACGCTGCTGGTTGGCCCCCTTAGTAGGGCTTGTCCGAGGCAGGAGCCGAGCTGGTTGGCTTGCAAAGCAAATTTGAAAACTCATTTCCATCGCTTCAAAGGAGGCGTTCCCTCGAACACCCAGCCGTTGTCTCGGGGTAGGTGGTGGCCGTAGGCCCGGCAGAGCTGCCCACGTGTGTCTCCATCGCCGTCTCAGGTGAGCCGACAGCGCTACCTGTGAAAGAAACCCCGCCTCAGTCTCTGTCATATTAAAGTGGAACTTCTCTCTGTTGTAATCACTTCTTGTTGGCTGTATCGGCATCACTGTGCTTGGGCTGTACAGACTCAGAGAAAAACTAATGCAGGAAGAGCCAACTCTGTTACACGCTGCATTCGCTCATCTTCATTCTCTGTATCCACCCAGGTACTGCGGTACCAGACTTGGTGTCGAGAGTTGGAGCAGCAAGTGAAAGCCGGAGGGGTGAGTGTGCAGGTTGTGGACTAAAGAGAGTGTACGTAGCATTCCTAATTGCAGACCAAAAAAACACCTTCACAAAGCAACGACAGGAAAACAAGATTTTACTGTCTGAGGGTTTAGAGAAGCGCTCTGAGTTTTCCCGTCAGTTTTGTCCAGTTGCCATTCTTAGGGCAGCCAGTAGTCCCAGAAATGCTAGTCAGGAGAACCCAGTTGAGGATTTTAATTCTGTGAAAGAGTGCTTTATTGCTGCAGTAACCTTTGTCCTGGGTCTCAGGAGAGGACTGTGCTGCCTGTTACATGGTACAGCTGTCTTGGAGGAAGAACCAGTTGAAACGCAGCGTTTTGGAAGGCAGGAATGCTGGTGTTCAATGTACAGACCTGGCTCTGTGCTTTTCTTTCTGCTTCACGGCTAAAGTAAACATGGAAACCGAAGGGTAGGAGAATAGGAGAGCATTCCCAGGGTTCAAGTCAAAGTCAGCACTTGAGGTCATGAGCTGAGGATACATAGCTGTGAGGGTTCAACAGTGGAAGAGTGAGGAGAGCTACTCACTGAGTAACACTTCCCTTGTACTCCCTTCTCCTCTGTAGTCACAACACATCTGGAAACCACGAGCTCCTGAGATACCCAACTAATGGACAGGAAGGTGGTGGATGCTAACAGTGGTGAAGGAAACACCAGCATTTGACTAAACATTTCCTTTTTTCTTAAGGGATCCCTTCCAGGCAGGTGGGAAGCCACAGCAGACCACAGCCTGGAGAAAGCCCTGCTTCAGGTGGAAGAGGAGCAGCAAAGGTACAAGGAAGAAGCATTTCTTCATACTTGGTATCCTGGATGCTCATGGAAGTGAGGGAAAAACCTGTCGGTGCTGCCTGGTGTCCCCAAGGGAAGCGGTTGGGCAAGCTGCTTTGGCAGGAGAAAGGTCCACCATCTGTTTTCTGTGGTGCAGTAATAGTGCTGTGTGCTGAATGGCTCTGCTTTGAGTGGGGAGGGGGGGTGTGTATTCTGGGTGAAAGGTCCCTTTCCAGCCTAAATTATTCTGTGGTTCAGTAGGTGAGTGGCTCAGACAGTGCTGGAGAAAGGTGATGCATCCAGTGACCATCAGCATGAAGGAGGGGGCGAGTTGTTAATTGTGGGCATCATCAAGGATGAAGGGGAAAACAAAATCATAGGTGGAAATTAAAGGCTCAAAGCAAGGGAAAGCAAATGAGTTTTTCATCACAGATCTTAATCCTAGAAAGTGCTTTTACTGCCTCTCAGGCAGCAAAGTCAGTGTTGAGGGAGCTGGAAGATCACAGGGATGCTGGAGAGCAGTTGTTCAGTGACCTCATTGCTGTTTCTCCCTTTCCAAGGTGTGAGAACCTGGCAGAAGTGAACACTCTCCTGCGGGAGCACCTTGATAAAGCCAGTGAGGTTAATTCAGCCCTCAGAGAAGATGTTGGAAAGCTGACGGTGGATTGGATGAGGGCCCGGGAGGAGCTGGAGTTGAAGGAGAGTGAGTGGCGCCATGAGCGTGAGGTAGGGATGGGCTGTGGGAATTCAGCCATGCCAGGTCGGAACACGAATGCGTTTTGTTCCTGGCATAGAGAACTTGCTATGTGGGGGTTGTGGCTCTGCTGAAGTGTACTGGAGGTTTTGGTGTTGGTAAGCGGGACAGGAGTGTGAGGGGGAGGAGTGTCAGCAAATGGTGCTGGTGGGAGATGCCCACCTGCTGTGACTGTACTGCTGGGTCCTAAAGGCAAATGCTGGCTCTTGCTGGGCACTGTAGGGCAGTCACAGGAATGCTTCTCTTTCTAATAGTTCCTAAATCCTTGTCTCGAGCAGTGGAGACTAGAGAGCTCTGTGTGTGTTCAGATTCAAAGTGGCCAAACAGAGGAACAAGACAGGCCTCCCATACCTGTTGTAAGGCAACCTGACACAGGGCTTAGAGGGGCTTGTGTTTGTCTTCCTCCACAGAGGCTGAGACACCTCTGCAAGGTGAGGGGATGAATCATGATTAGTTTGCTTTGCTGCTATCCACTGCTGCAGGAGAAATGTGGGTGTTCCCTTCTTGGCAGGTCTGCTGTGTGCCTCTGTGGTACCTCTGCAGTCCTTAATGTCCCTGGTGCAGTAGTTCCTAAAGGGCACCTGGTGGTGGTGGTTGTACTCCCCTATCTGAGAGATGTGTACAGTGACAGTGAAGGCTGAATTGGCATTTCTTTCTGTCTTTGCATGTGTAGCTTTATGACAACTACTTAAAGGGGGAACATAACCGTCTGCTCAGCCTGTGGCGTCAGGTGGTGACGTTCCGCCGTCATTTCCTGGAGATGAAGACTGCCACGGACCGGTGAGTGGAAGTTAAGGCAAGAGCTTCAGAAAATATATGGCTTGCCTTCACACCTGCTTTTTGAACCTCAGTGTTGCGTTAGTTACAGCAAAAGAGGGGATTTCTCCTACCTTTTTTTCTGTTGGCAGTTGGAAGCAATGCTTTGGGCTGTTTTCAGAAGCATTTTGTTTGCAGGTAAAGCTGAGGGGCTTGAGCACTGCAGAGGCCCTGAACAGGTGACTTGGCTGTGGTGATGTGTGGGCACATGAACACAGGCACAGGCATGTGTGGACACCTGGGAATAGATTCACTGAAGCTGTGCAATGCTTCAGTGTATGGAGCAGTCCCTTGTAGAGAATGACAAAAACCTGCCTTAAAAATCTCACTAGGTTTCTTCTCCTGAGAGAAAGATCATTAATGCATACCTTTTTTCCCCTTTTCATTTCCAATGTACATTTATTTTGATTGGTTTGTATCCACTTATTCATCTCCTAGTGTTGTTCAGAGAAAAAATAGCTTCTCTACACTGTTACTGCATTTATCCAATTTATTTTGCTTAGTTTGATACCTCTTTTTATGACTGTTTTCTTGTTCTTGGGCTCACTGAGGTTCCTTTCTCACAGTTGCCTTCTATGCAAAAATAACATAGCCATAATAATACCTTCTTCTGGTGTCAGCATGCAATTTCAAACTCTGGGTTACTATCAGCCATTTGTTTTATTTGGATATAAGTCTTCCCTATTGTGTAAAGTCTGCCTGACCTGCTATTTAATGTTTGTGTTATTTGTACTTTTATGCTAAAGCATTTTAGGCCAATTCTTACACCCCTTTCCTGAAGTGTTTATTATATAGGTATGATCATGAGCCTCTTAACAGTCCAAGGGGGGATGATAACAGCACTTAAGGCTGATTCCCTTGAATAAAAGCTGGGGACTTTGGTAAAATTCCTGGCACCTATTGAAGATAATCAAGAGTATGTTAATAAGATAGAGCAGGAGCAACAATAATAAGAGTAATTAGGGATTCTTGAGGCCTTCTGGCTGTGCCATATCTTTCTTCTTACATCTGAGGAGAAGACAAACTCCTCCCTCAACTACCCAGGAAAGTCTTTGTTCAGCTGTCAAGATGTGTCCTGGTCCCCAAGTGTCACATTAATGACTCTCCCCAGCAAAGAGGTCATCTTGCCTGCCAGCATTGCCTGTTGCATGATTACATGCTTCAGAAGTGAGTCAGCTGATAAAGATGGTGGTGTGAACATTGGCTGTTTCTTGGTTCCTCTCCAGAGATTTGTCAGAGCTGAAGGCGGAACAAATGAGGCTTTGTGGATCTATCCTGGTGAACTGCTCCCACCTGAACTCCAGCGTGCAGCTCAGGGAGTCCATAGCTCTGGGTAAGCCTGTCCTGAAGGGTCAGGCAGACCAGCAAATGGAACAGAAAATAAACCACAAAACTCAGGAAGTCAGGTGGGACCTGGAGAAGAAGGAGCTTCAGGACAGGTAAAGGTGTTTAAAACTTTGCTATTACATTATCTTTTTGTTCACATTTAGAACACACCCATTGAGCACAGCCCTGTTTCTGTCCCGGGCAAACTCTTGCCTTAAACAGAAAGGATAGAAAAAATCATCTGCTCAACAGAAACTTCTGAGTAAGACAAGAGTGGAAAAGAGATTGCCTCTTAGAGTGCTTTCGCTGTTAGTTGGTTCTTGGTGAAAAACTGAGACCAGTATAAAGAGAACTGTGTCCCTGTTGCTACTCTGGGCTGTGCTGAAGGAGTTGGGAGGAATTTGCCCAGGGCCATCACAAGCACTGTAGCACCTCTGTGCTGACAATTCCTTGCAAGACTGAGTGCAGAGGCCTTTGGGGCAAGAAGTGCCATTTTTCAAGATGAAGCCTATTAACCTGTAGAGATAAGCGCTGCCTTTGCTGTTTCCTGGGTTGAACTTTCTCTGCTATGCTTCCGGGAGCTGCTTTGCTCTTTAACAGGTGATGGTGTGCAAAGCTTTTGGAATGGCACATGGACCTTCTCTTCTCAGGGTGATGGAGCTCTCAGCCTTGCTTGTACAGTCTCAGAAGCAGAACGAGGAGAAGGAGAAGACCATGAAAACACTTAACGACACAGTGGAGATTCTAGTATGTTTTACCTTTACCTGGGAGATAGCCCAGTGTTTGCTCTCCAGCCTGAGCACAGCTTCCTCAAGAGACAGAGAAGGAAAGATGCTCAGCATATGGGAACGTCAGGCACCTGGCCAAACTATTCCTTGTGAGTTTGGCTGATGTGGAGTCAGTTCAGGTGCAGGCAGTGGCAGAGGAGCTGCAGACAGTTCAGGTATCTTCCTCTGAGGGGTCACACCAATGCTCTTCTGCCTGTGACTTTAATCTGTGGGGATCAGAGTTGCTTGGAGCTGACAGCTTAGTAGCAGTCTATAAAAACCAGTTGTTGGTCTTCCTCTTCCTTTTAGCAAAGAAGAAATGGAGTAGATATGGGCAGGAGTATACTGGAATCACTAGGGCTGAAACCCATCGGCATGACAATGCTGCTGAGGATGGGAACACTGCAGATGGGAGCAGCTCTTCCCTGCCCACCCTTTCTTTATTCTGTTCTCAGGAATCAAGTTGGATAGAGAAAGAGTTTGAAGCTTCGTTGACTAAAAGTGCCAAAGAAGAGAATCTTTTCCTCCAAAAGCTCATAAAAAATATCACTGAGGTGAGTACAGAGTTGGTACAGTACCAGAGTTGGTACAGAGTTGGTGCAGGGACCACATCCCTGTAAATTTGATTTTAAAGTACTTGAGGAAGACAACAGACTAGCCCAGGGACCAGAGATACATGTTGTGTACTGACTGTGTTAACTGGCATTGCCTCTTTGATTTTTAGACCACTTTTATGACATAGAACCTGTCCTAACTTGCAAGTTGCTGTCCTGTGACACTTCATCTGAACCACTAGAAGTTTCAGTACCTTTGCCTTCACCGTCCCACTAAGGTCTCTTTTGGTCTCTGCTTTGTGTGCTACTTGACATTTATATTCCAGTGTTTCTTAGGTACTTTCTCCACCCTCTTTGAGCAATGACTGTTGCTCTTCAGATTTTTATAAAAGGTCACTGACTCAGTCAATGCACTTGCCAACTCTGCTTCTTCCCTCTATGTTCACTGACCATCATAATCTCCCTAAAATTGCAACTGTTCAGAGGTAACCTCAACTTATACCTAAAATTCCCTTGAGGGAGGAGAGTTTAATTATCAGCTCTTTTACACAGCTTCAAGGAAGTGAGCATTCGGGCAGCCTCCAGCCACTTTACACTTGTGAAGAGTAGCTGTATTCAGAAATCCCCGGAGTACCTGTGGCCACAGGGACAAACTTGTTTGGACTGCAGAAATGAGACAATTGAGTTTTTAATGACTCCAGGGTGAAGTGAGGGGAAAAGGAGAATAAGATAAAGTAGAATGAGCAAAGACTAACAGCTTGATGTGGGCTCTCAGGTGGTGTTAGACGACAGCGACAGCCTGGTCAGCATTATCTGCACTGACAGTTCCCATCATGCAGAGTCTGGGAACATCTTCTCTGCTCCGAGATTGGTTGACACAGGGCATGCCTTTGGATTGGTTCTGGAAGCACTGGCAAGGATGCGAGGGGCGACACAGGTGAGCCCTTGTGCTTGTCTTGCCCACTGGCCACAGGCTCAGCTGCCGATGCCTCGCTCAGCTCGACACCCTTCCCATTCCCTCGGCCCGTCGAGCCACTTTCTTTCTCGCCTTCACGCTCGTGGTCCCACACTGCCTTGCTGGTCTCACCAGCTCTGTGTTCTTCTGCTTTTCTCTCTTTGATCCCCACACCCTCAGCACAGCTTTTTGCCTTCAGGGGAGCTGTCTGTGCATGCTGCTTCTCTCAGCTCTCTGGACCCATCTTCCCTGCTCCTTACTGCTTGTTTGTGCTCTTTCCCTGTCTGTTCCTGCAGGCCCTGAGAGAAGAGCTTTCTGCCAGGGAGGACTCAAACAATTTCCTGCTGCAGCAGCAGAGACAGCAGGAAGAGAAGTGCAGGGAGGTGCAGCAAAAGCTTGAGAAATTGGAGGAGAAATGCAAGAGGTCCAGCAGCCACCAACAGCACCTCCAGTCCTTGGTAGAGGAACTCAGGAGGTGAGTGTTTCCTCCTCCTCCTCCTGCATTCAGAAGCAGTCTGTTTCCAGTTGTGGGACTGCAGAGGTGTTCTGAGCAAAGAACTCACCTGCCCTTCCACATGTAGGCCCCGGTGTGGCACTTCAGCATCGTCCTGTCAAGGCTTTTCATGCTCTACAGTGACTCCCAAGGCTGTCTCTGAGATGGACAGTGATGTTGGAACACAAGATGCTTCCCTCTTGCCAAGCTGTCTCCCTGAATGCTGTTCTTTGGGTGCCCTTTCCCAGCCACTGTTTCTCACTGAAGGAAGGCAAAAGCCTGCCTTTCTTTCCCTCTTCAGGGGTTTCCTTGAGAGGGAAAGAGCGAGGTCTTCCTTAGCTTGCTGCCCCCAGCTCCATCCTGGAGTGCCAAAAATGGGATCTGTGACTCTCCAGGCTTCTTTGTTCTTCTGACTGAGCCTTGTCTCTGCAGGGACTGTGCAAATCTTGAGAAAACTAGGGAAGAGCTACAGCAACAGCTGGGATTAATGGAGCAAGAAGCCTCTTGTCTGCGTCAGAGTAAAGCTGAGCTGCAGCTGAAGGAAGAGTCGGCCCAGGCAGAAAAGGCAGAGCAGCAGGAGAGGATGGAGAGAGCACGGCGTGACCAGGAGCTCCTGTGAGTGTTCAGGCTTTCTCTGGGCAGGGGTGGGCAGTGCTGGGCTTGAAGAGGCTCAGCATAAAGGAACAAATGGTGCACAAATGCTCCTCGTTTGGATCACAGACTGGTTTTTGATAAAACCTTGCCTTTCCCTCCTCATAGAGTGAAGGACTTGGCTGCGCTTGAGGGAAAACACTCATCATTGCAGAGGGAATTGTTAATCATGAGACAGACACTGGAGAAATTGCAGCTTCAGAGGGATCTGCTAGAGCAAGAGAAGGATGAGCTTACCATGGCTCTGGAGAAGGTATGGACACCTTATTCCTAGGCAGCACTTGTCAGGGGGACTTTTTCTCCTCAGATGCTGTTTCTGGCAGTAGAAGACAGGGACAATGTTGTTCTCCATGGAAAATGGTGGCCTGACCAGACTCATTGTCTGGGGCCATTGATTCCCATGAGCTCATTGGGGGCTCTGCCCTGGGAGTAAGTCAGAGACAGCCAGGGAGGTGGAGTTGCTGCCTGAAGTGTGGGATTTTGCTGCCTTTGTTGTTCCACTGTTCTTTTGCCCCTCCAGGCAGAGCGGTCAGTGGCAGAGCTGACAGCGGCTCAGAACAAGCTGAATGCTGAAAGAGCTGATCTCCGGGCTGCAGCAGCAAAGATGAGCAGCATCAATGAAGCTCTTGCACTGGACAAAGTGCAACTGAACAAACACATGCTGCAGGTGAGCAGAGTTGCCAAAGACATTGCCAGATGTTCATCTCCAGCTGCTGCTGCTTCTCAGCCTTCTTGCCTGGGGACAGTGTGACCATGGCATTGTTCCTTTTGTGTCTGAGCCAAACTTCTTAGTAATTCTTACTGTACTTTATTTCCTCTGTGGTTCTCTGACTGTAGTTGGAGCAAGAGAAGGAAGTTCTGTCGGCTAAAGTGGATGAAATGGAGAGAGCAAAGGTCTCTGAGCAGGAGAAGCTGAACTTTTGTGAAAGAGCTAATGAAGAGCTCAGCACAGAGAAAGCCCAGCTGGAGCAGCTGCTGAAGGAAGCAGAGGAGCAACAGGAGGAGTTGCGGGTGGAACTGAGGGCATTGGGAGAGGAGAAGGCAGAAACCCAGGAGAAATTCCGTCAGGTGAGACCAAAAAGGTGGCATGTCCAGGTGGGCATTTAGCTGCTTGGCTGAGGGGAGCTGTACCTGTTAGATTCTGCAGTGGTTTGGTCAAGGGGACACATGGTAGTGCTGGAGGTCACAAGGCTTTGTTTGCTCCTTTTTGGAAATGTGTGGATGGCTTGCAGAGCTGTTCTGCAGTTCTGAGTTGTCCTGTGCTTCTACGGAGTCTTTTAGTCCACCTGTCTCTGTTGGCCTCTTTTGTGGCTTTTGATAAACTGCAAAGAGACAATTGTGTTGCCCTTGAATCTGAGTGGGGCTACTAATCTCACATGTGGCAAAAGAAACAAACTGTGTAGGTCTGAACCTTGTTTTCTGAAACAAAAAAATGAACTGCATGTTTCTGTTGATGCTTTTTGTTGGTGAATCAGCAACTTTCAAAACTCGGTTTGTTTGAGCCTAGAGAGCAGGAAAAAGCTGCAGGTCTATGGCTGCTGTCCTGTACTGCTAAGAAAGGGAGTAACATCTTTAAATTCTTGGAATTCTATTTCAAGACATATGTGCAACTTGGTGGCTGAAAAGCTGCCTGGGGGAAAAGGTTTTGGGAGTGCTGGTGAACAGCAGTTGCACATGAGCTGTCAGTGTGCCCAGGTAGCCAAGAAGGGCAAAGGCATCCTGGCTTGTATCAAAAATAGCGTGTCAAACAGGACCAGGGCAGTGACCCTCCCCCTGTGCTGGGCACTGATGAGGCCTCATCTCAAATCTTGGAGTCAGTTTTGGGCCCTTCACAACAAGAAAGACATTGAGGAGCTGGAGCGTGTCCAGAGAAGGGAACGGAGCTGGGAAAGGGTTGGAGCATCAGGAGCAGCTGAGGGGCTCAACCTGGAGAAAAGGAGGCTCGGGGGAACCTTCTTGCTCTCTGCATCTCCCTGACAGGAGGGGGGAGCCAGGATGGGATCAGACTCTGCTCCCAGAGAACAAGGGACAAGAGGAAATGGCCACAGGTTGTGCCGGGGGAGGTTTAGATTGGGTATTATAGGATAACTGTGAGAAAGTGGTTTGTTTCTTTTCTGTTAGTCACAGTTTTGGAGGATGTGGTAGGTTTGGCAAATACACAGCAGAGGTTTTATACTGAAGAAAACAGCTCAAAAAGCACAGTTAATCTTAAGCTACATTAGACTACTTCTTTGTGTAAGTAAATGGTATTGTTGGTGTGAACTGCTGTGCAGATAGAGTCTGCTTTGGCCACATCAGCTAGACTTGCATAAATCACTGAGTGACTGCTCCCCACAAGGGCCGTTTCCCTGCCAAGCATCCCCTCACACGTACAGCTGCTTTACACACTGAGGGAGGTGACACTTTCACGTGGGTTTTTTTTCCTAGAAGGAGAAACCCTGTGTATTTTCACTTGCTTCAGCGAGCAAAATTGCTTTTGCTCAGCCTTCCCTGAAAATTTCCCGCTCTGGAATGGATTGATGGAAATTTCGTTTGCAAAGTGGCAGTTCTGGAAGATGCAGTGTTTTTGAATGACAACAAATAGTTTGGAGTAGGGATGTTTGTCGTGAAGGAGGTATCTGGTCCCAGGCAAACCAGAAGGGCCTGACACATCACTTCAAGTTGACGGTGCCAGTGCCTTTTGGCAGCCCAGGGTATCAGTGCTGCACACGGCAGATGCTCTGAAACTTTGAGCCCAGAGTGCAGGAGCTCTTTGTCCTCTGGCTGGCTCCCAGGTGGCACTGGCTGGCTCTGCACAGGGCTCCCGAGGAAGGACTCGAGCTGTCGTGTGTCCACCTTCCAGGTTTCCCACGAGAAGGAGTCGGCTGGCAGAGCTCTGGAGCAGCTGCGCCAGGAGTCCTCTTGCCAGGAGCAGGCGCTGGCCCAGGCGTGCAGGGAGAAGGAGCTGCTGGGCCGGGAGAAGGCTGCCCTGGAGGTGCGACTGGCAGCCACGGAGCGGGACCGACAGGGCATTTCTGAGCAGCTGGCAGAGGCCAGGTAAAGGCAGGGGGGACACCCTGGGCAGGACATGACTGAAGGGCTGTAATAATAAAGGTGGAAAGCACTACAGAGGGGTTTATTGCATCCTCTGTGCTTTTCAGCTGTAGATTTGCTATTGAGGTCAAATTGGGCCAGGCCATAAGGAAAGCCTGGGCCTTCCCTTGGAAGGCCCTGCTTTGCTATGGAAATGGCACAAATATGCCTTCTATATTCCAGTTTCCATGCCACCCATTTTCTGTACTCGGATGTGGGGATCTTGAGCCACATTATTCTGGAATACTCCCTGTGGGTGTCAGAAGCAAGAAACTCCTTTTTCTGTCCATTTGCATCTTGTAGGTCAGTGAAGGAGACCCTGGAATCCAGCCTGTTTGCGGCTCAGCAGCAGGTATCTCAGCTGGAGATCACCAGGAGTCACCTGGAAGCTCAGCTGCACACAGTCATGCAGGCCAAGGAGGTGATCCAAGGTGGGAGTTTTGTGTGCTTTGTTTCTAGGCCCCGACCTAGAGAAGCTACTGTAAAGCCACCTCTGTCTGCAGGGCTTCTGAGGCACAGAGGGGCTGGAGGCAGGGTCCTCCTACACTGAAACTGAAAGGGCTGGAGGTCAGTAAAGACTCTGAATCTTGCCCTTGGTCGTGTTTGCAGGGGAAGTGAAGTGCCTCCAACGTGAGCTGGAAGCAGAGAGAGCCCTCGGGAAGCAGGAAAGGGAAGACATGGCCCAACAACTCTTGCAGGCAGAGCAGCAGTATCACGATACCCTCAGACTTGAGGAAACTGCTCATCAAGGGGAAATAAAGAAGCTCCTGCAAGACCTGGTAGGAGACAATACGCTGGTGAATTGTTCAGGCCAGCTCTGTGGGCTGGTTTAGCAGAATCGGAGCCTGAGCGTGGGAAATGGCAGCAATCACCTGCCATGGGCTTCACACTGCTGGGCCAGGCAGCAGAGCCAGCAGCTGGGACTTGAAGGCAGTGGAAGACCCAAAGGATGATGCTGGGACAGTAAATGCAGCCACGGCTTCAGTGTGGGTGTCAGATGAGTTGCAGAGCAGGTTGGGAGGTTCCCACCCCAAGCGTGGCAGCCAAGGGCAGGATCAGACCCGACTGCTGCCTGCCATGGAGCAGATGCCAACAGTGCTGCCAGCTGCAGTCAAGGGAACTTGGTTCCTCTCTTTTTGCCCTTACCCAGGGGACAGAGGGATCAGCTTTGGGCTTGAAACATATGGAACAGGCCCCTTGTCCCTGGTCCTTCAGTCCTCGTGACTGGGCCATGGGCCCCCTCCTTGCCCTGCAGATCGTCTGCACCTGCTCATGGCTGGAAAGGGAGGGGAGGTCTGAGCAGAGGGACCCTGAGAGCAGAGAGAAAGCCTGAGGAGAGAGGTGCCAGGAATCAGGCAGCCAGCAGAGGGAGCATGGGGACGTGTCCTTGTCTTAGTGGTTGGACTAATTGCTCGTAAAGGTCTTTTCCAACAGAAAGGATTCCATGACTCCATGATTCTTGCACCTGCTGACACTCCTGTCAAATTCCGTGGTAATAGTTCAGGATTTCTGGAGGGCAGAAAGCCACTCCTGTGCTCTGTTCAGGTTGGGGTTTGTGGGAGGGATAAGGCTTCACATTTTTCTGTGAAGAGCTTGGCTGGCACTTTACCTGGAAGACTTTTCCTCCCCTCATCAGGCAAGCGAACGAGAAGAGCACCATGCAGAGATGCAGAAGATGCTGAAGGAATGGGAAGAAGGGAAGGCAGAGACAGAAGAGGAGCATAAGAAGATTCTGTTTGAGATGAGACAGAAAGTTGCCGCTCTGCAGGCTCAACAAGAAGAGGAACGAACGAGATTGGAAAATGCCAAGCAAGAGGTAAAGATTGTGAAAGGAGAATTGATGTGTTTTTGCAAGGCTGGAGCTGTGGGAGATGGCAGGATGTCAGGCTGTGTGGAGCATGTCCTCCATGTCTTCTACATTGCATTTGGAGGGGTGAAAGGTGAACAGGGCTATTTTCAGGATTAGGAATGAGACCTCTCATAGAAAGCCGGGCAGAAACGTCACCTTTCAGATGAGATTTTTGTGCTGCTGTTGTGTTCCGTTTTTTCTAAGACTCACCTCAGAGTATCTTCACTAACAGTCTCCTTGGGATGTTTTCTAATATGTGGTTATAGCCAAACTGATTTTGTGGGACTGAATCCCCAGGAGGATGGATGGGAGTTTTCTTTTGTGGGAATGGGGAGGGCACAGCAGGAATGATGACTGGAGAAAAATCTTTTTAAAGCCTTCTCTGGAATATTTCTGAACAGTAACTCAGAGATGTCTTCTGGGCTGCGCTTTAAGTCACTTCCTGGGAAGCAGTTTTGCATTTTGATCTCTGTGCCAAGGCAACCCTGTCATACACTGAGAGTCTCCCTTGTGTCCTCCCCAGAGTGCTCTTCATGCCGACTGCCTGGGGATGGCAGTACCCCCAGCAGTGTCTGCAGGTATTGAAAGGCCAGAGCAGTGCTCAGGGATGACAGTGTGTCCCTGGAATGTCAGTACTTTCCAAAGGCAGCTAAAGAACTTGAAACTGAAGTAATTTTCACCAACCTCCTACTTAGAACACATGGGTTTCCTGAGGGAGCTGCTCCCTTCAGCCCTCAGCAGCTTTGCGTTTGCTCTGCTGCTCACGAGGTGCAGCAGTCACTGTTGAGAGACAAAGCAGACAGGGCAGAGGAGGAGGGACACCCTCAGCAGCACAGCCAGACAGCAGGGAAATGCCACCCTTCCCTGGGAGATGACTGACAGTCTGTTGGGGCTTCAGGCATGGATGGGCCACATTTGTGGTGCCAGTCTCCCTTGGGAAGCTGTGTCCCCGTGGGCAGATAAGGACCCAGGAGAGCAGCAGCACAGTGCTCTGAGAAGGCGTGAGCCCATCAGTCCTTGTGTCCTGACACACAC
This sequence comes from Pipra filicauda, assembly GCF_003945595.2. Classification (NCBI taxonomy): domain Eukaryota; kingdom Metazoa; phylum Chordata; class Aves; order Passeriformes; family Pipridae; genus Pipra; species Pipra filicauda. The sequence continues at coordinate 29,785 of NW_024104681.1, read as the reverse complement.
GTGTTGTATGGAGGTGTGAACCCATCTGCTCTTTGTTTCTGTGCAGGTCCTGCTGGAAAAGCAGAACGAGAAGAGTGTTTTATTAGAGACACTGCTCCAAACTCAGGGAGAGCTAAGCCAAGCCTGCCAGCAGGTCCAGCAGCTGAGGCAGGAGATGCAAGAACAGCAAGAGAAGGGGCAGGTAAGTTTGAGTAGCCAGGGAACAGAGTGAAGGGCAGTACCAAGGCCATAAAATGCAGGTCCTGGGACTGAGGAGGCAAGGACTAGTGCAGGCACTGAAAGCACAGAGCCTGGTGAGCTCCAGAGCTCAACCCCAGGAAGGAAGGGTTGCAATGAAAGTGGAGCTGGGTAGAGAAGCCATAAGAAGTGGCTGAATAAATGGAATTTTGAGACAGAAAGGAGAAAAAGCTGAGCCTGAAGGAAGGTCCCAGGAACTTGCTCTGCATTTGTGTTTCCAGATCATCAAGGCAAAGCTGCAAGCAGAGCTGCAGGAAGCTCAGAGAGAACTCCAGGCAGCGGAGAAGAGGCACAAAGAAGAACTTGAAAGCATCCAAGAGGAAATGAATCTCCTCCTTGAGCAGAGGGAGGATCTACAAAAGCAGGTGTGTGAAACAGCAGCAACCACCCCACAGTCATGCAACAGGTGGTCTGTGCCCTTGTTGCCTTTCCCTTGCAGAGCAGCAGCTGGTGGGCTGATCCCTCTGCCTGCCTCATTCTCTGGGCTGCACAGCAACTGCTCTGGAGGACACGTCTTGGTCTGCTGAATCTCAGCTGCCTCCCTGGACAGCTGGGCTAGTCCTTTGGCCTGTTGGGCAGCAGTCACCAGCAGGGATTTCTGCTGGCCTCTTACTGCTGGCCTTGCTTTTTGAACTGGTTTCTCAGATGCCTTTGGTGACCCCCTGAGATTCTGAAACAAGTCGTCCATATCCTTTGGGAATCTGATCCCGTTGGGAGAGGGTGGAACAGAAAGTTGTCCTTTGCTTTTCCTCCCAGTGTGTGATGTGGCTGACAGCAACAAACTGTAGTCTCTGACTGCTTTTTCTTTCGACTTGAGGTGGGACACTGGACATCTCAGCTTGCAGCCTGCAGAGAGTCCCACAAAGCCATTGCCCACAAAGCTCAGCAAGATGTGAGCGAGGCCCAGGAACTCTCAAAGCAGAAGATGCTGGAGGTTGAGAAGCTCCAGAAGATCCTGGAGGAGGTTGAACAGGAGAAGAAGGAGCAAAAGGTTTGTCTGCAAAACTTGGAGAGTGAAAGGAGCCTTTGGGAAGAAACAGAGCGGCAAAACTCAGAATTTCAGTCTTCGGTGAAGGCCCTAGAGAGGGAAAAAGCCAGGTAAATGAAAGCCTGTGGGACCGTGCTTTCTGTGTCGTGGGTTGCCTCTTTCCAATCTTTGCGTCTGCAGGTGGTTCTGGAAGCATTTCCTTAATGTCAGAGTTCTGAACTATCCATGCAGATGTGTTTCATTCTCTTGATGTTGTGTTTCATTCTCTTGATGTTGTGTTCCATTTTCTTTTAATCCTTCAGTTACAGTTTTTTCTGAAGGCAAAGGCTTCTGGAGTAGCTCTTCCCCTATAAGGGAGTGTTCTGTTGTCAGGTAGGGGGGTTAACACTGGACAAGGTGTAATGAGCTGGATACATCATCAGCTCCACCTTGGGTCCAGGAACTTGAAACCTTTGGGATCAGTATCACCAGGCATCCTGATCCCTGTGGTTGGCAGAAGCCATCTTAAGGCTGTGATTTTTGATCTGAGCCAGATTAACAGAATCACGGAATGTGAAGTTTGGAAGGGACCACAGTGGGGCCCTCCTCTCCTGGTCCCACCTCTCTGCTCAAGCATGTGGCACAGGATTGTGTCCACACAGTTCTGGAATATCTCCAGTGGGGGAGACAACACACTCTCTTTGGTCTCTGTTCAGAGCTCAGTCACTGCACAGCAAAGAGGTTCTTCCCTGTGTTCAGATGGAACTTCCTGGGCATCAGTTCCTGCCCGTTCCTCCTGTGCCATTGCTGGGCCCCCCGAGCAGAGCCTGGTCCATCCTCTGCCCCCTCCCTGCAGCCCCTGACACACCCTGGGGAGGGCCCCTCTCACTGTCTGCTCTGGAGGCTGAACAGCCCCAGCTCCCTCAGCCTTCCCTGCTCCCAGAGATGCTCCATCCCTTCGGCATCTCCACAGCCTGTGCTGGACCCGCTCCAGGAACTCCGTGTGTGTCCTGTGCTGAGGAGCCAGAGCTGGACACAGCCCCCAGCTGTGCCTCCCAGGGCTGAGCAGAGGGGCAGGATCCCCTCCCTGTCCTTCTGGCAATGTCCTTCCTAATGCACCCCCAGATCCCTTTGGCCTCCTTGGCCCCAGGGCTCACTGCTGGCTCAGGGGCAGCTGGTTCTCCCCCAGGACCCCCAGGTCCTTCTCCCAGAGCTGCTCTCCAGCAGGTCACCCCAGGCCGTGCTGGTGTCTGGGGTTGCTCCTCCCCAGGTGCAGGACTCTGCATTTGCCCTGGTTGAATTTCAGACAGTTCCTCTCTCCCATCTCTCCAGCCTGTCCAGGTCCCTCTGAAGGGCTGAGCCCTCTGGGGGATCGGCCACTCCTCCAGCCTTGTGTCACCAGCTGAGGAGGGATCGACCCCCTCATCCCAGTCATTGTTGAACGAGTTAATGAGCAGTACTGGGCCCAGTCTTGAACCCTGGGGGACACCACTAGGGACAGCCCTCCAACCAGACCCTGTGCCACTGACCCTTTGAGAGCTGTTACTCAGCCAGTTCTCAAACCCATCTCACCATCCACTCATCCAGCCCACACTGCCTGAGTTTGTCCAGGAGGATGTTGTGACAGACAGTGTCAAAGGCCTTGCTGAAGTCAAGGTAGACAATATCCACTGCTGTCCCCTCATCCATCCGGGTAGATGTTTCATCACAGAGGGCAATCAGGTTGGTCAAGCAGGATTTACCTTTGGTGAATCCTGATCTCGTTGTCCATGTGAGTAGAGGTGGTCTCCAAGAACGAGGCACTCCATCACCCTTCCAGGGACTGATGGGAGGCTGACTGGCTCGTAGTTCTGGGAGTCCTCCTTCTTGTCCTTTTTCCAGACCAGAGTGACATTTACTGTGTCCCAGTCCTCAGGCACCTCTCCTGATCTCCATGACCTTTCAAAGCTGATCTTGAGCAGCCTCTCTGGGATGTCTGCAAGCTCCCTCAGCTCTCATGGGTTCATGCTGTTGGGGCCCATGGACTTGCGGATGTCAGGTCTGCCCAGATGTTCTCTAACCTGATCCTCCTTGAAAGGAGGACTTTCCAAGGAATTTCAGAGGAAAGTCTTGCTTCCAGCACTCCTTTGCCCCTGTTTCCTGGGTGAGAGACCTCTGAGGGGTGGTCTTGTCAGTGCAGACTGATGCAAAGAAGGTGCTCAGTAACTCTCTGTATCCTCTGTCACCAGGGTCTCCCATCTGTTTAGGAACACACATTATCCTTTGTTTTCCTTTTGGTTTTGATGCATTTGAAAAAGCCCTTCTTGCTGTCTTTGACATCCTTGGCCAGATTTAACTCCAGGTGGGCCTTGACCCTTCTCATTTCTGCTTCCTCTCATAATCTCTCTGTGTTCATTTCAAGTGATCTGGCCTCACTTCCATCTCCTGTGTATTTCCTGCTTCCACTTGAGTAATGACAGGAGTTCTTTGTTTATCCACACAGGTCTCTTGCCCCCTTTGCCAGATTTCTTGCTCATTAGGATGCATTGTTCTTGAGCCTGGAGGAAGTGATCCTTGAATATCAACCAACACTCTTAGACCCCTTTTCCCTACAGGGCCTGTTTCCATGGGATTCTTTCAAGAAGATCCCTGGAGAGGTTAAAGTTAACTCTCCTGAAGTCCATGGTTGTAATCTTAACTTGCTGTCCTGGGTCCTCCTTGCCCCCAACAGAACTCCACAATCTCATGGTCACTGCAGCCAAGGCTGCCCCCAAACTTCACCTCTCCAACAAGGCCTTCCCTGGTTGTCAGTCTTAGGTTGAGCAGCACACCATTCCTTGTGGGATCCTCCCCTGCCTGTGACAGGAAGTTGTCATCAATGCTCTGCAGGAACATCCCAGACTGTGTTGCTTTTCCAGCTGTTGTCAGGGTAACTAAAGTCCCCCACAAGAACCAGGGCCTGTGACTGTGAGGTTACTTCAAGCTGCCTGTAGAAAGCCTCATCCATTTCTCCTTCTGATCAGGCTGCCTGTAGCAAACACCCACAGCCAGGTGACCCGTACTTGTCTACCCTTTTATCCTGACCCATAAGCTCTCAACTTGCTCATCATCCACCCCAAGACAGAGTTCAATACATCCAGAGTGTTGCCTCACATAGAGGGCAACTCCACCACCCTTTCTTGAGGCACCCAAGAAAGAAGAATGCCTTTCACTGCCATCTGTTGCTTTGTTCCACAGGCTGACTGTGTGTCTGGAAGAGAAGGAGTTGAGCCTCAGAACCCTGGAGGAAAAGAACCTTGCCCAGCAGAACCAGGTGTCTGAGCTCCATTCTGCTCTTCACCAGGCCAAGCAGCTCCTTTCAGACCGCACAACAGAGCTGCAGGAGCTCAACAACCAGGTGACCTATGCACTGGTATCCTCTTCTCCAGGGACACACAATACCACCCACAGCTTGTAGGCCCTCACTGGTTTCCCCTCCCGGCAGCACACACTGCTCTTGTGCTCTGCCCAGAGACGCTACACCTTGAGGCCAAGGCTGGATGTGGTGTCTCCTGCCTGTGTTTTCCCCTCTTCTCTCCTGGGTCCCAGTATGAGCTCTCTGAGGAGAAGCAACAGACTGCTTTGAGCTTCTCCATCCCCGTGTTCCCAGTGTTGTCCCTGGTGGAGTTTGTGCCTGTGCCAGGCACAGAGCAATGTGGGGACACAGAGGTGGTTCTGGCAGGCTGGGGAAGACACCTCATCTGGTGTTTTGGAGCAGCACCATCAAGGATGCCCATTGTTTCCCCTTTCCCTGTTTGGAGTTTACTGTTCTCCATTGGAATACTTGGCTTTGTACCTTCTGTTTCTGGTGTGTCTTGTGCTTGAAGGAATTTGTCCTTTGCTCCTCACCCTACTGCCTGCTCTGCTGCCTCAGGAGCAACCCAGCCCCTGACACTCTGTGCACCCATGTTCCAGATCCAGTCCCTGCAGGAAGCAGTGCAGGAGAAGGAGGCTGCCCTGGCAGCTCGAGAGGAGCAGCTGCTGCAGGCCCTGGAGGAGTCACGAGCGGGCGAACGGAGCTTGAAGGACTCTCTGCACACTCTGGAGGCCGAGGGCTTTGAACTGCGTTTGAGGCTCCGTAACTCCGAGAAGAGAGAGGAAGCCTTGGCCATAGAGTGTCAACAGGCCAGCAGTGCCCACCAGGAAACCCGATCCCAGCTGGACAAACTGCACTTGGTTCTCCACCACATGATCAGTGACTGCAGAGACTTGGTCACTTGGAGCTCAGGCAAGTGTGGGAGGCTGGGTTAGTATGTCTGTAGAGCATGTGTGGGACAGCAGATGGAGGAAGGGGGTCATCCTGGTCTGACAGACTCATCCTTTCACCTTAGGCTGGCTCAAGCCTTGGGAAATTTTGAAAGCTTGACATCCTTGCAGAGACACAAGTCCGTGTTTGTGTGTGGAGAAACGATCAGCATCAGAATGGAAAAAGACCTGAGTCCTGTCAAACCACAGGGCACATGCAGTCATCCTTGGGGCAGCACTGACATTAGTGGTCATCAAAATAACGTCAGCCTCTGACACTGGCTTGCTGTAGGGCAAGCTCTAGGATGATGGCAAAGGCACGGCCACCTTCTCCTGTGTAAAAAGAGGCCTTGTTTGTTGGAGACCCTTGGATTCAGTTTTGAAACAGAATGTCTTGTCTCTTCAGAACAGGGTAGTGCTGTGGGCCTAACTGCTTCTCAGGCCAGGGACCTCCCCACAGAGCTCACAGTGGACAGAGTGGCAGCAGCCCTACAAGACCTGCGTCAGCACCTGGAGCAGACTCAGAAAGATCTGGTAATGTGTGCCTGGGCACCCAGAAATCCTGTCCCACTGCTGGACAAGCAGAGTGCCAATGACGGGGGGGTTGGCTCACTGCCATGGGGAGGAGGCAGGATCATGATCACATCTACCATTACTGTACCAGCAGTGGCTCTGAGAGGTGATTCTGCTCCTCTTAACTCTTCCAGAATGACACCAGGAAGAAAACACAGGTCTTGGAGCTGGAACTGAGCACAAGGCAGGCTGAGAGGGACCATTGGGGTGCCCGCAATCAGGAGCTGCACAAACAGTTGGCTGAAAGCCAGGAAGGTACAGCTTCTCCTTTCCCACCCACTGCCCATCCCCTCTGGCCAAAGGGGATCTCTGATGCCACACAGAGGAAAAGTGCAGTGCCTGGGGATAGGAGAGGAGAAAAACAACCAGCAGGAGACTTCTCCCTAGAAGTCCCAGGGAAAGCTTCTGGTAGACAGAGATGGCGTGGCTGGCAGTGCATCTGGCTGTGCCACAGGGGAACCTGTGCAGAGGTGGTGCCTTTCAGGTCCCATGTCCCTGTTAAACAGGTGTATCTTGATGCCTGAGCTTGATTCCTCCAAACTCCAGGCCATCCCAGAGCCTCCAGGGCTATTGGTTTCTTTATAGCATGGCAGGACAAGGCATCCCCACTCCTTTCTCTGTCTTTGTTTGCCCACTCTGCACATCAGAACTGCATTTTCATCTCAGTGCCTTGTTTCCCTTGTCTCAGACTCTCTCTCAGCTATTCCTGGTCAGTCAGCGGTGTCCTAGTCAGTCTTTACTTTTGTTTCTTCTTCCTTTTCCTTTGGGACCCTGGATTCATATCTCCCCTCCTGTCTGTCCCTGTTTCATCCATGTCAGTTCTCCCTGCTTCTAACACTGTGGCTGAGGTGCTGCCATGCCTTCAGTCCTGGTCTTTCAACAAGCAGAAGGGCAAGCACACTTTCATGTTCCTTGGATTCTTGCCCCTTTCATTCTTCCTTTTTTCTCTGCCTGGAAGTTTCCTTCTTTTCTGTCAGCTTTGGAAGCCCTTGTGGGCTTAGGGCCTGGGTAACACAGACAGGCAGAGAAAACACTGCTGTTGTGTCTGCAGGATGCACATCAGTTTGGCTTGGCTTTGCTTTTCCCCTTCCCCTTTCCTGCTGTAGCGCTGTGGACGGCAGAACACAAGAGGGATTCTCTAGAAGCTGCCCTGAAGGAAGAGGCCTCTGCAAGGAAAGAAGAAGCTGTGACTCTGCGTCAGGAGGTGGAGTCTCTGCAAAGGAAACTGGAGAGCACAGAGAAGCAAGGACAGGATGTGCTGGTGAGGCTGGCAGATACCATGAAGGGCCATTTCCTAGCTGATTTTGGACCTTGTGTTCATATTTTTAAAGAACGACTTTTTCCAGTTTAACTTTTCTAATTGCATTCTTCTGAATAAGGAGGAAAAGATGTCGTAGTCATTTCAAACCCAGTTAGGGCTGAGGGTGCTTCTTTTCCTCCATGCTGAAGTTTTCTGCCCTTGAAGCTTTAGTCAAAGTAATTTCCACGCTTGTCTCTATTTACATTGCGTGGTCTGGGCAATTCCTTGTGTCCAAATCCATCTTCAGATTTCCAAATATCTGGATCTGGAAAAAGGGGTGAGAGGATCAAGTTTCCTAGTAGTCGCAAGGTGTTCAGCAATGGCCATCTGAGAGCAGACAGTGGGGAGAAAAGAGAGAAAGCAAAAGTGCTGATGCAGATAATAACGTGAGCCTGTGAAGGGAAAACTAGTCCTGATTGGAAAGCCAGACTGACAGACTAATCTGGCCATTGCTGCTTCAAGAGAGGAAAGTGGGGCTCTAGGGGATGGTACCGTGGCAACTCTCCACAGGAGAGGTCAAAAACCACCCCCTCTTACCCCAAACCCAGCAAAGGAAATGTTGGTGTCCTTTGCTCTTCCCTTCCGTCCCAATGGAGAGCACATTGTCATGGCACTGCCTAAGTCATGCTTAGTCTGGACTTGAAATCCTGGCTGCAGTTCTGGCAGCTCCTCCCCAAAGGAACACTCGAGTAGAGCTCCAAGAGGTTGGGGAAGGGCAGAAAGGAAGCTGGGACTGGCTGAGGGAGCTGGGAAAGCTGCAGCATAAAGGGGGGTGCCACGGAAGGGTCTGCAGCACCCTGAGAGGCAGGGAGAGAGGGGCAGCCCATGCCTGCCACTGCGGCAGGAGCTCAGGTATGCTACAAAGAGCAGACATAAGAGATGGAATGACTGACTCTTTTGTCCCTGCTTTGCAGCATGAACGGGACAGGCTGCAAGCAGAGAAAGAAAAACTGGAGTGTCAGATCAAACTTCTTGAGGAATCACTCACAGCCTCTGAAACCCGAGCAAATACAGCAAGAGACACAAATCACTCCCTTGAACAAGAACTCCAAACTGCACTGTCCCTCTTAAAAATTAAAAATGAGGAAGTGGAAAATCAGATGAGGAAAATGGAGATGCTCCAAAAAGAGGCAGCAGAGGGCAAAGCTTTACAGGATAATCTGGCTCGTATGACTGCCATCCTGTCAGAGAGGGAGAGAGAAATGAAGGTGTTCCAAGAGCAGATGAGAGTCCTGGAAAAGCAGAAAGAAATGCAAAAAGCTGCTCTCAATCAGGTTATTAAGGACATAACAGAGAAAGAAAAGAAGACAGAATCTCAGCAAGAACAGATAGAGGAGCTGGAGAAGCAGCAAGAACAACAAAGGATTGCTTTAAGCAAAGAGCTGGAAGAGAGAGAGCGGGAGATGAGATCCCAGCAAGAACAAATACAGGAGCTGGAGAAGCAGCGAGAAATGGAGAGGGCTGCTGTCAGCAGGGTGAGCAAGGAGCTAGAAGAGAGGGAGCAAGAGATCAGATCCCAGCAGGAACTGATAGGGGAACTGGAGAAGCAGTTAGAATTGCAGAGCAGTGCTGTCAGCAAGGTGAGCAAGGAGCTGGAAGAGAGGGAGCAGGAGATCAGATCCCAGGAGGAGAAAATAATGGTTCTAGAACAACATGGTGCATCACAAGTGAGAAATCTGCTTGAGGATCTTGATCATGTGAAAGGAAACCTGAAGGAGAAAAACTTGGAGCTTCTGTCTCTGACTCAGCAGATCCAAGAACTGGAAAAGGAGAGAGAACAGGGGAAAACTCTGCACACAAGCCTTGAACACCTGAGGGCAGCTCTTAAGGACAGAGAGAGTGAGTGTGACACTCAAAGGGAAGAGTTAAAGCTCTTGCAGCAGCACAAGGAACAGCAAGAAGGGCATCTGCAAGAGCTTCTTGGTAAAGTAGAAAACATGACACTTTCTTTATCTAAAAAAGAACAAGAACTTGAGTCACAACAAAAGCAAATCCAGGAAGTTGAAGAAGCCCTGGAAATGCAGTTAAGGACTGTCCGTGACCAACTGGAGCAGACCTTAGCAACCTTAAAAGAAAAAGACAGACTCATAGACATCCAAAAGCAACAAACAAGGAGCTATGAGGAAAAAACAGAACAACAGATGAATGTCTTGCACAGAGACTTAGAATACACTAGGACAGTACTGAAAGAAAAGGATGTCATGATTGAATCTCAGAAGGAACTGATTGAGACCTTCCAAAAACAACAAGAAGACTCTGAACAGCAGAAGGAAATTCTGCAGCATCTTCAAGTGGAACTAAAGGAAAAAGAGCAGGAAATTTTATCCCTTAGAAAGCAGTGTGAGGCATGCAAGGAAAAGGAGGAAAAACGTGAAGCTGAGCAAACCAATTTCCAAGCAGCAGCACTGACTCTGAAAGAAAGAGAAGAAAAGATCTGGGTTCTGGAGGAGGCTGTCTCTAAGCTTCAACAGCAAAAGGAGGAGACAGCGGGGCAGACTAAAGCCATCGTGCAAAAACTGGAATGTGCTGAATCTTCTTTAGAAGCCAGCGATCAAGAGAGAGCATCTTTGGATGAGCATGTCCAGGACCTTCGAGAGCAGAAGGAGGTGGAAGGCAGGCAGGCCAAAAGTCTAGAGCAGGATCAAGGCAAAATGAGGCAGATGTTGCAGGAGAACCATTTGGAGTTCCTCAAGCAGACAGAGCAAATGAACATGTTCCAACTCCATGAAGAAAGCATGAAAGTAGCACTAACCTTATGCCAGAAGCAAATAACTCTGCTTGAGGAAGTGGTGAGGAAGAAAGATGAAGACAATGAAACTCTTCTGCAAAAACTCCAACACCAAGAAGAAGTAGTGAAGACTTGGCAGAATCTCCAGCTTAGGGCAACTGAGAAGAATGAAGAGGTTAGACATGAGGGAGAGCAAGAGAAGCTGCTGCAAGAAGCCTTCCCTGAGAGAGAAGGAGAGACCAAGACTCAAAGCGACCAAAAGGAGTTAGAAGAGGTAATAAGAGCTCTTCGGGAAGATCTCCAGCACATTCAGCAGACTCTGATGAAGAAGGATGAAGAGATCAAGTACCAAACAGACAGAGTCAGGTATTTAGAGGAGGCACTGTCAGGGAGAGAACAACAGCTAAGGAGGGAGAGCGAACTCCTGAAAGAATTAACATCAGCTTTGCGATGGAAGGATGAAGGGGAGACCCTAAAGAAACAAATCCAAAACCTCCAAAAATGGGAGGAAGAGGCAATAGAGAAGATGAAAGTTCTCCAGGAGAGAGACCATCTCTTGCAAAGGCAGAAGGAGCTAACCCAACAATGGCAAGCTGAGAGGAAAGCCAATGGGGAGGAATTGGAGTGTGTGGCTGCTGCTTTGAAGCAGACACAAAGCAGAGAACTCGAATGGAGAGAGAAGGCCCAAGTCCTGAGAGCTGCCCTTACCAAGAGTGAAATGGCCAAAGGGACTCTGCTGAAAGAATTGGACATCCTGCAGAGAATGGTTTCAGAGCGGGACACGGACCGATTCCATCAGCAGGTAGGCCCTGGGATTGGTTTCAACTCAAACGTCCCTGAAGGATTCCAATGATGTTTCCCTCCAAGAGGTGGGAATATAGATTCCCATCAGTACAAGACCTGTTTGGGCGAAGCAGCTAGGTCTGCAGCCAGCAGCCTTGTCTGGCTGGCTGGCTCCAGCAGAGACCATTTGCCTGTGAGAATGTTTCCTGGCAGGCCCGGAACGACTGACACATCTATGGAGCTGGCTGTTCAAATCAGCTCCATCTAAAAGCTGGGCATGGGGAACTGGTTCTCCCGTGCCTTGGCAAGCTCAGCCAACACATGGTGGCTTGGATTTGGCATGGAAAGAAAAGGGAGCTGCTGACCAGACTGATGTAGTGAACTCAGCAGAGTTTTGTACTGATGGCTGAAGAGCAGCTGAACTGCTGGAGCTTAGAGGGTGCTCTCAGACATGGAGGTTTCTGAGGGACAGCTTGTCCAGTGTACTAAAAAGAATGGGATTTATGCCATTGCCTGGTCAGGTTAAAGGCTTCATTGCTCATTCAGGACATGCTTGTGCCCCTGTCCAAAAAGCACAAAGGTAAATTTGTGTGGATTTCTTCAAGGTGAACTGATTCAGGTCCCACTAGTGGAACAGCTGCAATAGCCTGTGCTGCAGCCTTGCCAGGAATTTGCCAATATTTTCTACATTCCATTAGTATACCGGTGTAGAGAAAAACTACTAAGAAAACCCTGTATTTATGCATTATACATTTACACATGACTTAAGAAATATTACTGGCAGCCTGATCAGGATACTGACAGGTCCTGCGACCTGTTGATGGGAAGCAAAGAAGTGACAAGTGCAGGAAATGTGAAAACAACAGAAGATTTCAGTTCCATCCATGTAGATCAGCTGGGCAAGAGCAGTTGATCAGGAAATGCAGTTGCATCCTCAGAGATTGGTTTAGTGCTGGTGTCAAGAATAAAATTATCAATGCTCCAAGGAGCAGTTAATCAGGAAAGGCACGACAGGGGAGGTGGCTCCTGACTAGGTTCAGAGCAGTGTACATGGCTTGACTGATAACGTGATTTTTTTCCACAGAGCAGTCCTGGATGAGGATGTAACAGGCAAAGAGAACAGAGAACAAGACTGTAGTGTTCAGTCACTGCAGAAATACGTACTTCACCCACAGCTTGCACATGTTTGCTTGCCTAAGGACAGAGCTGGAGATAGGAGAATGTACAGTGATAGTCAAAGAGGATGACCAAAGATGGTAGATAACTTCCCTAACAGGAAGGTGTAAATGTGCAAGTCTTCACAGTCGGCACGAAACGGCTGAGAGAGGGAGCTGGAGACACTCCAGACCTTTCTAAAACTATGAAGTGGCTGAATAGGAAATGAATGTTTCCAGTCTCTCTCAAAACCAGAATGGGGGACACTGAACAAAACAAGCAGAAAGCACATCCAGAACAAACAACTCAATTCTCCAAGCTGATTTGGAGGAGGGCCCCTAGAGAGAGGATGTGTTCCTTTGGGCTGTGCACCAGAAGGAGAAGGACCTTAGCACTGTCCATTCCTGTTGTGGTCACTCTGCCTGACATGTTGGTTCTAACACCCTTCTAACCTTTATGTGGCACCAGCTCATGGAATCTCCTCTCTGAATGCCCAGCAGGCTGTTGCAGAAGGGGAGCAGCTGTCATGGCTCTCAGAGAAGAGACTCATGTCACAGAGCCTGGAATGTCTGCAGCGAACAGTTGCAAGGCTGGAAGATGAAAAGGTGGAGCTGAAGCAACAAAATGCTGAGCTCAGGAGGACTCTTGAGCAGGTAAAACAGGCTTTTGCTGCCTCTGCAAAGCCTCATGGTCCTCTGAACCATGACACATTTCCCCAGGCAGTGCTTTGGAGTCCTCTTCTTGTTTCCTTCCCTCTCCTTCTTCCTGCTGTGGACACACACTTTGCATTTTCTCTCTCTTCTGGCACCCCATGGCCTTCACAAATACACCTTCACTGCAGTGCCACCCTCCTTGCCCCAGTGTCCCCAGACACACACTTACCTCTCTTCCATAGCCCACATCGAGTCCTTTTTTGTTCTCTGGTGCAATTAAGGGTCTCTGAGCAGAGATCTCCTTGCCTTGATGTCCAGAGGTCCTTTTGCTCCCTGTTTGGTGGCAGGTTTCTGTGACCCTTTCTCCCATCCAATGTGCAGGTGGAACGTGAGCGGAGGAGGCTGAAGAGATGTTTTAGGGATCAGATGCTCCCAGATGCCTGTGGATTGTCTCTCTCCCAGTCTGACCAGCACAAAGTGTCCACCTCTAGACAGGTGAGAACAGAATCTTCCCTGGTGAGAGGAGGCTCTGGCCATACAAGGAACAAGGGCAAATCCCAGTGGCAACGGCCCCCCAGGGGAGATCTAATGGTAGTCAAGTATAGACCATGCCCTGACCAAGCTGCAGACTAAAATGAAATCTTGTGTTTTATTCACAGGAGTCGTCTCACGCTCACTGCAGTCAGCGGTTAGCTGAGCTACAGAACCAGGTGAGGAGTAGGAAAACTCTCCTCAAAAGCTGCTGTGGCTCTACTGATGAGCACAACTTTGCACGATGCTCCATGCTGAGTTTTGTTTGGCTGTCAGGAAGTTGAGTGCACCAGACAGTGTCAGTTCTGCGCCTGTTGGCAACAACCAAACAACATCCTTCACCTCGGTCTTGTCTCTGGCTTGCCTGAAGGTCAGGCAGGGTGGGATAGGGGTGGTAGAAAATTCAGAACACTGGAACTCACCTGAAAATATCAAAATCATAGAATCATGACATCCTTAAGGCTGGAAAAGCCTTATGAGATCATCTAGTCCAGCTGTTAGCCCTGTACTGTCAATCCCAAACCTAAACTGTGCTCCTGAGCACCACAATTACATGTTTTCTGAGCACTTCCAGGGATGGTGATTCCACCATTCCCTGGGTAGCCTGTTCCATGATGTTCCCTTTTGTTGCCTGTCCCCATTTTCCCTTGCCTCCGTTAGCAGTGGAGAGGTCCAGGGCTCTGAGGCAGTGCCAGAGCTGAGCCTTCAGGCCATCCTCAGTCCTTGCTGTGCTGTGCTAATCACCACCCTGCTGTGGGACCGAGTCAGAGACCTCAGCACTCTGAGGATGTTTGGTTTATCAGTGTAAGAATGTTCATTCCAGCTGCTGAACCCTGTTGCATCCTTTGCACAGCAGGAGGTCAAACGGAGCAGGAGGTGGGAGCAGCTCTGCCCCCGGCCAGCCCAGCAGGCACAACCCCGTGGGGTCAGGAAAGAGCAGAGTTTGAGGAGTTCCAAGGCTTCAGCACTGCTGTAAGGCCCCTGGGCTTTGTTCACCACATTCTTCTGCGCTCATGTGTGGGATGCTCTAAAGTTTGGGAGAGGGAGAATTTGCTCCCTTTCCCTGGGCTGGCTGTCAAGGTGCTCAAGCAGAGCAGTTCTCCAGTACCCCGGGTAAGCAGCAGCCTTCCTGCTGAGGTACAGCCTGTGGAACTAAGGGCTCATGGCCCAGAGTTGAAAATCAGAGCTGGGTTAGTAAATCCTGTTGGAACTCTCTCTCTAATAGACCTGTGATGGCTGAGGGTTGTACGTGGGAAGCGTTGGCCAGCAGGAAACTTGACGTGTTGATAAGCTGAGCTCTGTTCAGGGGACTCTGGGAGCCTGTTCCTTTCCCTTCCACAAGGTCCCAGTGTTTGTCAGGGCTGGTCGAGGCCGTGTATGCCCCAACTGCTGGCACTGTGGAGCTATGGCTGGTCCTGACAGCATGGGCTTGTCTGAGCTCAGCTTTGTGCCTCTTTCAGGTGTCCCTCCTGCAGTCACAGCTGGCACGAGACCGACAGCACAGGCAGAACTACATTGAGAGCTGTGCAAGGACCAACCAGGAACTGTCAGACCTTCACCAGGAGCTGTCCTGCTCCTTAGCAGCTGTGCTCAGGGAGCCCAGAGCTGCTGTTCTGGAAGCAGAGACTCAGAAACTGGATCAGTCTCTGAACTTGGCACTGATGTCCCTGGACTGTCAGTCTCCCGAGAGACAGAGGGTGCATCCAGCAGCCCAACCTACCAGAAGCAACCTGAGGTAACAACACCTCTGGTCTCCATTTGAACGGAAGGCTTTCTGCTAAGACAAAGAACTCTTGGATGTGAGAAATGGGATGAACTCCTCGGGGCAAGGCTGCTCCCTGCCTTTTCCCTGTTTCTCTCACAATCAGCTGGTGCTGTCAAACCTCACCTTACGTTGAGGATTAGGATCTATGAAGTGTTATCTCAGGCAGATGATTTCTGGGGACAAAATGTGAATATGTGAGAACAAAGACATAGGTAAGGAGAGAGAATGATGTGTGGAGAAGGAAGCCCAAACACGAACAATCCCTGAACAGTAAGACTTTGGGGTGACATCTGTCCGAGAGCAGCTGCTCAAATAAAATAAAAGGACATAAAGGTTGTGCTACAAACAGTTAAAGTAGCATAACAGCATTTGTTCTGTTTGCATTTCCAATTATCTCCCAAGGACAGACACTTAAATGTTTTTCCTAATAAAATGTTTTTAATAAAATTTTTTTAGAAGAAGGTTATACATATCTTTACCTGGCCCAATGAGGCTGTTGTGTGATTTCCCCTCTTGAGGGCAGAGCTGTTTCCTGCCAGGAGAAATGGAAATTTGAGGAAAGGGGTGGAAAGAACACAATGGGGATCAAAGGTGGGCGAGAGAGAGGGTTTCTCTCCCCTTTTCCCTCCCCTTACCACCCCCCTTTCTCCCTTCCCTTTTCCCCCCCCTTTTTTTTACCCCCCTTTTATTCCCTGTCTTTTCCCTCCCTCTTTTCTCCCTCTCTTTCCCCCTTCCCCTCCCCTTTCTCCCCTTTTTGCACCCCTTCTTTCCCCTGCCCCCTTTTCCCCCCCTCTTTTTTCCTGGCCTTTCTGCCCCCCTTTTCCTTCACGGCTTTTTTCTCCCCCTCCTTCCCCTCACCCCCCCCCGCCCCCCTTTTTTCACCCTCCTCCTTTCTCCCAGTCCCTTTCCATTTTTCCCTCCAAAGCACTGGGACTCTGCTGGGACACTGCTTTCTGCACCAGCCAGCCAGGGGCACAGATCTGCTGCTCTCCAAAGGGCCTCAGAGCCCAACCCAGCCCTTCCAGGCTAGGATGGGGAGGGTGTCCTGGGCAGGGAGAGCTGCTCTCCACCAGCAGAGCAGGTTCCTTGGACTTGCCCTCACACTTAGATTTTTCTGCTTTCTGTCTCAAAATCCTATTAATTCAGCCACTTCAGTCAAGGAAGACTCTTCGGTGTATGACAACCTTGCTTTGATACAGAAACATTGAGGGACCTTCCTCCTGCCAGGGCTGTGACCCCTCACTGCCTCTCATAGCCCCCTACATCCCCTCGTGCTTCATGTCCTCTCACAGCCCCCCATTCCCCTCAAGTTCCCTCCTGGCCCCTCATGGTGCCTCACAGCCCCTCATGGCCTCTCACAACTGCTCACAACCCTTCACAGCCCCTCACAGCTCTTCGTGACCCTTCACAGCCCCTCATGGCTCCTCACAGCTCTTCATGGCCCCTCACAGCCCCTCATGGCCCCTCACAGTGCCGAGTACAGGGGCAGAATCGCTTCCTTGGTCCTGCTGCCACAATATTCCTGATCCAGACCAGGATCCATTGGCCTTCTTGGCCACCTGGGCACACTCTGGCTCCTGTCCTGTCCATCAGAACCCCCAGTCCCTTCCTGCCTGGCTGCTCTCCAGCCACTCTGTCCCCAGCCTGTAGAACTGCAGGGGGTTGTGGCCAAACTTGGCCTGGTTGAACGTCATCCTGTTGGAATCAGCCCAACTCTCCAGTCTGTCCAGGTCCCTCAGCAGAGCCCTCCTGCCTTCCAGCAGATCAACGCTCCCCTCCAACTTGGTGTCATCTGCAAAATCATCCAGATCATCAATTAAGATATTAAATAGAACTGGGCCCAGCACTGATCCCTGGGGACACCACTGGTGACGGATCCCAGCTGGATGCAGCTCCATCCCCACCACTCTCTGGGCCCAGCCAAGAGCCAGTCCCTAACCCAGCACAGAGTGCCCCTCTCCAAGCCGTGGCTGCAGCTTTTCCAGGAGTGTACCATGGGAGACAGTGTCCAAGGCTTTGCTGAAGTCCAGGCAGACACATCCACAGCCTTCCCCTCATCCACCAGGAGATCAGACTGACCAGGCAGGACCTGCCCCTTCTAAATCCATGCTGGCTGGGGCTGATCCCCTGTTGGTCCTGTGGATGCCCCGTGATTGCACTCAGGATGATCTGCTCCATAACCTTGCCAGGCACTGAGGTCAGGTTTCCTGCCTGCTTTGGGGCAGCTCTGCAGGGGCCGCTCATGTCAGACCCCCCTGTGTGCTGGGGACAGCTTTGCTCTTGGGGACACCGCTCTGCCCCAGCCCAGCAACACCAGCAGTGCCCAGGGCCGCCACCTTCCCAAGGGGGACCCCTCTGGGCACAGGTACCCCCAGCCCGGGGGGGCCGTGCCAGCACCCCCAGACAACGCAGTTACACACGGACAATAAAACAACAACGCAGTAAACATCTATAAAGAATATATTTTCATTATAAGAATCTTCATAAAAACAAAAATCTTCTTAGTAAAAACAAAAAACTTCTTAATTAAAACAAAAATCTTCTCTATAAAAACAACAATCTTCTATATAGAAATAACAATCTTCCTAATAAAAATAAGTATCTTCTTTAAAAAAGCAACTATCTTCTTATAAAAAAAACTATCTTCTTACTAGAAACAACAAGCTACTTCCTAAAAAACTCTTCTTAGTAAAGAAAATAACCTTCTAATATAAAAAACACTCTTAGTAAGAACAAGAATCTTCTACTAATAATATCTTCTTAAAAAAATATTTAGAAAAACAAAAAT
Source organism: Pipra filicauda (assembly GCF_003945595.2). Classification (NCBI taxonomy): domain Eukaryota; kingdom Metazoa; phylum Chordata; class Aves; order Passeriformes; family Pipridae; genus Pipra; species Pipra filicauda. The sequence continues at coordinate 12,042 of NW_024104681.1, read as the reverse complement.
CTTCATAAGAAAAACAACAATCTCTATATAAAAAACCCTATATTCCTAATAAAGCCTATTAACTATAAAATATATTTACAAAACAATCATGAAGATATCAAACATATGTACAAAGTGCCATTCCATGGCCAGCATGTCCGTCAGTCCTGCAAGAAAAGCCAGGGCACGGTCAGTGCAGTCGGGCCCTGCTGGCCGTTCCCTGTGCCCCCAGCCTGGCCCACGCTGGGCCCAGCGGGACTCTGGCGCCAGGCCTGAGCCGGGCTGGGGATGGGAGCCGGGCCCCAGGCGCTGGCACGGGGCTTGTGTGGCCCAAAGCAGGCGCAGGGCAGGCCGGGGCTGGGGGTTGTGCCGCCACAATCCAGGGCAGGGGGCACCGTGTCCCTGAGCGGGGCCCCCCAGCCCAGCCCCAGCCTGGCGGCAGGTGACCCGCTGTCCCCGGGGCAGGGCACGGCCAGGACGGGCCTCACCTGCTGCTGAGGCGGGGTGTCCTTATCCCAGGATCATGGCCTCCTCCTTCTCGCCTTCCTCTTCCACGTCCATCCCTTCTTCCTCTTGCGTGTCCACCTCCATCTCCTCTACATCGCCTTTTAGATCTCTCGCCGTGTCCACTTCCGTTGGCTCTTCGCTGTCTCTCTCAGCCTGCAGCAGGGAGAACAACCGCACAGAGGGGGCCTGTCCCACCCCAGCCCCACTGAGCTCCAGCCCACCTGGCCAGTCAGTTGGTGCCCTCCTCCATGGACTGGCACTGGACATTCACTAGGACAAGGCTGCACATCCTGCTGGCATGGATCACAACACCCAGACTGCAGGCAGAGTCAGCACTGACGGATGTTCAAGGGAGCAGGTGGGGACAGTCCAGAGGGAGCAGGGGGAAGGGTACTCTTGGAACCAAAGGTGGTCGGGCCAGAGGGTGCGCTGGGAGCTGCGCAGGGCTGGCTGGCAGCAGGGGAATGGCTGCGTTGTGCTCGTCGCCGGGCCCTGGCAGTTCCACATGGAACACGGGCACAGCTCTGGCAGCTGCGAGGTCACAGGAGGTCCAGGGCCACTCCGCACTGGGGATGGGGATCATGGAATGATGGAATCCTTGAGTGCTTTGGCTTGGGACAGACCCTACAAATCATCTTGTTCCAACCTGACCAAGTTGCTCAGGGCCACGGCCAAGTGGACCTTGAATGTTGCCAGGGATGGGGCAGCCACAGCCTCTCTGCACAGCCCCTGCCAGGGCCTCACCAGCCTCACAGGAAACAATGTTTTCCTAACATCAAATCTAACCCTCCCCTGTCAGTTTGAAGCCCTTGTCCTGTCACTACAGTTGCTGACCAAGAGTCACCCTCTGGCTTCCTTGGAGGCCCCTTCCCAGACGGGAAGGTTTCTCCCAGGTCTCCACACAACCTTCTCTTGTCCAGGCTGAAGAGCCCCAACTTTGCCAGCCTGTGTGCAGAGGGGAGGTGCTCGAGGTCCCTGAGCCCCTTGTTGGCCTGGTGTGGCCTTGCTGCAGCAGTTCCCTGGCCTTGTTGTGTCGGGGACCCCAGAGCTGGAGGCCGCACTGCAGGTGGGGTCTCCTGAGAGCGCAGCAGAGCGGCACAACCCCCCCTGCCCTGCTGCCCCCAGGGCTGGGGATGAGCCCAGGACATGGGGGGGGGGGGGGTCTGGCCTGAGAGGGCACATTCTAAGGGCCCATGGAACAACAATAATCTTTCAAACGGATTTACAATAAAACGACAACCTATAAGACATGTGTCCAGCATTTATTGATATTTTCAGAATTTTCTTAATAAAACCAGTACTCTTCTTTATAGAAACGACAGTCTTCTTGATGACAACAGTCTTAATATCAACAAACATCTTCTTATTAAAAACAATTGTCTTCTGAATAAAAATATCTTCTGAATAAAAACAACTATCTTCTAAATAAAACAACTATCTTCTTCGAACAAAACTATCTTCTTATAAAGGAAACTTATCTTCTTAAAAAAACTATTTTCTTAATAAAAAACTTATCTTCTTAATTAAAAATCTATCTGCCTAAATTATTTTCTTTATAAAACCAACAAACTTCTTAAAAATTCAATAATATAAAATGTATTTACAGAACAACATGTAAAACATATGTACAAGTGGCCGATTCCGTGGCCGGCACGTCCGTCAGTCCTGCAAGAAAAGCCAGGGCACGGTCAGTGCAGTCGGGCCCTGCTGGCCGTTCCCTGTGCCCCCAGCCTGGCCCACGCTGGGCCCAGCGGGACTCTGGCGCCAGGCCTGAGCCCGGCTGGGGATGGGAGCCGGGCCCCAGGCGCTGGCACGGGGCTTGTGTGGCCCAAAGCAGGCGCAGGGCAGGCCGGGGCTGGGGGTTGTGCCGCCACAATCCAGGGCACGGGGCACCGTGTCCCTGAGCGGGGCCCCCCAGCCCAGCCCCAGCCTGGCGGCAGGTGACCCGCTGTCCCCGGGGCAGGGCACGGCCAGGACGGGCCTCACCTGCTGCTGAGGCGGGGTGTCCTTATCCCAGGATCATGGCCTCCTCCTTCTCGCCTTCCTCTTCCACGTCCATCTCTTCTTCCTCTTGCGTGTCCACCTCCATCTCCTCTACATCGCCTTTTAGATCTCTCGCCGTGTCCACTTCCGTTGGCTCTTCGCTGTCTCTCTCAGCCTGCAGCAGGGAGAACAACCTCACAGAGGGGGCCTGTCCCACCCCAGCCCCACTGAGCTCCAGCCCACCTGGCCAGTCAGTTGGTGCCCTCCTCCATGGACTGGCACTGGACATTCACTGGGACAAGGCTGCACATCCTGCTGGCATGGATCACAACACCCAGACTGCAGGCAGAGTCAGCACTGACGGATGTTCAAGGGAGCAGGTGGGGACAGTCCAGAGGGAGCAGGGGGAAGGGTACTCTTGGAACCAAAGGTGGTCGGGCCAGAGGGTGCGCTGGGAGCTGCTCAGGGCTGGCTGGCAGCAGGGGAATGGCTGCGTTGTGCTCGTCGCCGGGCCCTGGCAGTTCCACATGGAACACGGGCACAGCTCTGGCAGCTGCGATGTCACAGGAGGTCCAGGGCCACTCCGCACTGGGGATGGGGATCATGGAATGATGGAATCCTTGAGTGCTTTGGCTTGGGACAGACCCTACAAATCATCTTGTTCCAACCTGACCAAGTTGCTCAGGGCCACGGCCAAGTGGACCTTGAATGTTGCCAGGGATGGGGCAGCCACAGCCTCTCTGCACAGCCCCTGCCAGGGCCTCACCAGCCTCACAGGAAACAATGTTTTCCTAACATCAAATCTAACCCTCCCCTGTGTCAGTTTGAAGCCCTTGTCCTGTCACTACAGTTGCTGACCAAGAGTCACCCTCTGGCTTCCTTGGAGGCCCCTTCCCAGACGGGAAGGTTTCTCCCAGGTCTCCACACAACCTTCTCTTGTCCAGGCTGAAGAGCCCCAACTTTGCCAGCCTGTGTGCAGAGGGGAGGTGCTCGAGGTCCCTGAGCCCCTTGTTGGCCTGGTGTGGCCTTGCTGCAGCAGTTCCCTGGCCTTGTTGTGTCGGGGACCCCAGAGCTGGAGGCCGCACTGCAGGTGGGGTCTCCTGAGAGCGCAGCAGAGCGGCACAACCCCCCCTGCCCTGCTGCCCCCAGGGCTGGGGATGAGCCCAGGACATGGGGGGGGGGGGGGTCTGGCCTGAGAGGGCACATTCTAAGGGCCCATGGAACAACAATAATCTTTCAAACGGATTTACAATAAAACGACAACCTATAAGACATGTGTCCAGAATTTATTGATATTTTCAGAATTTTCTTAATAAAACCAGTACTCTTCTTTATAGAAACGACAGTCTTCTTGATGACAACAGTCTTAATATCAACAAACATCTTCTTATAAAAAACAATTGTCTTCTGAATAAAAATATCTTCTGAATAAAAACAACTATCTTCTAAATAAAACAACTATCTTCTTCGAACAAAACTATCTTCTTATAAAGGAAACTTATCTTCTTAAAAAAACTATTTTCTTAATAAAAAACTTATCTTCTTAATTAAAAATCTATCTTCCTAAATTATTTTCTTTATAAAACCAACAAACTTCTTAAAAATTCAATAATATAAAATGTATTTACAGAACAACATGTAAAACATATGTACAAGTGGCCGATTCCGTGGCCGGCACGTCCGTCAGTCCTGCAAGAAAAGCCAGGGCACGGTCAGTGCAGTCGGGCCCTGCTGGCCGTTCCCTGTGCCCCCAGCCTGGCCCACGCTGGGCCCAGCGGGACTCTGGCGCCAGGCCTGAGCCCGGCTGGGGATGGGAGCCGGGCCCCAGGCGCTGGCACGGGGCTTGTGTGGCCCAAAGCAGGCGCAGGGCAGGCCGGGGCTGGGGGTTGTGCCGCCACAATCCAGGGCACGGGGCACCGTGTCCCTGAGCGGGGCCCCCCAGCCCAGCCCCAGCCTGGCGGCAGGTGACCCGCTGTCCCCGGGGCAGGGCACGGCCAGGACGGGCCTCACCTGCTGCTGAGGCGGGGTGTCCTTATCCCAGGATCATGTCTTCCACCTCATCTTCCTGATCTACTTCCATCTCTTCCACATCAGCTTCCATCTCCACCTCCATCTCTTCAACTCTCTCTTCAACATCCACATCCATCATCTCATCCATATCTGCCTGAGGGTCCACCTCCATCTCTTCTTCGCTGTCTCTCGGAGCCTGCAGCAGGGAGAACAACCTCACAGAGGGGGCCTGTCCCACCCCAGCCCCACTGAGCTCCAGCCCTCCTGGCCAGTCAGTTGGTGCCCTCCTCCATGGACTGGCACTGGACATTCACTGGGACAAGGCTGCACATCCTGCTGGCATGGATCACAACACCCAGACTGCAGGCAGAGTCAGCACTGACGGATGTTCAAGGGAGCAGGTGGGGACAGTCCAGAGGGAGCAGGGGGAAGGGTACTCTTGGAACCAAAGGTGGTCGGGCCAGAGGGTGCGCTGGGAGCTGCTCAGGGCTGGCTGGCAGCAGGGGAATGGCTGCGTTGTGCTCGTCGCCGGGCCCTGGCAGTTCCACATGGAACACGGGCACAGCTCTGGCAGCTGCGATGTCACAGGAGGTCCAGGGCCACTCCGCACTGGGGATGGGGATCATGGAATGATGGAATCCTTGAGTGCTTTGGCTTGGGACAGACCCTACAAATCATCTTGTTCCAACCTGACCAAGTTGCTCAGGGCCACGGCCAAGTGGACCTTGAATGTTGCCAGGGATGGGGCAGCCACAGCCTCTCTGCACAGCCCCTGCCAGGGCCTCACCAGCCTCACAGGAAACAATGTTTTCCTAACATCAAATCTAACCCTCCCCTGTGTCAGTTTGAAGCCCTTGTCCTGTCACTACAGTTGCTGACCAAGAGTCACCCTCTGGCTTCCTTGGAGGCCCCTTCCCAGACGGGAAGGTTTCTCCCAGGTCTCCACACAACCTTCTCTTGTCCAGGCTGAAGAGCCCCAACTTTGCCAGCCTGTGTGCAGAGGGGAGGTGCTCGAGGTCCCTGAGCCCCTTGTTGGCCTGGTGTGGCCTTGCTGCAGCAGTTCCCTGGCCTTGTTGTGTCGGGGACCCCAGAGCTGGAGGCCGCACTGCAGGTGGGGTCTCCTGAGAGCGCAGCAGAGCGGCACAACCCCCCCTGCCCTGCTGCCCCCAGGGCTGGGGATGAGCCCAGGACATGGGGGGGGGGGGGGTCTGGCCTGAGAGGGCACATTCTAAGGGCCCATGGAACAACAATAATCTTTCAAACGGATTTACAATAAAACGACAACCTATAAGACATGTGTCCAGAATTTATTGATATTTTCAGAATTTTCTTAATAAAACCAGTACTCTTCTTTATAGAAACGACAGTCTTCTTGATGACAACAGTCTTAATATCAACAAACATCTTCTTATTAAAAACAATTGTCTTCTGAATAAAAATATCTTCTGAATAAAAACAACTATCTTCTAAATAAAACAACTATCTTCTTCGAACAAAACTATCTTCTTATAAAGGAAACTTATCTTCTTAAAAAAACTATTTTCTTAATAAAAAACTTATCTTCTTAATTAAAAATCTATCTGCCTAAATTATTTTCTTTATAAAACCAACAAACTTCTTAAAAATTCAATAATATAAAATGTATTTACAGAACAACATGTAAAACATATGTACAAGTGGCCGATTCCGTGGCCGGCACGTCCGTCAGTCCTGCAAGAAAAACCAGGGCACGGTCAGTGCAGTCGGGCCCTGCTGGCCGTTCCCTGTGCCCCCAGCCTGGCCCACGCTGGGCCCAGCGGGACTCTGGCGCCAGGCCTGAGCCCGGCTGGGGATGGGAGCCGGGCCCCAGGCGCTGGCACGGGGCTTGTGTGGCCCAAAGCAGGCGCAGGGCAGGCCGGGGCTGGGGGTTGTGCCGCCACAATCCAGGGCACGGGGCACCGTGTCCCTGAGCGGGGCCCCCCAGCCCAGCCCCAGCCTGGCGGCAGGTGACCCGCTGTCCCCGGGGCAGGGCACGGCCAGGACGGGCCTCACCTGCTGCTGAGGCGGGGTGTCCTTATCCCAGGATCATGGCCTCCTCCTTCTCGCCTTCCTCTTCCACGTCCATCTCTTCTTCCTCTTGCGTGTCCACCTCCATCTCCTCTACATCGCCTTTTAGATCTCTCGCCGTGTCCACTTCCGTTGGCTCTTCGCTGTCTCTCTCAGCCTGCAGCAGGGAGAACAACCTCACAGAGGGGGCCTGTCCCACCCCAGCCCCACTGAGCTCCAGCCCACCTGGCCAGTCAGTTGGTGCCCTCCTCCATGGACTGGCACTGGACATTCACTGGGACAAGGCTGCACATCCTGCTGGCATGGATCACAACACCCAGACTGCAGGCAGAGTCAGCACTGACGGATGTTCAAGGGAGCAGGTGGGGACAGTCCAGAGGGAGCAGGGGGAAGGGTACTCTTGGAACCAAAGGTGGTCGGGCCAGAGGGTGCGCTGGGAGCTGCTCAGGGCTGGCTGGCAGCAGGGGAATGGCTGCGTTGTGCTCGTCGCCGGGCCCTGGCAGTTCCACATGGAACACGGGCACAGCTCTGGCAGCTGCGATGTCACAGGAGGTCCAGGGCCACTCCGCAGGGATGGGGATCATGGAATGATGGAATCCTTGAGTGCTTTGGCTTGGGACAGACCCTACAAATCATCTTGTTCCAACCTGACCAAGTTGCTCAGGGCCACGGCCAAGTGGACCTTGAATGTTGCCAGGGATGGGGCAGCCACAGCCTCTCTGCACAGCCCCTGCCAGGGCCTCACCAGCCTCACAGGAAACAATGTTTTCCTAACATCAAATCTAACCCTCCCCTGTGTCAGTTTGAAGCCCTTGTCCTGTCACTACAGTTGCTGACCAAGAGTCACCCTCTGGCTTCCTTGGAGGCCCCTTCCCAGACGGGAAGGTTTCTCCCAGGTCTCCACACAACCTTCTCTTGTCCAGGCTGAAGAGCCCCAACTTTGCCAGCCTGTGTGCAGAGGGGAGGTGCTCGAGGTCCCTGAGCCCCTTGTTGGCCTGGTGTGGCCTTGCTGCAGCAGTTCCCTGGCCTTGTTGTGTCGGGGACCCCAGAGCTGGAGGCCGCACTGCAGGTGGGGTCTCCTGAGAGCGCAGCAGAGCGGCACAACCCCCCCTGCCCTGCTGCCCCCAGGGCTGGGGATGAGCCCAGGACATGGGGGGGAGGGGGGGTCTGGCCTGAGAGGGCACATTCTAAGGGCCCATGGAACAACAATAATCTTTCAAACGGATTTACAATAAAACGACAACCTATAAGACATGTGTCCAGAATTTATTGATATTTTCAGAATTTTCTTAATAAAACCAGTACTCTTCTTTATAGAAACGACAGTCTTCTTGATGACAACAGTCTTAATATCAACAAACATCTTCTTCTTAAAAACAATTGTCTTCTTAATAAAAATATCTTCTGAATAAAAACAACTATCTTCTAAATAAAACAACTATCTTCTTCGAACAAAACTATCTTCTTATAAAGGAAACTTATCTTCTTAAAAAAACTATTTTCTTAATAAAAAACTTATCTTCTTAATTAAAAATCTATCTTCCTAAATTATTTTCTTTATAAAAACAACAAACTTCTTAAAAATTCAATAATATAAAATGTATTTACAGAACAACATGTAAAACATATGTACAAGTGGCCGATTCCGTGGCCGGCACGTCCGTCAGTCCTGCAAGAAAAGCCAGGGCACGGTCAGTGCAGTCGGGCCCTGCTGGCCGTTCCCTGTGCCCCCAGCCTGGCCCACGCTGGGCCCAGCGGGACTCTGGCGCCAGGCCTGAGCCCGGCTGGGGATGGGAGCCGGGCCCCAGGCGCTGGCACGGGGCTTGTGTGGCCCAAAGCAGGCGCAGGGCAGGCCGGGGCTGGGGGTTGTGCCGCCACAATCCAGGGCACGGGGCACCGTGTCCCTGAGCGGGGCCCCCCAGCCCAGCCCCAGCCTGGCGGCAGGTGACCCGCTGTCCCCGGGGCAGGGCACGGCCAGGACGGGCCTCACCTGCTGCTGAGGCGGGGTGTCCTTATCCCAGGATCATGGCCTCCTCCTTCTCGCCTTCCTCTTCCACGTCCATCTCTTCTTCCTCTTGCGTGTCCACCTCCATCTCCTCTACATCGCCTTTTAGATCTCTCGCCGTGTCCACTTCCGTTGGCTCTTCGCTGTCTCTCTCAGCCTGCAGCAGGGAGAACAACCTCACAGAGGGGGCCTGTCCCACCCCAGCCCCACTGAGCTCCAGCCCACCTGGCCAGTCAGTTGGTGCCCTCCTCCATGGACTGGCACTGGACATTCACTGGGACAAGGCTGCACATCCTGCTGGCATGGATCACAACACCCAGACTGCAGGCAGAGTCAGCACTGACGGATGTTCAAGGGAGCAGGTGGGGACAGTCCAGAGGGAGCAGGGGGAAGGGTACTCTTGGAACCAAAGGTGGTCGGGCCAGAGGGTGCGCTGGGAGCTGCTCAGGGCTGGCTGGCAGCAGGGGAATGGCTGCGTTGTGCTCGTCGCCGGGCCCTGGCAGTTCCACATGGAACACGGGCACAGCTCTGGCAGCTGCGATGTCACAGGAGGTCCAGGGCCACTCCGCACTGGGGATGGGGATCATGGAATGATGGAATCCTTGAGTGCTTTGGCTTGGGACAGACCCTACAAATCATCTTGTTCCAACCTGACCAAGTTGCTCAGGGCCACGGCCAAGTGGACCTTGAATGTTGCCAGGGATGGGGCAGCCACAGCCTCTCTGCACAGCCCCTGCCAGGGCCTCACCAGCCTCACAGGAAACAATGTTTTCCTAACATCAAATCTAACCCTCCCCTGTGTCAGTTTGAAGCCCTTGTCCTGTCACTACAGTTGCTGACCAAGAGTCACCCTCTGGCTTCCTTGGAGGCCCCTTCCCAGACGGGAAGGTTTCTCCCAGGTCTCCACACAACCTTCTCTCGTCCAGGCTGAAGAGCCCCAACTTTGCCAGCCTGTGTGCAGAGGGGAGGTGCTCGAGGTCCCTGAGCCCCTTGGTGGCCTGGTGTGGCCTTGCTGCAGCAGTTCCCTGGCCTTGTTGTGTGGAGGCCGCACTGCAGGTGGGGTCTCCTGAGAGCGCAGCAGAGCGGCACAACCCCCCCTGCCCTGCTGCCCCCAGGGCTGGGGATGAGCCCAGGACATGGGGGGGGGGGGGGGTCTGGCCTGAGAGGGCACATTCTAAGGGCCCATGGAACAACAATAATCTTTCAAACGGATTTACAATAAAACGACAACCTATAAGACATGTGTCCAGAATTTATTGATATTTTCAGAATTTTCTTAATAAAACCAGTACTCTTCTTTATAGAAACGACAGTCTTCTTGATGACAACAGTCTTAATATCAACAAACATCTTCTTATAAAAAACAATTGTCTTCTGAATAAAAATATCTTCTGAATAAAAACAACTATCTTCGAAATAAAACAACTATCTTCTTCGAACAAAACTATCTTCTTATAAAGGAAACTTATCTTCTTAAAAAAACTATTTTCTTAATAAAAAACTTATCTTCTTAATTAAAAATCTATCTGCCTAAATTATTTTCTTTATAAAACCAACAAACCTCTTAAAAATTCAATAATATAAAATGTATTTACAGAACAACATGTAAAACATATGTACAAGTGGCCGATTCCGTGGCCGGCACGTCCGTCAGTCCTGCAAGAAAAGCCAGGGCACGGTCAGTGCAGTCGGGCCCTGCTGGCCGTTCCCTGTGCCCCGCTGGCCGTTCCCTGTGCCCCCAGCCTGGCCCACGCTGGGCCCAGCGGGACTCTGGCGCCAGGCCTGAGCCCAGCTGGGGATGGGAGCCGGGCCCCAGGCGCTGGCACGGGGCTTGTGTGGCCCAAAGCAGGCACAGGGCAGGCCGGGGCTGGGGGTTGTGCCGCCACAATCCAGGGCACGGGGCACCGTGTCCCTGAGCGGGGCCCCCCAGCCCAGCCCCAGCCTGGCGGCAGGTGATCCGCTGTCCCCGGGGCAGGGCACGGCCAGGACGGGCCTCACCTGCTGCTGAGGCGGGGTGTCCTTATCCCAGGATCATGTCCTCCTCCTTCTCGCCTTCCTCTTCCACGTCCATCTCTTCTTCCTCTTGCGTCTCCACCTCCATCTCCTCTACATCGCCTTTTAGATCTCTCGCCGTGTCCACTTCCATTGGCTCTTCGCTGTCTCTCTCAGCCTGCAGCAGGGAGAACAACCTCACAGAGGGGGCCTGTCCCACCCCAGCCCCACTGAGCTCCAGCCCACCTGGCCAGTCAGTTGGTGCCCTCCTCCATGGACTGGCACTGGACATTCACTGGGACAAGGCTGCACATTCTGCTGGCATGGATCACAACACCCAGACTGCAGGCAGAGTCAGCACTGACGGATGTTCAAGGGAGCAGGTGGGGACAGTCCAGAGGGAGCAGGGGGAAGGGTAGTCTTGGAACCAAAGGTGGTCGGGCCAGAGGGTGCGCTGGGAGCTGCTCAGGGCTGGCTGGCAGCAGGGGAATGGCTGCGTTGTGCTCGTCGCCGGGCCCTGGCAGTTCCACATGGAACACGGGCACAGCTCTGGCAGCTGCGATGTCACAGGAGGTCCAGGGCCACTCCGCACTGGGGGTGGGGATCATGGAATGATGGAATCCTTGAGTGCTTTGGCTTGGGACAGACCCTACAAATCATCTTGTTCCAACCTGACCAAGTTGCTCAGGGCCACGGCCAAGTGGACCTTGAATGTTGCCAGGGATGGGGCAGCCACAGCCTCTCTGCACAGCCCCTGTCAGGGCCTCACCAGCCTCACAGGAAACAATGTTTTCCTAACATCAAATCTAACCCTCCCCTGTGTCAGTTTGAAGCCCTTGTCCTGTCACTACAGTTGCTGACCAAGAGTCACCCTCTGGCTTCCTTGGAGGCCCCTTCCCAGACGGGAAGGTTTCTCCCAGGTCTCCACACAACCTTCTCTTGTCCAGGCTGAAGAGCCCCAACTTTGCCAGCCTGTGTGCAGAGGGGAGGTGCTCGAGGTCCCTGAGCCCCTTGTTGGCCTGGTGTGGCCTTGCTGCAGCAGTTCCCTGGCCTTGTTGTGTCGGGGACCCCAGAGCTGGAGGCCGCACTGCAGGGGGGGTCTCCTGAGAGCGCAGCAGAGCGGCACAACCCCCCCTGCCCTGCTGCCCCCAGGGCTGGGGATGAGCCCAGGACACGGGTGGGGGGGGGGTCTGGCCTGAGAGGGCACATTCTAAGGGCCCATGGAACAACAATAATCGGATTTTACAAGAAAACACAACCTATAAGACAATGTGTCCGAGAAATATAATTGAGTATTTTCAGAATTTTCTTAATAAAACAAAGTACGTCTTCTGTATAGAAACGACAGTCTGCTTGATGACAACAGTCTTAAGATCAACAACATCTTCCTTATAAAAACAATTGGTCTCTGAATAAAAAGATCCCTGCGGAATAAAAAACAACTATCTTCTAAATAAAACAACTATCTTCTCTTCTTCAACAAAACTATCTTCTTCTAAGAAACTTATCTTCTTAAAAAA